>NC_041393.1:342155681-342275962 GCF_002162155.2 Triticum dicoccoides
GATTTCAAGATTTTGACCTGATTTATGAGAAAAGAACTTCGTTTTGCATTAACCCGAAAGAACCTCCTTATAATTGAGTGTGCAGTAAAGGGGGTTGTTACACCAAATCCCTCTGATGAAGCTCTATCCAACTGCTTGTTAATAGCGGATTGGGTATTGGTCGATCAAAAGCTGTGATACGCAAAATCCTCAGCAGAATGAAAAAGGAATTGAGTGTGCACTAAAGGAATGATTGCAAACTGCTTGTTAATAGCGGATTAAGTTAGTTGAAAAAGAGAGTAAGGAATGGGACCATCAACAGGAACTCTTGAATTGAGGGTTTTTCACACTACCTATAGAGAGATTGAACCAACACGGTGCCCACGGTAACTCCTCCACCCGTACTATTTGCTTTCATGGGGCTTTGCTGCGCTTTGGATCTTATCAGGTGGCAACCACCTTCGGTTCTAGACTCTGGCACTTCCCCTGGCTGTGGCACTTTCACTGTCGCCTACTCCTACTATTGGGTCGGTTGTGGTTGGTGTTTTTATTCAAAAGTGGAGAATAGATTGTTCATTGCGAAGGAAATCAGAAATCTACATACAAGATGGCCATCACAAAATATATCAACAAAGTATATATATATATGTTGTGAGTGTTAGCAATCATAGAAGACTAAATGATGGTTGAGTATGTGGACTTGCTAAAAAGCTTCGACATGATAACCTTCCTAAAAATATGATGAATTGCAATTGCATTGTTGACTGAAAACATAGTTTGTTAGTTTTCAAGAAAGTTTATGCATTATACTTTGTTGTTGTGATGAATAGTTACTTGCACATGAAAAGTTTTATGATAATGAACATTGTTGTTATAATAATGATCATGATGCTACTATGTCCGTATTTTGTTTTTATCGTCACCTCTCTCTCTCTATCTAAACATGTGAACATGATTATCGATATCAGCTTTCGCTTGAGGGCAAGCGAGCTCTAAGCTTGGGGGGTTGATATGTCCATTTTGCATCATGATTTCCTACTGTTATTTATAGTGTTTTAATCAATATAACACTTCATGGAGAAATTCTAATGCCTTTTCTCTCTTAATATGCATGATTTACATGAAGAGGGATATTGCCGGCAGCTAGAATTCTGGACCTGAAAAAGCTATGTCAGAGATACCTATTTTGCACATCTCCAAATGATCTGAATTACAGAGATTTATTTTAGAATAAATAAAAAATGTTGGAGCAAACAAGTAACAGAGGGGGCCAACCACGTACCCACGAGGCACCAGGGCGCCCTGGTGGCTTGTGGGGCCCCTGGCCAGCCTTCGTTGCCAGCACCGCCATCTCGAGGCGGAACTTGGGTAGGAGCACTTTTGATATCTAGCAGAACGATTCTGCCTGGCATACTTCCCTACGAGAGGGGGAAATCGAAGCCATCATCATCACCAACAACCCTCTCATCGCGGGAGGACCAATCATCATCAACATCTTCACCAGCACCATCTCATCTCAAACCCTAGTTCATCTCTTGTATTCAATCTTTGTATCAAAACCTCAGATTCGTACCTGTGGGTTGCTAGTAGTGTTGATTACATCATGTAATTGATGCTAGTTTGTTTATTTGGTGGAAGATTGTATGTTCAGATCCATTATGCTATTAAATACCCCTCTGATCTTGAACATGAATATGATTTGTGAGTAGTTGCTTTTGTTCTTGAGGACATGGGAGAAGTCTTGTCATAAGAAATCATGTGTTTGGTATTCGTTCGATATTTTGATGATGTGTATGTTGTGATTCCCTTAGCGGTGTTATGTGAACATCGACTACATGAGACTTCACCATCTTTGGGCCTAAGGGAATGCACTGTGGAGTATTTATTAGATGATGGATTGCTAGAGTGATAGAAGCGTAAACCATAGTTTATGCCCTATTCCATAAGGGGCTGATTTTGATCCATATGTTTATTGCTTCATGACCCACAAGTATAGGGGATTAATTGTAGTCCTTTCGATAAGTAAGAATGTCGAACCCAACGAGGAGCAAAAGGAAATTACAAGTGGTTTTCAGCAAGGTATTTTCTGCAAGCACTGAAATTACCGGTAACAGGTAGTTTGATAGCAAGATAATTTGTAACGAGCAAGTAACGGTAACAGTAAGTAAAGTGCAGCAAGGTAGCCCACTCCTTTTGTGGCAAGTCCAAAACGGTCTCTTATAATAGGAAAAGCGTTCTTGAGGGTACATGGGAATTTCATCTAGTCACTTTCATCATGTTGGTTTGACTCTTGTTCGCTACTTTGATAATTTGATATGTGGGTGGACCAGTGCTTAGGTGCTATTCTTACTAGAACAAATCTCCTACTTATGATTAACCCCCTCGCAAGCATCCACAACTACGAGAAAAGTATCAAGATTAAATCTAACCATAGCATTAAACTTTTGGATCCAAATAGGCCCTTACGAAGTAGCACATATACTATGGTTTAAGCTTCTTTCACTCTAGCAACCCATCATCTAATAACTACTCCACAATGCATTCCCTTAGGCCCAAAGATGGTGAAGTGCCATGTAGTCGATGTTCACATGATACCACTAAGGGAATCACAACATACATATCATCAAAATATCAAACACATATCAAGTTCACATGATTACTCGGAACATGATTTCTCCCATGACCCTGATAACAAAAGTAACTACTCACAATTGATAATCATGCACAAGATCCGAGGGGTATTAAATAGCATAATGGATCAGAACATATAATCTTCCACCAAATAAACCATATAGTAATCAAGTACAAGATGCAATCAACACTAGTAGTCACCCACAGGTACCAATCTGAGGTTCTAGTACAAAGATTGACCACAAGAGATGAACTAGGGTTTGAGAGGAGATGGTGTTGTTGAAGATGTTGATGAAGATTGGCCTCCCAAAGATTAGAGGGTTGTTGGTGATGACAATGGCTTCGATTTCCCCTCCGGGAGGGGAGTTCCCCCGGCGGAATCGCTTCGTCGGAGGGAAAAAGTGTTGTTGTCCAAGTTCCGCCTCGAGACGACGGTGCTCCGTCCCGAAAGTCCTCTCCTTATTTTTTCTAGGTCAAAATGACCTATTGATATGTCTCCAACGTATCTATAATTTTGATTGTTCCATGCTATTATATTACCATTCTTGGATGTTTTACAATCATTTTATAGTCATTTTATATCATTTTTGGTACTAACCTATTGACATAATGCCCAGTGTTAGTTGTTGTTTTCTGCATGTTTTTTACATCGCGGGAAATCAATATCAAACGGAGTCCAAACGCAGCGAAACTTCTTGAGGAGTTTTTTGGGCCAGAGGACACCCAGTGGGCCAGGAAAGCACCTGGGGGAGTGCTCCGAGGGGAGCACAACCCACCAGGGCACGCCTAGAGGCCCAGGCGCGCCAAGGTGGCTTGTGCCCACCTCGGGTGCCCCCTGAACCACCTCTTTGCTCTATTAATACCACAATATTCCAGAAACCCTAGGGGAGTCGATGAAAATCAATTCCAATAGCTGCAAAGTCCAGAAACACAAGATCCAATCTAGACACCATCTCGGAGGGGTGCATCATGTCCATTGGTGCCTCTCTAATGATGCGTGAGTAGTTCTTTGTAGACCTACGGGTCCGTGGTTAGTAGCTAGATGGCTTCCTCTCTCTCTCTCTGTCTTGATTATCAATACAATGGTCTCTTGGAGATCCATATGATGTAAGTCTTTTGCGGTGTGTTTGTTGGGATTCGATGAACTTTGAGTTTATGATCAGATCTATGTTTTTATCCATGAAAGTTATTTGAGTCTTCTTTGATCTCTTATATGCATGATTGATTATAGCCTCGTATTTCTTCTCCGATATTTGGGTTTTGTTTGGCCAACTTGATCTATTTATCTTGCAATCGGAAGAGGTGCTTTGTGATGGGTTCGATCTTACGGTGCTTGATGCTAGTGACAGAAAGGGAAACAACATGTATGTATTGTTGTTATTAAGGATAACAAGATGGGGTCTATTTCTACATAAATAGATCTTGTCTACATCATGTCATCGTTCTTATTGCATTACTCAGTTTATCCATAAACTTAATACACTAGATGCATGTTGGATAGCGGTCGATGCATGGAGTAATGGTAGTAGATGCAGGCAGGAGTCGGTCTACTAATCTTGGACCTGATGCCTATATAATGATCATTGCCTGGATATTGTCATGATTATTTGAAGTTCTATCAATTGACCAACAGTTATTGTTTTCCCACCGTTTGCTATTTTTCTCGAGAGAAGCCACTATTGAAACCTACGGCCCCGGGTCTCTTTTCATCATATTTGCCTTTGGATCTATTTTCCTTTGCATTTATTATCAGATATATTAAACCAAAAATACAAAAATACTTTGCTGCAATTTATTTGTTCCGCGATCTATTTATCCTATCTACCACTTTTACCTCACATTATTTTCCTATCTTGAGGCGACATACCCGAAAGGGATTGACAACCCCTTTAACACGTTGGGTTTAGTGTATTTGTTATTTATGTGCAGGTGATGTTTACATGGTGTGAGGAGGTTCTCCTAATGGTTCGATAACCTTGGTCTCATCATTGAGGGAAATACCTACCATCGCTATACTGCATCATCCCTTCCTCTTTGGGGAAATACCGACGTAGTTCTAGCAGGCATCAAAATTGGCATCGTTGCTGGGGAGGATCTTCAACATCAACCAGGTTCCTAATCACAAATCTCATCTCCTCGCAATTTACATTATTTTTCATTTGCCTCTCGCTCTCCTCTCCCCCACTTTACAAAAAAATGCCGTTTTATTCGCCCTCTTTTTCGTTCGCCGTTTTCTCGTCAGATCTATTTTTGAGTGCAATCTTGTTGTGAAGTAATCATGACTCAAGAGAACACCAAACTGTGTGATTTCTCAAATACCAACAACAATGATTTTATTAGCACTCCTATTGCTCCTCCCACCACTAGTGTGGAGTCTTGTGATATTAATACTGCTTTGCTGAATATTGTTATGAAAGATAAATTTGCCGGTACTTCTAACGAGGATGTCGTGTCCCATCTTAACATATTCATGGAATTATGAGATACGCAAAAGAAAAAAGATTTGGACAATGATGTTGTCAAGTTGAAGTTATTTCCGTTTTCTTTGCTAGAATGTGCAAAAAAAAAATTTCTTCTTTGCCTCGCAATAGTATTGATTCTTGGAACAAGTGCAAGGATGCTTTTATTACTAAGTATTTTTCGCCCGCAAAAATTATTTCCCTTAGAACTCAGATCATGAATTTCAAGCAACTTGAACATGATCATGTTGCACAATCTTGGGAAGGGATGAAATTGATGCTAAGGTATTTCCCAACTCATGGGTTAAATCTTTGGATGATCATACAAAAAATTTATGCGGGATTGAATTTTGTTTCTCATAATCTTTTAGATTCCGCCGCGGGGGGTACTTTTATGGAAATTACCTTGGGTGAAGCTACTAAATTGCTAGACAATATTATGGCAAATTACTCACAATGGCATACCGAAAGAGCTCCTACTAGTAAAACGTCAATTCGTTAGAAGAAATAAATTCTTTGAGTGAAAAAGTTGATGCTCTTATGAAGTTCGTTGTTAATAAAAGTGTTCCTATTGATTTTAATGATGTGCCTTTATCTACTTTGATTGAGCAAAATAGTGATGCCATATATGTGAATTTTGTCTCGTGAAACAATTTCAATAATAATGTTTATAGAGGTAATTTTAATCCTAGGCCTTTTCCTAGTAATTCCTCTAATAATTATGGTAATTCCTATGGTAATCCTACTTATAATAATTATAGAAACACCTCTAATCTTGAGAACAATATTAAAGAAATACTAAAAAAGTCTTCAATACTTCGATAGAAGAAAAGTTGAATAAAGTTGATGATTTGTCTAGAAGTATTGATAAAATTTCTCATGATGTAGAAACTCTCAAGATCAAAATTCTTGTGCCTAAAGTTGAAGAATCAATTAAAACTCTTTATGTTTCTATGGATGAATGTAAGAAAATAACCGCTATGCTTAGAGCTAAAAGAGAATTCTTAGAAAGGGCATTTTCTAGTGATTACTTTCATAAAAGTGATGTAGATCCTAAAATGATTGGTGTTTCTTCTATTGATTCTTTGTTTAGTAAAATTAATATTGATGAAAAAGGGACTGGATAAGAGTCAACTTTAGTTAGAAGACGTCCCTATGATTCGGAGGGTGAAAATCTTGTTGAGAAATTTGATAAAAGTGGGTTTGAAGAGGTCAAGACATTAACTAGTGATGTGCCCATTATTTTGGATTACAAAGACTTTAATTATGATAGTTGCTCTTTGGTTGATTGTATTTCTTTGTTACAATCCATGATAAATTCAGCACATGCTTATGAACAAAATAAAGCTTTTACTAAACATATTGTTGATGCCATGATGAAGCTTTTGAAGAAAAGTTGGAATTAGAAGTTTCAATTCCTAGAAAATTTCATGATGAGTGGGAACCTACTATCAAAGTCAAGATTAAAATTATGAGTGTTTTGCTTTATGTGACTTGGGTGCTAGAGTTTCTACAATTCTGAAATCCTTATGTGATGTGCTTGGTCTTACCGATATTGAAGAATGCTCTTTAAATTTGCACTTGGCGGATTCTACTTTTAAAAAGCCTTTGGGAAGAATTAATGATGTTCTTATTCTTGCAAACAGGAATTATGTGCCCATAGATTTTATTGTTTTTGGTATTGATTGCAATCCTTCTTGTCCAATTATACTTTGTCGACCGTTTTAATGTACTATCGGTGCCGTGATTGATATGAAAGAAGGAAATATTAAATTTCAATTTCCACTTAGGAAGGGAATGGAACACTTCCCTAGAACAGGAATTAGGCCACCATATGAATCAGTCATGAGGGCATCTTATGGATCTAGAACCAAAGATGACAAAACTTAGATCCTACACGTTATGCCTAGCTAGGGGCGTAAAACGATAGCGCTCGTTGGGAGGCAACCCAACTTGTATCTCTTTTATTTTTGGTTTTCTTGATGTTTCAATAAAATACCCAATTATACCTCTGGTTAGATGTTTTTTTGTGGTTTAAATTAGTGTTTGTGCCAAGCAAGTCCTTTGGGATGATTTGGCTAAAAGTTGATTTGATCTCGTTGAAAAATAGAAACTTTTGCACTCACGAGATTATTTATCATTTTTAACAGAAGAGTGATTTTGAGTTGATTATTTTTTCAGAAGATTAATTGAAAATTTTCTCACGTCAACCTAATTGTTTAAGAATTTTTGGAGTTACAGAAGTATTCGAAATAGTCAGATTGCTACAGGCTGTTCTGTTTTCGGCAGATTCTGTTTTCCTTGTGTTGTGTGCTTGTTTTGATGATTCTATGGTTTTGTTTGATGAGTTTTTACCATAGAAAAGTTGGAATGCAGTATATATAATGAAAAAACAAAAAAAGGAATAGGTTTGCAATAGTACTTATAGTAGTGGTTTGCTTTCTTATACTAACGGATCTCACAAAGGTTTTCTTGAGTTTTGTGTGATTGAAGTTTTCAAGTTTTGAGTGATCTTATGATGGATGAAGGAATAAGGATTAGGCTAAGCTTGGAGATGACCGAGGCACCCAAGGTAATATTCAAAGAAGTAGCAAGCAACTAAGCTTGGGGATGCCCCCGAGTGGCATCCCCACTTCTCCTAACAACCATCGGTATTTTACTTGAAACCATATTTTTATTCGTCACATATTATGAGTTTTGCTTGGAGTGTCTTGTATGATATGAGTCATTGCTTGTTTTGCTTTGTGTTTTAAGTGTTGATCCTTGCTGAACACACCTTTTTGAGAGAGCCAAAAATTATGCTATGCTTGCTCCTACGCTTCACTTAAATTTTTAGAGCCATGGACTTGCTCTAGTTCTTCACTTATATCTTTTTGAGCACGGTGTGCTTTGTTATTTTTGAAGACATGCTCTCACGCTTCACTTATACTTATTTGGGAGTTAGTAAAATTTTCAGAAATTCTCTCTTGCTTCACTTAGATTATTTTGAGAGAAAGAAAAAATATGCTCATGTTCTTCACTTATATTTGTTTGAGCTTATCAAAAGCAAGATATAAAAATAGTCCCAAAGTGATAGATATCCAAAGAGGATATAATAAAAACATCATGAAGATCATTGGACAAAATAAACTTGATTCTTCGTAATGGTTTTGAGATATGACGATATGATATGTGAGTCATGTTGATGAGTAATTGTGCTTTATTAAGAATATTGATGTTAAGGTTTGTGATTCTCTATGCAAGCACGAAAGTCAATAGTTATGTAATGAAATTTATATCCTAGTTGTGGTGCATTATTCGGTGTTACTTATGCTTAATGCTTGGGTACGAGATTTTTCGCTTTTTGGTTGGTCGCTTCTCAATCTTTTTGCTAGCCTTCATTTTTGCACTAAGTATGATCACTACTTGTGTATAAAATCCAAAATCCTTTAAACCAGTTTTGCCATAAGAGTCCACTATACCTACCTATATGCGGTATTTCCATGCCGTTCTAAGCAAATTTGCATGTGCCATCTCCAATTTTCAAAATAAATTTCTCTTTTGTGTGCTCTACCGCTGGCAAGGCAGTGAGGGGTGGCCAATAATTTCCGGCCCAGGTACATGCTCATGGTCCCCTAAACATAAATAAGTAAATAAATAAATAAAGCTAAATTCTCATGCACCAGTTCTTTAAATTCACGATTTGAAAAGTCAAATTTTAACAAGAGGATATTATTTCCTATGAGAGTGTCGTTACATTCAGTCGATGTTATTCTTAGGCAAAGATAGCGACCAGTATTTTTTCTCCCACCATTTCCTTCCTGCAACCAGGGGGCCCATGCAAATTGTAGTCAACATCGTAAATAGTTTCGGTCCATCATTATTTTTCAATAAGAATGCCCAACCCAGGCCAACACATTGGCGACACCACTTTATCCACCACCTTGGTGCGTCACCGCGGCGCCGCCATCCGTCCCTGTCAACATAGTGAATTGGGATAGGACTATAGTTGTGAGTATGAAAGTACGGACCCACCAGGTCCACTCCCAAACACAAACAAGTGCGTCTTTTACTACTCAGATGCCCCCCTCATTTTTTTCCTCTAATCCACCCTGCTGATATCTGGGACCCACATCATTATCAACATATAGTCAATTAAGGACAGAATTGCACAACTTTTTTTTCGAGGATTTTTTTGGAGGAGCGGGCTATAAACTGGGTTGTGCGGTCACTGTGGCCCGTCTAACAACATGACCAGCCCAACAGTTTTTTCTTTGGGAAAATAGGTAGCCCACTATTTCTTTTTGAAGAATACTCAAGCTAGGCATATTTGGTTTCTCCGACTTACTGGGCTGCAAATCTTTCAAGATGTGGAGGGATGCATTACGGCCTGGCCAAAGAGTATGGGTAGTATATCTTAAAGTAATCTGAAAGAGTTTGCAAATCCCAAAAAAATATAGCAAATGGGCAATTAGTTTCTTTTTTGTGTTTGCTCTTCACTGATATTTTATATTTCATTGGATTTTAACATGACATAGTACTACTTTTTTCAGTATGGCTACTAATTTTTGGATTAAGAATATTTTGCTCCCCAGCAAAAATATGCGAATTTTTAAATTTCGCACATTTTTTGATTCAAATTTTTAACCCTGGCACTGACCAAAAATGGGCAGCAATTCTAAAAATGGAAAATGGGCTGCAATAAATTCTATATAAATCAGCAAATGGGCAGTAAATTATAAAAATAATAGCAAATGGGATGTACACGCCACAGATTTCAAGGCTGACATGTTTACGCAAGGCTTTGTCAGTCAACACACGATTCTAGCAGGAGTGACTGTTCGATGTCCATCCAACGGCTGACGTGCTTCTTTAATCTCTGATCTTCCTGCTCCAACCGCCTAAACCAGCGCTGGCGGACTGCCTGCTCCCTCCTCTTGTGGCCGTATGTGATGTCGCGCTGGATTCACGGGCCCACCCTACTCCCTTCGCTGGCGTGGCCATCCCTCTACCTACCCGCACCTTCAGTTATTCTCCGGTGACGGTAGCCTCACGCCGCAGCCGAACCAGTCAACTGTCATACTCTCCTCAGCGTGGGCATCCACTGTTGTGCCTTCGCTAGCTCCGGGTCGTTCCATTCCTAGGCCTCACCATCATCCACCGTGTTGGTGCTCTAGGCGCGGCGTGCTCAACATTCAACAAACGACTGCCATCAGAATAGGGATGTACGTGGAGAGGCTGACAGTAGGGACCCCCATAGTCCATGGCCGCACGCAAGCAACTACCTCCTTATTACGCGAAAAATGATTCCTCCCACTGACAGCTGGGGCGCACCGGTTTGGAGGCTGACCTGTGGGCCTACTAAGTTGACGCATACAAATGGCTTTGTCAACTTAGTCAAAAAACAATTCTAGCAGAAGTGACCCTTGAATTTCAATCGAACGGTCTTGCTACTTCTTCAATCGCTGCTCTTCTTGCACCGATGTGCAAACTAGCGCCAGTGAGACCGCCTGCTCCTGCCTCTAGTGGCTGGTTGTGCTACCGCGCAGGCCTCACCACCCCATCTTACTTCCACCACTGGCCAGGCCATCCCTCTACTATCTACTCACCCACAACATGTGTTATTCTGCAGCGACGGCAACCTCACACCGCAACCGAACCAGTCAACCCTCGTACTCCTCTTCGCGTGGGCATCCACTATCGCGTCTTACCCGGCTCCACGTCATCCCCTTCCAGGCCTCGCTGTCATCCACCGCCTTGGTGCTCTCGACACGGCATGGTCAACGTGGTCAAGGAATGACTTCCATTGGAAGAAGACTGTACATGGAGAGGCTGATAGCTGGGTCCATGGCCGCAGTAAGGAAGTGCCTCCTTATTACGCGTAAAATAATTATTCCTCCACCTGACAGCGGTGACCCATCAGAAGGGACTCTGTATTTTGTGAAAAAAATGTTCCCCCCTATAGCTGGGACCCACCAGCTACATCTTCGTACCCAAGGAAGTGCGTCCTTATTACGGGCAAAAAAATGACCCCTGACAGCTGGGACCCACCAGCTATATGTTCGCACGCAGGGAAGTGCGTCCTTATCCTCCCTGACAGATGGGACTCACCAGCTATATCTTCGCACGCAAGGAAGTGCGTCCTTATCCTCCCTAATAACTGGGACCCACCCGGTCGAAGAGTATGTAGCGTTGTCTGTGTACATACAGGTCGATCATTATGTCTACCATGATGAACCATGGCCGAGTATGGAGCGGTACTAGTTCAGGTTGTCCAGTCAAAACCGTGTACACGTACGTACAGCCAGATGCCAAATAATACGGCCATGTGCATACATACGGGCGGGGTCTCGAACACATACTCTCCCATATGTACGGCTAGGGCTCATGTACATGGAGAGGCCACGGACGGCAGCAACGTCGTCTTGTTCATCAGAAGCAAACCGGCTGGGTCGGAATGAAGAAACTGCGTCGTGTTCATGGGCAGGCAACGGAATGCATTGTGTTCATCAGGAGGCAACGGAATATGTCATGTTCATCGGGAGCCAATCGGACGGAACAGCCGAAACAAGGTCTAGTGTATCACAGAACGGAGGAAACGGGCCTTCAATTCGACTGCGTACGGTCGAAACGGGGTCCTTCTCATCGAGAAGGGTCTGGCGTACCGCAAAACGGAGGAAACAAACTTGTGCTCGGCAGCGTACGGTCGAAACAGGGTCATGTTCATTGGGAAGGGTTTGTAGTACCGCAAAACGGAGGAAACGGCCTTGTGTTGCAGCGCCTATGGTCGAAACGGGGTCCTGTTGATCAGGAGGAGTGTGGCGTACCGCAAAACAAAGGAAACGGACTTGTGTTGGAGCGCCTACATTCGAAACGGGGTCCTGTTCATCCACTGTCTACTGCCTCACACCAGCCTCCACCTGTTACTGCTCATCCACCATCGACTTCCTCCAGCCTCCACCAGCTATTGTTCATCCACGGGGGTCATGTTCATCCAGCCTCCACCAGCTACTGTTCATCCAGCCCTCAACGGGGGTCCTGTTCATATAGCCTCCACTGGCTACTATTTAACCAGCCCTCCACGGGGTCATGTTCATCAACCCTCCATCGGCTACTATTCATGGAGCCTCCTTGGTGTCCTGTTCATCTACCCTCCATCGGGCTCCTCGATCAGGGTCCTGTTCATCTAGCGGCAACAGCCTACTACTACCACAGGGTCCTGTTCGTCCAACCCCCATGGGGGAACTGTTCATCCAACCCCAACCATGTATGTATCGACTCGTTCAACCAACCCCCACATTCACTATTCATCAAGAGCCAGCAGGTTTGATCGGCTTCAGTTAGCAGTAGTAGCGAAGGAATCCCTCGATCGGGTATAGTTAACACCAAGGGATCGATCAGGGTTCAGTAACGTAGCTAGTGCAATCGCTCGGGTTCAGTTAGAGCTCAATGCCTTGCTCGGGTTCAGTTAGAGTGCAACACCTCACACACAAGCGCGTACATGTACAAGAGAAACGCGCAAACCTCCATGCATCGCTCGGCCTCGACCATCCACCGTAACTGGGAACTCCCCGAAATTTTCGTCACCCTCGCTTCTACCATGATTTTTCTGTCATGGATGGCCCAAAGAATGTCATGCAGGTGTGTTTCTGGCCCACCCAAGATGAAAAGCCTTTTGTCATAGAAGTAGGAGCCCACCACATCAATGATGATATCGGGTTTTGTCACAATTATCGTCATAGAAGCGTCATAAGCATAACAGAACAAATTCGTTCGGCCCAAAATGTCACAGATACTTTGTCAGTGTTAGAATCATAGAAGACTAAATGATGGTTGAGTATGTGGACTGGCTAAAAAACTCCAACATGAGACCCTTCCCTAAAATATGATGAATTGCATGTTGATTGAGAACATAGCTTGTTAGTTTTCAAGAAATTTTATGCATTATATTGTTGTTGTGAAGAATAGTTACTTGCTCATGAGAAGCTTTATGATAATGAATATTGTTGTTATAATAATGATCATGATGCTACTATGTCTGCATTTTATTTCTATCGACACCTCTCTCTCTCTCTATCTAAACATGTGAACATGATTATCGATATCGGCTTTCGCTTGAGGGCAAGCGAGGTCTAAGATTGGGGGGTTGATACGTCCATTTTGCATCATGATTTTGTACTATTATTTATAGTGATTTAATCAATATAACACTTTGTGGAGCAATTCTAATGCCTTTTCTCTCTTAATATGCAAGATTTACATGAAGAGGGTATTGCCGGCAGCTGGAATTCTAGACCTGTAAAAGCTATGTCAGAGATGCCTATTTTTCATATCTCCAAATGATATGAAATTTTATGGAGATTTATTTTGGAATAAATAAAAAATGTTGGAGCAAAGAAGTACCAGAGGGGGCCAACCACGTGCCCACGAGGCACCAGGGCGCCCTGGTGGCTTGTGGAGCTCCTGGCCAACCTCTGTTGCCCATGTTCTGGTATATAAGCCCATTTGCGGGATGGAGAAAAATAAGGGGAGGACTTTCGGGATGGAGCACCGCCGTCTCGAGGCGGAACTTGGGTAGGAGGACTTTTGATCTTTGGCGGACCAATTCCGCTGGGGATACTTGCCTCTGAGAGGGGGAAATCGAAGCCATCATCATCACCAACAACTCTCTCATCGTGGGCGGACCAATCATCATCAACATCTTCACCAGAACCATCTCATCTCAAACCCTAGTTCATCTCTTGTATTCAATCTTTGTATCAAATCCTCAGATTGGTACCCGCGGGTTGCTAGTAGTGTTGATTACATCTTGTAGTTGATGCTAGTTCATTTATTTGGTGGAAGATTGTATGTTCAGATCCATTATGCTATTAAATACCCCTCTAATCTTGCACATGAATATGATTTGTGAGTAGCTGCTTTTTTTCTTGAGGACATGGGAGAAGTCTTGTCATTAGAAATCATGTGTTTGGTGTTTGTTCGATATTTTGATGATGTGTATGTTGTGATTCCCTTAGTGGTGTTATGTGAACATCGACTACATGACACTTCACCATTTTTGGGCCTAAGGGAATGCATTGTGGAGTATTTATTAGATGATGGGTTGCTAGAGTAACAGAAGCTTAAACTATAGTTTATGCACTATTCCATCAGGGGCTGATTTGGATCCATATGTTTAATGCTTGATAGCCCACAAGTATAGGGGATCAATCGTAGTCCTTCCGATAAGTAAGACTGTCAAACCCAACGAGGAGCAGAAGGAAATGATAAGAGGTTTGAGCAAGGTATTTTCTACAAGCACTGAAATTACCGTTCACAGGTAGTTTGATAGCAAGATAATTTGTAACGAGCAAGTAATGGTAGCAAGGTAGCCCAATCATTTTGTGGCAAGGCCAAAATGGTCTCTTATAATAGGCAAAGCATTCTTGAGGGTACATGGGAATTCATCTAGTTACTTTCATTATGTTGGTTTGATTCCTGCTCGATACTTTGATAATTTGATATGTGGGTGGACCGGTGCTTAGGTGTTATTCTTACTTGAACAAACCTCCTACTTATGATTAACCCCCTCGCAAGCATCCACAACTATGAGAAAAGTATCAATATAAACTCTAACCATAGCATTAAACTTTTGGATCCAAATCGGTCCCTTAGGAAGTAGCGCATAAACTAGGGTTTAAGCTTCTGTCACTCTAGCAACCCGTCATCTAATAAGTACCCCACAATGCATTCCCTTGCGCCCAAAGATGGTGAAGTGCCATGTAGTCGACGTTCACATGATACCACTAAGGGAATCACAAAATACATATCATCAAAATATCAAACACATATCAAGTTCACATGATTACTTGCAACAAGATTTCTCCCATGACCCCGGTAACAAAAGTAACTACTCACAATTGATAATCATGCTCAAGATCATAGGGGTATTAAATATAATAATGGATTTGAACATATATCTTCCACCAAATAAACCATATAGTAATCAACTACAAGATGTAATCAACACTAGTAGTCACCCACAGGTACCATTACGAGGTTCCGGTACAAAGATTGACCACAAAAGATGAACTAGGGTTTGAGAGAAGATGGTGTTGTTGAAGATGTTGATGAAGATTGTGTTGGCGTTCTGGATATGGTGGTACCCAGACATGCCTGCCTGGTATGGCCCAGTTTCGACATCAATAACTAAAGACCCTTGCGAGGGGCCAAGCCTCGCGAGGCGGACGAAACCAAGACCTCAAAGGGGATCAGCATCCACAGGCTGGCTCTTGAGGAGCAGAGATTTCTATGCAAGGCTCACCCCATGATGTTCGGGTAACGTCAACCATGATGATCAAGGCTAGGCGGGTCCCAGCGGGCGTAGTGTACCGGTTTCCTCTTTGGTGCAAAGGAGGCAAGCAGCAGACGCGGAGTCCCGAGGAAGCAGCCAAAGGTTTCCATTCCCGTCCAACAAGACCAAGACCGCCAGGACGGCAGGACAGAGGTCATCGCCGCGCCCACCGCAGCGTCAAACGAGAGGCTTTTGCAGGCGAAGACAACTTTAGTCAAGATAAAATGTACTTGTTGTCCCCCTTAAAATTTGGTTGTTGTGGGATCCCTTCCGGCCTCCATTTGAGAAGAGGACCAAGGCCGCTATAAATAGGACCTAGCCACCTTGGGCAAAGGGGGCGGAGAAAGCTGATCGGATCCATTCCTCACGAGCTCACCAGCTCACTTGAGCCCAAGAACACGCCTCCTAAGGTTGTTCTCCACGGTACCAGTTCATCCTTAGCCCTCGAGGCAAATCCACCACCAAGCAGGAGTAGGGTTTTACACCGCAAGGTGGCCCGAACCTGGGTAAACTACTATGTCCCATTTCCTTCGAGCTCGACACGTTAGGCTGTGAGATTAGCGAGTCGGCAGACTGTGGAGAGAGATATCTCAGCACGCACCCCAGAGTTTGAACCTCTCAAGGGTTTGCAGAACCCGTAATCCGATGTTTGGTGCACCAGGTAGGGGTGCGTTGGAGCTTCCTTTCCAACGTTGGACTCGCCTCCGCTCCACCGCTTCCATGGCTGATGTGTGCCGAGCTCGTGATGAGCGCCGGGCGGCCCTTGCTGCCTGCTCGCTCAGACAGCGCCAGCAGGCGACGGCTGCCCTCGCCGACCCCCATCACCGGTGGCGAACGCTGCTACGGGCCCCGTGGGCCATGAGCAACAAGCATCTTCACTGCATCCGTCTGTGCACCGGTGCACCGCCACTCCGTCGCTGACTCCAGCTGCTTCATCCTCTCACGCTCGCCGTGGCCCGGCAAATAACGCAGGCTGCTCTGCTCATGTCATGCGAGCTCTTGCGCTACCGCCCGGTCGAGGACCTCATAGAAGACTAGCTCGACCGCGTCACCGAGCTCGTTAGCGCCGCTGGGGTTTTCTCGCTCGTTGCCTCAATCGCCACCTGCTGCGGTAGATGTAGCTCACGGGGCTCCTCTCCGCCTCCAATTCAAGACTCCATTATCGAGCCAAGGCGGGTGGCACGTCGGCGTGATCCACAGTGTTAGGCGCCCGCGCACGATGAAGCAAGGTTTCAAGTGGTCCAGCGGCCACAAGAAGAAGCACGCGCACTCCCGACGCCACGTCAAGACCGCGCGCTACCTGTGGTGGCGGTGCGCGAATGAAAATACCAGGCTCCACCTCCATGGTGGGCTCTCATGACAACAGCAGGGTGCCGCGCGTTCACTCCGGAGCTGCGTAGCATTGTCTGGCCAGGGAAGTTCAAGACCGACCAGCCTCCATGCTATGACGGTACCGCCAACCCTGTCGAGTTCCTGCAGCTCTACGAGGTGAGCATCGAGGCGGCCAGCGGCAACAAGAAAGTCATGGCGAACTGGTTCCCCATGGCCCTCAAGGATGGCGCGCGCTCCTGGCTCCTAAACCTGCCCGTGGGATCGATCTCTGGCTCATCGCCAACTTCCAGGGCACTCACGACTGCCCGCCGGCTGCGGGTGACCTGTGACACGTCAAGCAACGACAAGGAGAGACCCTGCAAAAGTACATCCAATGCTTCAACGGCGTTCGCCTCAAGATTCCCAAGGTGTCAGACGAAGCCATCATCTCGGTGTTCACCGACTGCGTCTGTGATGTCAAGATGAAGGAGGAGCTCGCCATACATGAAGACCTATGCACGGACCTGGAGATGGTCAACATGGCAACCAAGTGCGCGAGAGCTGAAGAGGGACGCCTCTCCCTCCTCGATCTCCCGGACGCAGACCCAGAAGACAAGAAAGCCAAGGCCAAGGAAGTGAAGCGCAAGGGACCGCCCATGCTCACAACTGAGCCAGAGATGAAGCGCGTGTGCGATCACCCAGAGTCATCCAAGGGCAGACGCCCATTTTGCATCTTCCACAACATGCACAGCAACAACACCAACGACTGCCAGGAGCTCAGGGCCATCCGCGACGGGCACCTTGGTCATGGCCCCGAGCGCAACCATCGAGGCTACGATCGTGGAGGAGGCCGAGGTGGAGGAGGCTGGGACGACCATGACCATTGTCAGTAGTGGCGCGACCAGCCTCGGGAGTACTACGGGCAGGGCCAGCCTCGCGAGGGCGCCTAGAGGGATCAGCCTCGCAAGGATCGGCCTCAGGGCAATGCCGGTCTTCCTACGCTGCCGCTGCCGCCAAGAAAGAACGAACACCACCATCAGGATGAGGGGGCTGGGGGCGTCTAAGAGCCTCGTGCCATCACTTGCATCCTGGGCGGCTCCCAGGCCCCAGCCTCTCGTCGCATGTTCAAGCAATTTGCGCGTGAGGTGAACACAGCCCTTCCCAAACTCGAGGCGACGCGCCCGCTCAGGTGGTCCAAGTACGCCATCACCTTCGACTCCTCTGACCAACTCAAGTGCGTGGCCACGGCTGGTGCACTCCCAATGCTCTGCTCGCCCATCATCAGCAACATGATCGTCACCAAGACTCTCATCGACGGCAGAGCAGGACTCAATGCCCTCTCTGTCCAGACGTTCAACAGGCTCCAAGTACCGTATCACCAGCTTTAGCCTACCAAGATGTGACACTCCAAAGTTTTTTTTAGTTTTTTATCAAAACTTTGTGGTTTTGAGGAGAGACCTTTTTTTAAAAAAAAAATTCTTTTTCAGAAAAACCTTCCTCTTAAAAACCTCCTTTTGCCTTGGCAAAGATTTTATTTCTTTCAAACTTTGGTGGTTGGTCTTCTGCAAACTTCTTCTCTGTTAGTTCCCTCTAAAAATCTAAATTTTTTTTGGGAGTTTTTAATTTTGTTTTATTTTTTTTAAGTGAAGCTCTATGAAAATTTGGGTTTTTCTTATCTTTGAAGCCACCCTTGGCTTTGTATTTTTGCCCATGAGATAAAACCCCTCCAAAACCTCCCCTCCCCCTAGTGATCAACCTAAATTCTCTGTCCCAACTAATCCAAACTGGTGTTGGATTTTTATTCTAATTATTTTCCCCCTCATTTCAATTCTGAAAATTATTTGGAGCCTAAGGGATTTTCAAAGCAAGTACACTTTTTCATTTGAGTTTTGACCTCAAACCAATTCTCCTGGATTGTCCTTTGAACCCACAACCCAGAACCATCTTGATCCACTCCTCCCGTTTTCAAATTTTTCAAAATGCAGTCCCTGCAAGTTTGGACCAGATTTGCCAAATTTGGTGAAATTCATATCCATACTGCTCCAAAAATTCCACCAAAAATCATGCAGCCTACTTGAGCAAGGAGAAGCCACTCCACCAAAAATCAGCTCAAGGAAAAATCACCAGAGGCCAATTTCATTCGGTCGAACACCTGGTGGGCACTGTTACTGTTCAAAGTTCAGAAAATTCAGTTTCAGTGTCATCTTCACTCTGTCAGTTTCAGTCACGCGGCCACAGTGCCCTTGGCACGTTCCTCGCCGCCTCTTCCTCTTGTCCGAAGCTGCACATGCGTGCGTGGAGCCTTCCTGGCATCGATAGCGTGCTGGCTCACCCTCGCCGGCGTCTTCTGCGGCGTCGGGACCTCCCGTGGCGGCCGACAGGAGGCACACCATAGCAGAACGCCGTTCCACGCCGCCCATCGCACCCTGGCTCTCCGCGTGGCCTCATACACGCCAGCGCACGCCCGTAGCACAGCCACCGTGGCCGGCAAGCACGGAACGCGCTCTCCGCCGCCGACGGGCCCGCGCCATCACCGTTCCGTCGAGCTCGCCCTTAACACCCAAACCCCGGCCAGTTTAACACCAAAATGGACCCATTGAACCTCCGTGATGACGCTCGACCCCCTAACCACCCCGACCGAGCACTGCGCCACCGTAATCGCTCACCGGTGATCCTCGTTCACGGCAACCGCCTCGGACCGCCTATATAAAGGGGTCCCGAGCTCACTCTCATGCACGCATCACCCCCACTACTCACCAACACCCCGCCAGGCCACTAGGGGGACCTCGAGGAGGTCTCCTCCCCCAGCTCCGGCCGCCTCGCCCCGCCTCGGCCTCCAGCCCGATTCGTTCTGGTGAGGCCATCTCCGGCGCTCAAACCCCGTTCGTTACCCACTCTAGCTGCCAGGAGCATAACCCCCTCTTCAATTTAACCTTTGCAGCCCTCTCCGACGAGCCCCTCGACCACCCGAGCCGCCGTCCGCCGGAGCAGAGCTCGCCGTCGACGTGGTGCTCGCCGACCGACTCCACCACCATCAACTGTCGCGGAAGGGTACCCTGAGCACGGAGGTACTCTCCGATCTCTCTGCCTCGCCGTGGATCGCCGCCGGCGACCACCGCGGCTCTCGGGCGCCGGCGAACTCTGCCGCCCCGTTTGAACATTTGAACCTGACGGGTGGGACCCCACCGTCAGCCTCTCTGCTCTCTCTTTCGAATCGCTTTCTGGAAGCGCCTTCGGGCAGAATGCGTTTTCTCTTCGGGCTGGCGTAGTCGCTACCGAAGCGTTTTCTGTTTTTTTAAACTAGCCCCTGGAATTCTTCTGTTTCATTACAGATTAGTCCCTGGACAAAAACCCTTATAACTTTTAATCAGAAAAGTATTTTTGATTGATTCTTTTTCTGTTCTCTTTAAAATTTTGTCTAGTTTTTTATCAGATTTATTTGAGAAATATTTGGTTTACCTTCTGTACACTCCTTCGTATTTACGTTAGCGCATATATTTTCTTTAAACCGTAGATACCGAAGGAGGTGACGGAGCCGCGAACTTCACCGAGCTAGGCTCCGACTACTCTGAACCAGGCAAGCATGTTTGAACTTTTGATATGATGAGTGTCTTGGCATGTTTTGCATTTAGTTAGTTTCATGGCATGTCGGTGAGCATACCGATGAACATTATTTTATGTGATAATGAGGTAAGTGAGTTCGATGATCCATTTGTGGATGAATGTGAATATGAATGGCCATGTGTTGGCATGAGGATGGGTACGATGGCAGTGTTGTAGCATGCCAGTCTTACGCCAGACTATGAGACTTCAGTGTCAAACCATATCGGTCCAGTACCTATCATTTTCCTTCCTTGTACTACCACATGTTTTCCGCAAGGAATATGGTTTAGTAAGTTGCAAACCGCTTTCATGGTACACACCAAAGAGGAGAGGCCATGATGATGGTTCCATGGCCCTGGATTAAAGCCAGTCATCCGGTCAGGGGGCATGGGTGTTTCCGGTTGGGACCGAGAGGGGGGCACCCCTTAGAGCGCGCGTATATAAATTTGATCCCATGCTATTCGAGATTGTGATCTCCCCGTCTCAAAAGTTTTTCTTGGACGATGACTAGGGTGATTCCTAGCATCGAGAGGTAGGATGGGTGTGTACCGGTTAGCTGTGTTTTCTTCCGAAATACCGTAAACGGAACTAGTCCTTCGTGACTACGGAAATCCGTTGGCTGTGGGAAAAATTTTGTACAAACTCTGCAGAGTCATATACTTCCCCAAATCATCTATTCCATGCCCATATTTGTATTATCTTATCCTGATCAAATGTCAGTTTTGATGACAGACTCCGGTGAACCGCATGAGTGCTAAGTCCGGTTAAATGATTACTCCTGTGGATGGACTAACCCGTTTGTTTTCATGAATTGAATGTTTATTATGAGTATTATTTACTTGCGAATAAAGCCCTTTATGCGATGTCGCTCAGACGTCCGACTGTGGCATTTCTTTTAAAGCCCTTTCTGCGATGTCGCTCAGACGTCCGACTGTGGCATTTCTTTTAAAGCCCTTTATGCGATGTCGCTCAGACGTCCGACTGTGGCATTTCTTTTAAAGCCCTTTTTGTGATGTCGCTCAGACGTCCGACTGTGGTATTTCTTTTAAAGCCATTTATGTGGTGTCGCTAAGACGCCCGACTGTGGCATCTTTTTTTTCCTTATTTTTATTTGTTCACCTTTCGAGGCGTCGCTTCAGACACCCGATCGGTCTTCATTTGTGTTATGTTGGGGATTTCAGGCGGACTACCGCTGTTTCCCCTTTTTCTTACCCCGTTATGCTAATTTTATTTTAATGTGCATTGATGAATTAATCATGTCGCATCCATGCATGCATTTGTTATATCTTACGTCCGAACTGTCTTGCGAGTACTTTCAAAGTACTCACTGGCTTGTTGATTTGGCCAGATGCTGACGAAGGCGATCTCATGGATGAAGAGTTTGATAGCGAGTCCGACACCTAGAGGAGTCCCAGTCAGTCTTGTGCGACCCTGGATTTGGTCACTGTATTATATCTGCTTCCGCTACCAAATAAATTCATCGAGCCTCTCTTCGACGCTCGATGAGATGACAGACGTAGAGTCTTGTATTTCTCTCCCCGCTGTGTTTTTCCACCACCGTCCTATCCTCGAGTCAGTAGTATGCCTCCACACCCCTGTGTCGTGTCCGCCATTATGTATAATTATTGGCATGCTTGTAATAATTTGGTTGAGCAACCGTAGTTCGACCCTGTAATATATTTTATGCTACTGGCTTATTGTATCAAAAATTTGTCTGCCAGTGTGGAGGATTTCTCTCATACTGGACTTAAAAGATTGGCTTTTCAATAAATATTTTTATTGGAAAACCGGTCGTGACAAGCTTGGTACCAGAGCCAGGCTGACTGTAGGAAGCCACTAGGTGCGATCGCTAATTGGTTATTATCCTGATAGAGCTAATTTATATTTTTGCAATGGTAGTCATTTTCTGTCAGTCAGCATAAATTTATGATCTGACCATGCAGAATTTTTGCCTACTTTTGTAGATGGCCGACAATAGCTGCGAGTCTCAGACCTTCGCCAACGTGCCCGATGGGTTCGTCAAGCTTCTTTCTTTCATCATTCAGGTCGCGATGGGGCCATCCGTGCGCCCAGTCTTCACACTCTGCCAGCACCGAGTCAACGACAGTCTGACCATGCACCAGGCCGCGGTGCAGTTCAAGGGAGGGCGTGGTGAGTTACGCCGCTTCCGGTTCGTGGGAAGAGCCATGCCTACGGAGAGGCATGCTATGCAGATGGCAGCCCGCGAGGCGATAGCTCGTCTCAGGGATGTCCTCCCCGTGATGAAGACTCGTCGTTACCGTTATCTTCCGTGCCATGTGCCTTACACCTGTCACTACGCATACTCCTGCCCCAGAGGAGAACGAGACGAGGCTTTTGAGATGCTCATTGAGTATCTCCGGGCCCTGGAGGCAGCCTTCGACAACCTGGTGGACGACTTCGTAGCTACCCGCATGGACTCAGTTCATGGCTGTGCTGCCAACAGGAGGGAGATCCTACCAATTGCACCGCCACTGACTTTTGTCTCGTCATCAGCATCTTTTACGCCTGCTCGTCGTCTGCCTTCTACCAAAGAATTCAACCAAGTTATTGCGCCCACTCCAGTGCGCACTGCACCACCCTTCGCGCCCACTCCTGTACGTGTTGCTCCGCCCCTGGCAACCGCTCCGCCCACTCTGCGCAACACTACACGTATGGAGCCCATTAGCAAGGAGGAAGTCGAGTCCCCAACCTCGCTACGCCTCGCCCTCGGCAGGGCAAGGGAGATCGTCAATATCTCTGCCTAAGTACGCTTAGCTGCCGTGTATTGTACCACTTGTAAGATACGTGCATAGGCTGTGAGGAGTAGCCTGTTTGCACATCATGTAGGATCTGGAGAAGTGCACTAGCCTTAATAACATGTCAGGATTATGTACGCATATCCTGAGTGATGTATTGTATAATTACCGCCCGCGTGTAAGATATGTAATGAGCAGTCCTTCTCCGTGCGCAAGTCGATCTGTTTTCCTTAAGTAAGCTGAGTTATTTAATTCTATTTGCCAGCTTTATGCATTTTATGGATTTGTTTTTGCGACTTTTTCCGCTTTTCTTATGGGTTTTACAAAATATATCCCCAGAGTGAAAAATGTCTCGTCCTTGGACTCGCTCCATGCCAATTCCATCAGAGGAAAATTATGATGCACAACCCAGCAACGAGTTCACTCAGGGACAGTCTAGCCAACCGGGCAATGAATCGGCACTTTCACAAATGTGCCGCCTTTATGAACAGAGTCAGCAACAACATCGTGAAATAATGAACCAAGTCATCAACATGGGAAATCACCAGGGACAGTATCAACAGCACTCCAAGTTATCTGAGCTACAGAAGACACGTCCTCAAACATTTTCTCATACTGACAAGCCTCTTGAAGCCGAGGACTGGCTTCGAGATATGGAGAGAAAATTAATTATTGCAAAATGTTCAGACCCCGAGAAGGTATTATATGCTCCGCACTATCTCACAGGAGCAGCCGCATCGTGGTGGGAGAATTTTCTGCACATGCATCACAACGAAAATGACATAACCTGGGATGATTTCAAGGAAGGTTTCCGTGGTGCACATATTCCTAAGAGTATTATGAAAATCAAGAAGAGAGAATTTGATGACCTCAAACAAAGGAACATGACAGTGTCAGATTACAACAGTCAATTTACCCTATTATCCCGCTACGCCAATGAGGAGCGTATGACTGAAATCAAGAAGATGGAGAAATTCCTTGACGGTCTGGCACCCGCACTTAAATGCCAACTGGTCGTGCACACTTTTCCTGATTTTAAAACGCTGGTGGACAAGGCCATTACTCTGGAAAATGAGAGATGCAGTCTGGAAGATATCCGCAAGCGAAAAAGGGACCAGACTAATCACACTCGCAATCACCGAAGCAAGATAGATTTTAAAAAGGGTGGGACACCCAAATTCTCATCCAATGTCTCACGCCCAATCAAGAATTTTCATGCAAGGGACAAGGAATTCACCTATCGCCCCGGCGTTACTTGTTACGCTTGTGGAGAAGAAGGGCACTATGCCAAACAGTGCCCCAAGCCAAGGAATTCAACCCCAAAGCCAAACAACGGCAACAATTCCGCGCCCAAGCGAAACAATTTCAATCCCAACAATAACCACAGGAAGGGTCATCTGAACCACGTAACCAAAGAGGAGGCACAAAATGCTCCGGATATCGTACTCGGTACGTTTCCTGTCAACACGATACCTGCAGTGGTTTTGTTTGATTCTGGAGCTTCTCACTCTTTCATCTCGAAAAGTTTTGCTTTGCAAAATAATTTTTCGATGCTTCCTTTGGAGAAATCCATAATAATCAAGTCCCCCGGGATTCAGCAAGTTTCTCAGAATTACTGTCAGAATGTGGTCATTGAGTTTGAAGGATTGGAGTTTTACGCAAATCTTATTGTATTGGAAAATAAAGGACTGGATGTCATCCTAGGGATGGATTGGCTAACCACCAATAAAGGTTTTATCGACTGTTTCAACAGGACCGTGATTCTCACACACCACCAAGGGAAGACAATAAGAGTATCAGCCAAGGAAGGAAAAAGACCCCGGCAACCGAGATTAAATAAGGTGAACATTTCTGAGCTAAACAAGGTTCCAGTAGTGTGTGAATTTCCAGATGTATTCCCTGAAGAGCTGCCAGGCATGCCACCCGATCGAGAAATAGAATTCCGCATTGAGCTAGCACCAGGAACCAACCCCATCTACAAGAAACCATACAGAATGGCACCATCCGAGTTGATCGAATTGAAGAAGCAAATAAAGGAATTACTGGATAAAGGATACATTCGGGCCAGCTCCTCACCTTGGGGATCACCAATTTTATTTGCCAAGAAGAAGGATGGAACGCTGAGATTGTGTATCGACTATCGAGCACTTAACATGGTCACAGTCAGAAACAAATACCCGATGCCAAGGATAAACGATTTGTTTGATCAACTTGCTTAGGCCAAGGTATTCTCAAAAATTGACTTAAGGTCAGGATACCATCAATTGAAGGTACGAACAGAAGATATCCCCAAAACAGCCTTCACCTCCAGATATGGACTGTACGAGTTCACAGTGATGCCATTTGGATTAACTAACGCCCCGGCATATTTTGTTCACCTCATGAACAAAGTATTTATGAAGTTTATGGACAAATTCGTCGTAGTATTCATCGACGATATTCTGGTATACTCCAAAACACCAGAAGAGCACGCAGAACATCTCAGGATCGTACTAGGAGAGCTAAGGAAACACCAATTGTATGCCAAGTTCAGCAAGTGCGAATTTTGGCTAAGACAAGTAGGTTTTCTAGGCCACGTGCTAACTCAAGACGGTATAGCAGTGGACCCAGAGAAAGTCAAGGCCGTACTTGACTGGAAGTCACCAGCCAGCATAACAGACATACGAAGTTTCTTGGGAATGGCAGGGTATTACCGCAGATTTATTGAAGGATTTTCCACCATATCCAAGCCTATGACACAGTTACTCAAGAAAGATAAGAAGTTTGAATGGACAGAAGCATGCGAGAAAAGTTTCCAAGAGCTAAAGCGGAAATTAACAACAGCACCAGTATTAATTGTACCCGATATACACAAGAATTTTGAAGTATTTTGTGACGCATCCAGAAAGGGTCTCGGATGCGTGTTGATGCAAGAAGGCAAGGTTGTCGCCTACGCTTCAAGGCAACTTCGCAAACACGAGGAAAATTATCCCACTCATGATTTAGAAATGGCAGCAGTTATTCATGCACTCAAGGAATGGAGGCATTTTCTACTTGGAAATCGATGTGAGATATATACGGATCACAAAAGCCTCAAATACATTTTTACGCAGCCAGAACTAAATTTACGGCAACGCCGCCGGTTAGAATTGGTAAAGGATTACGATGTTGGTATCCATTACCATCCAGGGAAAGCAAACGTAGTGGCCGATGCCCTGAGTCGGAACCCCAGCTCCGACAGGAACTATCTGCACAGCTTGAGGCCCGAATTCCATCAAGAATTTGTCAAGCTCAACTTGATAATGGTAGCAGAAGGCACCATATCAAACTTGGAAATACAACCACACCTTGTGGAAAAAATTAAAGAGGCTCAGTCCGGTCACCCCAGCATTGAAGGAATTAAAAGGAAGTTGAGTATGGGCAAGGCCTCGGAATTCGTCATAGACAATGAAGGAATATTATGGTACGGAGAAAGGCTATGCGTGCCAAACATAGAAGACCTTAAACAGCAAGTTTTAACTGAAGCACACACCACTCCATATTCGATCCACCCTGGAGGAACCAAAATGTATAAGGATATTCAGGAAAGATTTTGGTGGCACGGTATGAAGAGGGACATAGCCGCTTTCATTGCATGTTGCGACTCATGTCAACGCATAAAAGCTGAACATCAGAGACCAGCTGGACTACTGCAACCTAACAAAATACCTGAGTGGAAATGGGATGAAATAGGGATGGATTTTATTGTCGGATTACCTCGGTCACGACACGGGAATGATGCCATATGGGTCATCACTGACAGGTTGACCAAAGTAGCACACTTTATTCCAGTGAAGACAACCTACACCACTCAGAGGCTTGCCAGGATTTATCTTTCCCGCATAGTCTGTCTGCACGGTGTCCCGAAGACTATAATTTCCGACAGAGGCACTCAGTTCGTCTCAAGATTTTGGGAGCAATTACAACAGGCTCTGGGAACCCAACTAGCCTTCAGTACCGCATACCATCCACAGACTGATGGACAAACAGAACGCGTAAACCAGGTTTTAGAAGACATGCTGAGAGCATGTGTCCTCACCTATGGAACCAGTTGGGAGGACAGCCTGCCATATGCCGAGTTCGCATACAACAACAGTTACCAGGCCAGCCTGCAAATGGCTCCTTTCGAAGCCCTATACGGAAGGAGATGTCGTACCCCGTTAAATTGGTCAGAGACCGAAGACAGCCGCATCTTCGGACCAGATATGCTCAGAGAAGCCGAGGAAAAAGTCAAGCTAATCAGGGACCGACTTAAGACCGCTCAAAGTCGACAGAAAAGTTATTATGATCAGAAACATCGTAGGGTCAGTTTCGAACCCGGTGAATTCGTATACTTGAGAGTATCCCCGATGAGAGGATTGCAACAGTTTAAGATTAAGGGGAAATTAGCACCAAGATTCATTGGACCATTTTGCATAGTGGCACGAAGAGGCACTGTAGCCTACCAACTAGACTTACCCGAAGACTTGTCCGACATTCACGACGTGTTCCACGTCTCTCAATTAAGGAAGTGCGTAAGCAACCCAGAGAAACAAGTATCCCATGAAAACATTGATGTGCAGCCAGACCTCACTTATCGAGAACGTCCCATAAGAATATTAGAGGAGTCTGAAAGGAGGACCCGACAGAAAACCATCAAGTTTTTCAAAGTCCAGTGGAGCAATCACACCGACAGTGAAGCAACTTGGGAAAGCGAGGATTTTCTTCGGACAGAGCATCCACACTTATTTAAGGATCAGCTGAAATCTCGGGGACGAGATTTTTCCTAAGGGGGTAGGTGTTGTGACACTCCAAAGTTTTTTTTGGTTTTTTATCAAAACTTTGTGGTTTTGAGGAGAGACCTTTTTTTAAAAAAAAAATTCTTTTTCAGAAAAACCTTCCTCTTAAAAACCTCCTTTTGCCTTGGCAAAGATTTTATTTCTTTCAAACTTTGGTGGTTGATCTTCTGCAAACTTCTTCTCTGTTAGTTCCCTCTAAAAATCTAAAAAAAAATTGGGAGTTTTTAATTTTGTTTTATTTTTTTTAAGTGAAGCTCTATGAAAATTTGGGTTTTTCTTATCTTTGAAGCCACCCTTGGCTTTGTATTTTTGCCCATGAGATAAAACCCCTCCAAAACCTCCCCTCCCCCTAGTGATCAACCTAAATTCTCTGTCCCAACTAATCCAAACTGGTTTTGGATTTTTATTCTAATTATTTTCCCCCTCATTTCAATTCTGAAAATTATTTGGAGCCTAAGGGATTTTCAAAGCAAGTACACTTTTTCATTTGAGTTTTGACCTCAAACCAATTCTCCTGGATTGTCCTTTGAACCCACAACCCAGAACCATCTTGATCCACTCCTCCCCTTTTCAAATTTTTCAAAATGCAGTCTCTGCAAGTTTGGACCAGATTTTCCAAATTTGGTGAAATTCATATCCATACTGCTCCAAAAATTCCACCAAAAATCATGCAGCCTACTTGAGCAAGGAGAAGCCACTCCACCAAAAATCAGCTCAAGGAAAAATCACCAGAGGCCAATTTCATTCGGTCGAACACCTGGTGGGCACTATTACTGTTCAAAGTTCAGAAAATTCAGTTTCAGTGTCATCTTCAGTCTGTCAGTTTCAGTCACGCGGCCACAGTGCCCTTGGCACGTTCCTCTCCGCCTCTTCCTCTTGTCCGAAGCTGCACACGCATGCGTGGAGCCTTCCTGGCGTCGATAGCGTGCTGGCTCACCCTCGCCGGCGTCTTCTGCGGCGTCGGGACCTCCCGTGGCGGCCGACAGGAGGCACACCACAGCAGAACGCCGTTCCGCGCCGCCCATCGCACCCTGGCTCTCCGCGTGGCCTCATGCACGCCAGCGCACGCCCGTAGCACAGCCACCGTGGCCGGCAAGCACGGAACGCGCTCTCCGCCGCCGACGGGCCCGCGCCATCACCGTTCCGTCGAGCTCGCCCTTAACACCCAAACCCCGGCCAGTTTAACACCAAAACAGACCCATTGAACCTCCGTGATGACGCTCGACCCCCTAACCACCCCGACCGAGCACTGCGCCACCGTAATCGCTCGCCGGTGATCCTCATTCACGGCAACCGCCTCGGACCGCCTATATAAAGGGGTCCCGAGCTCACTCTCGTGCACGCAGCACCCCCACTACTCACCAACACCCCGCCAGGCCACTAGGGGGACCTCGAGGAGGTCTCCTCCCCCAGCTCCGGCCGCCTCGCCCCGCCTCGGCCTCCAGCCCGATTCGTTCTGGTGAGGCCATCTCCGGCGCTCAAACCCCGTTCGTTACCCACTCTAGCTGCCAGGAGCATAACCCCCTCTTCAATTTAACCTTTGCAGCCCTCTCCGACGAGCCCCTCGACCACCCGAGCCGCCGTCCGCCGGAGCAGAGCTCGCCGTCGACGTGGTGCTCGCCGACCGACTCCACCACCATCAACTGACGCGGAAGGGTACCCTGAGCACGGAGGTACTCTCCGATCTCTCTGCCTCGCCGTGGATCGCCGCCGGCGACCACCGCGGCTCTCGGGCGCCGGCGAACTCTGCCGCCCCGTTTGAACATTTGAACCTGACGGGTGGGACCCCACCGTCAGCCTCTCTGCTCTCTCTTTCGAATCGCTTTCTGGAAGCGCCTTCGGGCAGAATGCGTTTTCTCTTCGGGCTGGCGTAGTCGCTACCGAAGCGTTTTCTGTTTTTTTAAACTAGCCCCTGGAATTCTTCTGTTTCATTACAGATTAGTCCCTGGACAAAAACCCTTATAACTTTTAATCAGAAAAGTATTTTTGATTGATTCTTTTTCTGTTCTCTTTAAAATTTTGTCTAGTTTTTTATCAGATTTATTTGAGAAATATTTGGTTTACCTTCTGTACACTCCTTGGTATTTACGTTAGCGCATATATTTTCTTTAAACCGTAGATATCGAAGGAGGTGACGGAGCCGCGAACTTCACCGAGCTAGGCTCCGACTACTCTGAACCAGGCAAGCATGTTTGAACTTTTGATATGATGAGTGTCTTGGCATGTTTTGCATTTAATTAGTTTCATGGCATGTCGGTGAGCATACCGATGAACATTATTTTATGTGATAATGAGGTAAGTGAGTTCGATGATCCATATGTGGATGAATGTAAATATGAATGGCCATGTGTTGGCATGAGGATGGGTACGATGGCAGTGTTGTAGCATGCCAGTCTTACGCCAGACTATGAGACTTCAGTGTCAAACCATATCGGTCCAGTACCTATCATTTTACTTCCTTGTACTACCACATGTTTTCCGCAAGGAATATGGTTTAGTAAGTTGCAAACCGCTTTCATGGTACACACCAAAGAGGAGAAACCGTGATGATGGTTCCATGGCCCTGGATTAAAGCCAGTCATCCGGTCAGGGGGCATGGGTGTTTCCGGTTGGGACCGAGAGGGGGGCACCCCTTAGAGCGCGCGTATATAAATTTGATCCCATGCTATTCGAGATTGTGATCTCCCCGTCTCAAAAGTTTTTCTTGGACGATGACTAGGGTGATTCCTAGCATCGAGAGGTAGGATGGGTGTGTACCGGTTAGCTGTGTTTTCTTCCGAAATACCGTAAACGGAACTAGTCCTTCGTGACTACGGAAATCCGTTGGCTGTGGGAAAAAATTTGTACAAACTCTGCAGAGTCATATACTTCCCCAAATCATCTATTCCATGCCCATATTCGTATTATCTTATCCTGATCAAATGTCAGTTTTGATGACAGACTCCGGTGAATCGCATGAGTGCTAAGTCCGGTTAAATGATTACTCCTGTGGATGGACTAACCCGTTTGTTTTCATGAATTGAATTTTTATTATGAGTATTATTTACTTGCGAATAAAGCCCTTTATGCGATGTCGCTCAGACGTCCGACTGTGGCATTTCTTTTAAAGCCCTTTCTGCGATGTCGCTCAGACGTCCGACTGTGGCATTTCTTTTAAACCCCTTTATGCGATGTCGCTCAGACGTCCGACTGTGGCATTTCTTTTAAAGCCCTTTTTGTGATGTCGCTCAGACGTCCGACTGTGGTATTTCTTTTAAAGCCCTTTATGTGGTGTCGCTAAGACGCCCGACTGTGGCATCTTTTTTTTTCCTTATTTTTATTTGTTCACCTTTCGAGGCGTTGCTTCAGACACCCGATCGGTCTTCATTTGTGTTATGTTGGGGATTTCAGGCGGACTACCGCCGTTTCCCCTTTTTCTTACCCCGTTATGCTAATTTTATTTTAATGTGCATTGATGAATTAATCATGTCGCATCCATGCATGCATTTGTTATATCTTACGTCCGAACTGTCTTGCGAGTACTTTCAAAGTACTCACTGGCTTGTTGATTTGGCCAGATGCTGACGAAGGCGATCTCATGGATGAAGAGTTTGATAGCGAGTCCGACACCTAGAGGAGTCCCAGTCAGTCTTGTGCGACCCTGGATTTGGTCACAGTATTATATCCGCTTCCGCTACCAAATAAATTCATCGAGCCTCTCTTCGACGCTCGATGAGATGACAGACGTAGAGTCTTGTATTTCTCTCCCCGCTGTGTTTTTCCACCACCGTCCTATCCTCGAGTCAGTAGTATGCCTCCACACCCCTGTGTCGTGTCCGCCATTATGTATAATTATTGGCATGCTTGTAATAATTTGGTTGAGCAACCGTAGTTCGACCCTGTAATATATTTTATGCTACTGACTTATTGTATCAAGAATTTGTCTGCCAGTGTGGAGGATTTCTCTCATACTGGACTTAAAAGATTGGCTTTTCAATAAATATTTTTGTTGGAAAACCGGTCGTGACACAAGACCTTCTCAGGACTAATCGAGGGCTCCATGCACCCGATCGGGTAGGTCCACCTCCCTGTCACCTTAGGCAAGCACGACAACTACCGCACCGAGCTCATCAACTTCGACATCACTAACATTCGCATGCCGTACAATGCCATCCTCGGGTACCCATCTCCCGCCAAGTTCATGGCGGCAACGCACCACGACTACAATGTCCTCAAAATGCCAGGGAACTGCGGCATCATCACGGTCGCTTGCGAAGAAAAGGACGCGGTGTGCTCTCTCGAGCGCGCCTATCAGGCTGCAGCAGCTGAAAACCCTGGCGACGAGGGTGTCGTCCACCCTCCTGAGGCAGTTCCCAAGAAGAAGAAGCAGAAGCTCCACCAGGGATCTCAGGAGGATGGGGCGTCCGGCGGTGCCGCCTCGAGCCTGGTGTCTGTGGACAGGGTACCTTCCTCTCTCGCATAGGAATGCACGCCCGGAGCCCCTCTCAGGCTGGGCTCAGGTGCTCTCCTCCGGAGGGCCTCTAACCTGGCCAACGTCATGAGGAAGGCGCTCGGGCACAATGTGGAGGCATGCTTCAGTGCACGCTTCTGCGGAGAGAGCATTGGGCGTGAGGCGCCTGGCGCTCAGGAGTTCGTCAACAAGGCAGTCAAGGAGATTCAGGAGGTAAGGATCATACGGGGCTATCGCCGCCCACCGCCAGGCGCGGCTCCTCGCCCAGGCGAGGACGAGGAGCTGAGTGTTTGTGTCGACATCCCAGGGCTCGACAGGGCCGCGTCTTAGGAGCTCTTCTGGCCATCCCGTGTTGGCCGATGCGAGGTCCCCCCTCACAGCTACGTCTGCAGGCCTTTTGGTTTGCTGAACACAGCTGCTGCATTCCAGTGCCACATGTAGGGCCTCCTGGTAGCTCAGGAGGCCCGACGCCATGCGATCCAGGCGGAGATGGCGATGGATCCTCACGAGCCCCCCGGACCTCCACAGCCCCCCGAGGTTCAGGGCGAGGGCGGCTCATGAGGAGTGACTTCTATAGTGCGCATCTTCCACTACTCCAAAACCTCTTCAGCAACAGTGCCAGGTGACATCTTTTGGTTAGTTCAGTTAGGTGCGTCCCTCGGGCTGCACTATCCCCAAGCTCCATGGGTCCGTCCTTGCAGCATGTATCCTTCTTGCATTTATTAGAGCTGGCTAACCATCTCCCATGAGTTGCTTTATGATCATCACCCGCTTGCTTCGGGCCATATACGCTCTGCAGCCTCTCTGCATTGCTGACTCACCCTTTGCTCATACCGCAACCGGGGCTACATATGCTGGCATGGCGCTTGTGCTCGGGTACGTGCCAGCAACACTGACAAATCCAAGAGACCAAGCTATGGCTCACGACCCGCTTCGTGTACGCCACCTCGCCAGGTCCTCGGTGCCTTCATCTTCCTGCGGAAAGATCGAAGGATAGGCACCAAGCGCCGTTTGGGGCCGTATTCTCCTCCACAGGCTAACTCACAGGTATATCTTAAGCCTAGCGACAGGCAGGCCCAACGACCACTACCTTCTCACGTAAGACGCTTGCACGTTAAAGGGTGAGCTCCTGAGCATCATGCCTCAGGAGCCCTTACTGGCTCTCCAGCCCTCACCCTCTGGCCTTGACCATGGCATCGCGACCTGGCATACCAGCGGCGGCTGAGCCTCGCTCGAGGGCCGGGACCCAAGGACGTAGAACACCTAGATGAGCGATAAAAGGGAATGGTTGTCGCGAGCCCTACCTAGAGGTGCCACCACTAAGGCACAAATGGGCACCGCGCAAGGGAATCGCCACAGGCTCACTAAGATAAGTCACTCGCGCATGTCAGCATGAACCTCACGACTCCATCTCACGAACTTCGCAGTCCCTCTCAGGCAATGTCGCTTCCCTTTCCGGTTCTTGGGAAGCTGCTTGCACGCTAAGGGGGACCTCGTGAGCAACGCGCCTCAGGAGCCCTCACCGGTGGCGGCGTTCTGGGAACGGGGGTCCCCAGACTTGCCTCCCTGTGGCCTGGAGCGTGGCTCAACCAGTGACCCAGTACGGCCCGTCTTCATCAACCAACACTCCAGACCCTCGTGAAGGACCAAGCCTCGTGGGGCGGACGACGCAAGGCCTCCTCAGGAGTGGCCTCACCAGGTAGGCTCGCGAGGAGGCGGAGAGATCAAGGCAAGGGGTACCTCGCGAGGTGCCCATGACGCAAGCCATGACGACCAAGACCAGGTGGGCGCCAGGAGGGCGCCAGCCCGTGCAGTGTCCTCGTTTCGTCTTTGGTGTAAATGGGGCAGGCGCAGGCGCGGAGTACCGAGGCACCAGGCAAAGGTTTCCATATCAGTGCAATGACACCAAGGCCAGCAGGATGGCAGGACGGAGATCACCGTGGAGCCCAAGGCGGCGTCACCACCAGTGCCTTTGGCAGGAAGAGACCACCTTTAGTTAGGATAGCTTGTATTGGTTGTCCCCTTTCAAAATGGCTGTTGTTGGATCCCTTCCCACTCAATATTTGGGAAGAGGACCAGGGCCTCTATAAATAGGGCTAGCCACCATAGCAGAAGGCATCTGGTCTGGACGGATCGATTCCTCCTCAAGCACACCACCCAACACAAGAACACCTCTCCTCGCGAGGGTGTTCTTCCCTTGTACTATTCATCATCAGCCCAAGAGGCAATCCACCACACCACACACATGAGTAGGGTATTACACCAGAACGGTGGCCCAAACCCGTATAAACCTTGTGTCTCTTGTGTTGTTCATCGATCTAGCTTAGGGATCACGGCGAGGTTGAGGGCATGTTTCGTTAGGGAGAGATCTTCGTGCGCATCCCAGTGTTCGAACCTTAAGGCTTTTGCCGGAACCCGATATCCGACATTTGGCGCGCCAGGTAGGGGTGCGCCGAAATCTTCTTTCCGTGGATCCGCGTTCCACTGCTTCGTCGCATCAATGTCCGGCGACCCGACGACCAACGCCGACCGCTGGGCGGCATGGTCAGCCCGTGCCATGCCGCCTGCCCAAGGTGACCTCAACCCCACGCCTCAGGCAGCTCGCGCACCGCAGAACACTACGGGGCAAGGGCGGCGCGGTCTCGCGTCGCTCGCCCTTACTCCGCGGCAGGTGCGATCAGCCGCAAGGGCCTCAATCCACGCCACGGCCACGTCACCGTACACCAGGAGGGAGCAAGCGAACATGAGGGCCGCCCTCACTGTGGCTCGGGAGCTGCTGCGGTGCAGGTTGCAGGAGGGCGGCCGAGACGTGTTGTTGGAGCGCGTTGCCGAGCTCCTGGATGCCGCAGCCTCGGGGGAGCCGCACTTCTGTTTCCAGCTTCCACGCTAGGCCCTGGTTGGATCATGCAGCGGACCTCTCCGTGCCCGCGCGCCCTGAGGCGCGTCCCAAGGCTTCATCGACACCAGCTCAACCATAGGCGCTGGGCGTCAGGCTACACCAGCACCACCTCTAATGAGCGAGGGCATGCGCATCACCACCTATGGCTCGGGCGGGCCATTGCCCTACCATCCTCAAGACGATGCATTGGGACAGGCCGCATGGAGCGTGGGGCACTACGGCGAGGTCTTCGAGGCGGCGACCTCGGAGGCTTACGTGCGCCGCATGGTGGATCGGGACTACGCGCTGGAAGATGATCCTCGCTTGTTCCTCGGAGCAGGCTAGGAGGAGGAGACGCTAGAGGCTAAGCCTTTTCAGGAGCCTCAAGGAGGACTCACCAACCGTGCTGGCAGTAGAAGCTACCGGGTAACGCTAATTCCTCAAGAGCAAGCTTATGCTAACCATGGGTGGCAGGAGGTTCAGGTCACTGCAGCGGAAGGCTGCCCTAGCTTAGCAGCCTCCCTTTCGCCAGGAGGAGCGCACTGGGGTCTGCAGGAGAGGGGCTAGGAGCTAGGCCCCTCCCTGGCGCACGTGGAGCAAAGCAACCCCCAGAGGTAGGCCCTCTGTCGGGGAGCTGCTGCAAAGCCTACCCCCAGCAGAGGACCCGTGGTTGCCGAGGGCGCCGCTGGCGTCCCCTTTGCCCCATTGGTGTCGTCCTTGGTCTCCGACCGGCGTCAATGGTGGTCGAGGGTGGCGCAAGGCGGGGCCCTTGTCAGGCGATATGAAGCAAGGCCCAGTGCCTGTGAAGAAGGCCTAGTGCCTATGAAGCTTGCCGCCCATGACACTTGCACGTAATAACGAGTTGGGGCTATACACGCCCTGGAGTCTCCAGAGAGCCGCCCTCGGGCCTCGGGGGCTCCCTCCCACGCCCAGTGGCAGCACTTAGCTCCGCACTGGTGAGAAGACGTTGAAGACTAGACTAGGTGCCGGACGCGGATTTTTGCTTTTGGCCTCCCTTTCTGTGGTCGAGCTTATTTGCTTCGGATTTAACTTGAAGTTGAATTTGCATTTACGTGTGCGGGGGGGGGGGGTTGTCTTGCTCGTGCGATTTCTTGTGTTATGGTTTCTGCCCTAGTTTGGAGTTCGCACTACCTGCCTCCCTCTCGCGAGCCTCTCGCGGACGGGGCTAGGCGAAGCGCACGTGCGCTGTGTGCATGCCGTCCCACGGCCGGCACTCGCTCTCGCGAGGCTCTCACAACCTGGTCAATAGGCCCAGGGGACCCTCAGAGACTCACGGCCTCGTGAGCCCATTTAGGACTCGTCCTGGCTAAAGGTAAACCATAACAACAGGCTCGCAACAGGGCCCACAGAATCATGTAGGCACATGTTCAGCATCGTTCCAAAAAGCATATGGACGACAATCTTTTTACATGAGGGGCTTCCCCACCCAAAATGCTCTTACAACTTTCAAGGCCACACCCGAGCTTTTGTGTGCAGGATAAGCAGCAGGGGAACACGGGATCAGTCAGACATATCACTCACCGCACCCTCTTGGTCGCCTCCAGAGGCATCACTGGCGCTGTTGTCATTGTCACTGGCATCACCATCACCATCGTTTGCAGCGTCGTCACCACCATTGACCACGTCTCCACCATCCGCCGCAACTACCACCCCGTCATTGTCGGAAGAGAAGGCCCTAACGAGCGCATCCACATTGCCCTCCACCCATCGTGCCATGTCGCCTCGGATGGCCTCGGGCACCAGGGCGATGGCGGCGCCAAAGTCAAAGTGGGGGTTGGTGTTCTGAAGATGGCTGAAGATGCGGGAAAATTGTCAGAGTAATGGGCATGGGTAGCCTAACCCGAGTCCCTGAACCTTTCAAGACTTTGGGCCGGCTGCGCCCCACGAGCCCATAGAATGGAGTGCCGCCTTCTGGTGGCCGGCTTGTTCAATGGTCGGCTGCCAAAAGAAGGCCAAGCCCCAGCAGACAGCACCAAGACAGCCCGACTCCTTGCAGATGGCCTCCGGAGAGGCCGGCTCCCAGCAGGCGGCCCCTAGTGCCCTCAGAGTCTGCGCCCCTCATCAAGAGGACGAGACAGGGTGAGTCCATAGTAAAGCCCATCACCCCCGAATCCTCGGCTTGGCGTGGCCACAATACCTCGTATAGGCGGAGATCTCTGCACGATGCGGCATTGCTGCCACTCCACCCTTGACGTCACCCATGTCAGGCGGGGCCTACTCCAACGATGGCCTATCGGTACGTCTAGCCGACGGCGGGCCCTACCCAGCAGCGAGGGCCCGGAGGGCGGCTTAGCCCGACCAGTCGAATCTAAGGGGATCCGGCTCCTGGCGATTAGCCCTCCTCGAGGACCATGCACAATTAACCAGACAAGACACGGCGAGGCTACAGTGATCTCCCACCAGACGACGGGACTGTAGCCATGCCTTTCCCGACCAAGCCTACGTCATTAGCATCACAGCTACAGTGATTAGCCACCAACAAGACCCGCCAGTGGTGGAGGCGGCCTGTCGGCTCTGTACCAGACCAGTCGGCGGGGCCCACCAGGCGGCGGGCCCCAGCGGACGGCGGAGAAGCCGGCGACTAGAGACACTGATAGCCGGGACCAATACCTGGCCAAGCTACCATTTTACTCCTTGGGGGTAGGCCTATATAAACCCCCAGGGCACCCATGCAAAGGGTTCCCAACCTGTTAGAACTAGACTCATACATAGAGGGAGAAGAGAGCTAGCCCTGCCTCCCTCTACCTCTTGCATACAGCTCAAGGAGCACCATTGTACTCACTAGTGCCTTAGTGAATATGCGGAGACCCTGCAGAGCAGGACTAGGGGTGTTATCTCCTAGGAGAGCCCCGAACCTGGGTAAAGTGCATCGGAGTTCGTGTCTATGCCTCATCCCGCTTCCAGGCACCGGTGACATTCTACTCGCTCCCACCATGATAAGCCATCCTTTGGCATATGTTGCACCCAACCTCCGACAAAAATTCACGCCCGAGAAGGCTGCGGCTCCTCTCTTCGACATGCTGACGAGCTCTCTCGGAGCGGTTCTCCAGGTGGGTCACCACATCAGTGAAGAAGCGGAGATCACTGGCATAGTTGGTCGCGTGAGGATGCGGGGCATCCGCATCACAGATATTGCCCAGGGCCATGTTGTCCCTGTTCCTAAGCTCCTGGAGCATGGAGCCGTGCATGTGCTCCAGCATATGTTGTTCAAGCACTTCCTCTCTTTTCTGCCGCGCAATGGACTCGGAGCCGTGCATGTCGTCGTTTATTCGTGTCTACGCCTCATCCCACTTCCAGCCACCGGTAACGTTCTACTCGCTCCCACCATGATAAGCCATCCTTTGGCATATGTCGCACCCAACCCCCGACATTTAGCGCCCACCGTGCGACGAGGTGCACCGTCGTCCAGAGACCTTTTCTGGACGGGAACCTTGTTCCTTCCTTGCGAGCGCAGCCACCCCAGCACGCTCGACGGCGCCAGCGCCGACACGCTGCACGGCGCGGAGATCGCCTGCGCACCAAGCTGCCTTGCCGACCTTGTTGGCGAGATCGACCTCTCCGACGAGCCTGCATTCGATGTAGGCAACGACTGCCCTGAGCGCCGCCTCGTCAGCCTCCTTGACTAGCTCCATGTTGCCAGCGAGCCTGCTGTGGACTTGGAGTCTGTTGGCTCCACCGACCCGATGATCGTCGACTCCGACACGGCGTCGCTTTATGCGTTCCCCATCAACGTGGTGGTCTACGATGAGCCGCCTCCTCACGAGCACAGCGGCGGGAGCACCATCACGGAGGTGCTTGTCATTAACAGTGGCGAGCACTCAGACGGAGGCGTTCGAGACTCACTCAATGTGGCGATGCGAAACTTGTCAGCGCCCATTCCAGAAGACGCAAACACTGAGATGCTGGAAGCACGCCGCGTCCAGCTCGTCGAAAGTGCCAACCGACTGGCCAGCATGCGACGCCTCTCGGAAGCCTACCAGCGGGCGATGGACCGAGCCGTCGGCAGTTTCCCGGCTCCTGGGGGGCCCAGCCGCATCGGCTCGATCCGACAACATGGCGCGACCATTGCCAACATGTTCGGGATGGATCGTCTCGTCTACGCCATGCCTGCGGAGAACATACGAGCTGCCCAAGCGGCAGCAGATGAGCTAGACAAGCTCGAGGGCGACGAGCGTCGCCACATGACGGAGCGCGTCCAGCAGCTCCTTGACGTGGCCGCCGAGCAATAAGAGGCCGGCTGCCGCACTGAAGCGCCCATCCGACGAACCAATGATCCGCCTCCTGGCCAGGATCACGGTGCGACTTCCCGGACGCCGACTAGTGGCGTCCGTGATAGAAGAGGCAATGAGCCGGCTTATAGCCGCAGTCAGACTCGCCTCTCCATCGAGCGTGACGCAGAAGGCCGACCCGAGCTGTGGAGCGACAAGGCGACCCACCTCCTCCTCCGCATCGTGGACAAAGACATCCCACTCTGCCGCCTGTCACGCACCCGACACTCGGCAACCGCCTTGGCTGCCGGGAACGAGTCGGGGAGAACGACGCCCGCCACCGGATCGACCGCCTCAATCGTTCCCTGGCACTAGACGAAGAAGACGCATTGGGCCCGCCCTGTTTCGGCCCTCGAATCCAAGATGAGCCCTTCCCTAGAGAGTTCAAGCTTCCAAGAGATACGCCCAAGTGCACCGGCTCCGTGAAGCCGGAGGACTGGCTGGTCGACTACTTCACGGCCGTCAGCATAGCGAACGGCAACAAGCGCGTTGTTGTGAAGTACGTCCCGCTCATGCTCCCGGGAACAACCCGGACGTGGCTCAACCGCCTGAAGCCCCGCAGCACCAACATCTGGTTGATTTCACTGAAGCCTTCATCTGCAACTTCACCAGCACGTACAAGCAGCCTCCCAAGCCCCGCCAGCTCTCCTTGTGCGTCCAAGGGCCCAACGAATCAACTCGCTACTATCTCACATGTTGCGTCGAGCTGCGCAACTCCTGCGAGGGCGTGCATGAGGTGCAGGCGATTGAATACTTCACCGCCGGGTGTTGAGAGGGCACCCTCCTCAAGCACTGACTTCTCTGCGACGAGTCGGCGACCCTCGATGAACTACTAATCATCACCGACAAGTATGCCATGGCCGACTCCTCCATGAAGGCGGAAATCCAAGTCGATGCATCCGGCAAAGTGGCTCCTCAAGCTCCTCGAACTCCGGCTGGCGATACCAGTCGGCGTCAGCAGCAGAACGACAACAAGCGCAAGGCCACGCAGCCGGCTTCCACTAGCCGGCAGGTGGCGTCAGTTGAGGGCCAGCAACCGGAAGGGCAGCCATCGCCCAAGCGTCAGAAGGGCGGCAAGCCCAATTGGTTGCTTGCCTTCTCCTATGAGCAAACTCTTGACGCACCCTGCAAGTTCCATAGTTGCGCGCAGCCGTACAACCACACCACACAGAAGTGCCATTGGCTCACCTGAATCGCCAAGGGAGATGGACTCCTACCTCCTCCACGTGCCGGCCCGCTGCCTCCTCCGCCCCAGCAGCCGACGATTCGGCCAGTCGGCGCCATACAAGATGAATATCCTGAGGAGCATGGAGCTTATGTCGTGTTCACCAGCGGGGCCGACGATAGGCACAGCAGACGGCAACAGCAGCAAGAAGTGCATGCAGTGGCGTCAGAGACCCTAGAGTTCATGCACTGGTCTGAGAGGCCTATCAGTTGGAGCAGGGCTGAGCACCCAGAGGTGATGCTCTCTCCTGGTTCTTATGCCCTGGTCTTAGATGCCACCTTCGCAACAGAGAGGCGGGCAGCTCGTTTCTCTAGAGTCCTAATAGATGGCGGCAACAACATCAACATCATGTACCATGACACAATGGAGAAGTTAGGAGTCAAGCAGAAACAGCTTCACCCTAGTCAGACTGTATTCCATGTCATAGTTCCTGGCCTTTCCTCCTCACCAATCGGCAAGACCCAGATTGGCGTTCTCTTCGGAGACAAAGATCACTTCCGCCGAGAGCCAGTCTGGTTTGAGGTGGTGGACCTTGAGAGCCCCTACCATGCGCTACTTGGCCGTCCTGCTCTGGCCAAGTTCATGGCGGTCCCCCACTATGCTTACCTGAAGATGTAGATCCCAAGCACCAAGGGAATCCTAACCATAGTCGAAGACTACAAGAAGTCGTCCACCTGCGTTGCAGACAGTAGCCGGCTGGCCGAGTCCCTGGTGATTGCGGCTGAAAAGCGGCTCCTTGACCGGGTTGTGGCAATGGCAGGCAAGCAGCCGGAAATGTCGCCCCTCCCCAAGGAGTTGGAAGTTGAGGGCTCGTTCAAGCCGGCGAAGGAATCAAAGAAGATACCCTTGGACCCGAAGCACCCGGAGAGGCACGCTGTCATAGGTGCAAACCTTGACAACAAATAGGAAAGCGAGCTTGTCAATTTCCTCCGTGAGAATCAGTACATCTTTGCATGGTATCCCAAAGACATGTCGGGTGTTCCGACGGATTTCGACGAGCACAAGCTACATGTCCGACCTAACGCCAAGCCGGCCAGGCAACCCTTGTGCCGCTTGTCAGAAGAAAAGAGAAGTGTTGTTGGAGAAGAGATAGCCCGGCTTCTAGCAGCCGGCTTTATCATGTAAGTGTTCTTCTCGGAATGGCTAGCCAACCCAGTCCTTGTGCTAAAGAAGAATAAGCAGTGGTGCATGTGTATTGATTATACCAGCCTCAACAAAGCTTGCCCCAAAGATCCCTTTGCTTTGCCAAGAATTAACCAAGTGATAGACTCCACAGCCGGATGCGAGCTATTGAGTTTTTTGGATGCATACTCAGGGTACCATCAGATCAAGATGAACTCGGCCGATAGGCTGAAGACCACCCTCATCACGCCATTCGGAGCCTTCTGCTACCTGACCATGACGTTCGTCTTGAGAAATGTCGGTGCCACGTTACGGCGTTGCATGCAGAAATATCTCCTCAAACAACTCGGCAGAAATACCCATGTTTACATGGACGATGTGGTGGTGAAGACAGAGAAGCGTGGCATGCTGCTAGAAGACGTCAAGGAATTTGAAAACTTGCGCCGATTTCAAATCAAGCTCAACCTAGAGAAATGCGTCTTTGGAGTAACAGCTGGCCAACTTCTCGGTTTCCTGGTCTCAGAGCGCGGCATAGAGTGAAAACCTGTGAAGATCAAGGCCATTGAGAAGATGGAGGTGCCTACCCGACTGCTGGACGTGTAGAAGTTCACCGGCTGCCCGGCATCCATTGGCCGTTTCATCAGTCGGCTGGGCGAGAAGGCTCTTCCCATGTACCAGCTCATGAAGAAGACCACTTTTTTTGAGTGGAACGACAAGGCGGACAAAGCTTTTCTCCAGCTCAAGAAGATGTTGACCACTCCTCCTATCCTGGCGGCTCCGACTGATAAGGAGCCCATGCTCCTCTACATCACCGCTACCAGTCGGGTGGTCAGCATAGTCATAGTTGTGGAGCACAAGGAGGAAGGCAGAGTACTACCGGTCCAGAGGCCGGTGTATTACCTGAGTGAAGTCTTGTCCGCCTAAACTACCCCCACTATCAGAAGATGTGCTATGGTGTGCACTTTGCCGCCAAGAAGCTGAAGCCTTACTTTCAAGAGCACCCAATTACTGTCGTCAGCACTACTCCGCTCGCTGAGATCATTAGAAGCCGAGATGCCTCAGGCCGAGTGGCCAAATGGGCCATAGATCTGGCCCCTTACACCATCCACTACCAGCCTCGCACCACCATCAAGTCACAAGCATTGGCCGACTTCCTCGTCTAATGGACCGAGACCATGTACCTGCCGCCAGCGCCAGACTCCACCCATTGGTGGATGCATTTTGATGGTTCAAAGATGCCACCGGCCTGGGAGCCGGCATCGTCCTCACTTCTCCCAAAGGCGACAAGCTCAGATATGTGCTACAAATTCACATTGCCGCCGCCAACAACGTAGCTGAATATGAAGCACTCATACATGGGCTCCAGCTTGCCATGGAACTCGGCATTCGCCGGATCCTGTGCTATGGTGACTCTGACTTCGTGGTCCAGCAGTCGTCGGGCGACTGGGACGCCAAGGATGCAAATATGGCAAGCTACCACTTCCTCGTGCAGCAACTCAATGGATACTTCGAAGGGTGCGAGTTCCTCCACGTGCCAAGAAATGATAATGAGAAATCAGATGCCTTAGCACGGATCGGATCCACCCAGCAAGCGATACCCGCCAGCGTCGCCCTACAATGCCTCCACAAGTCGTTTGTCAAGTCGTCGCCAGAATTAGACTCCATCTTCGTGCCAGCCCCTCCTGAAGCAGTCGGATCCGACTTGAGGGCCCCAGCAGCCGCCGCGGGGATTCCAGAAGCCGGCGCGCGGACTCCAGCAGCCGGCACGGGGACTTCGGTAGGCGGCTCGGGGACTGCAGCAGCCGCATCCGGCCTGGGGATTTCAGAACCCAGCCCGGGGACTGCAGCAGTCGGCCCGGGGACTTCTCCGGCTCGGCAAGCGGCAGTCAACTCCAACCCGCCGCCTCCCGGCCCAACAACCCTTGTGCAAATTGCAGTCATGGCAGTCGAAGAAATAGCAGCACCTTCATGGGCTCAGCCCATCCTCAACTTTCTGGTGAACAAAGAACTATCGACTGATGAGATCCTGGCCCAACAAGTGCAATGACGGGCAGCAGCATACACCATCGTCAACAGAGAACTGGTGAGGCGCAGTGTCACTGTTGTGTACCAGCACTACGTGGAGCCGGACCAGGGCCAGGCAATCCTCAAAGATATCCACCAAGGCGAATGCAGTCACCACGTGGCTTCAAGGTCACTTGTTGCCAAAGCTTTTCACCATGGTTTCTTCTGGCCGACTGCTCTAGAAGACGCCAAAGACTTGGTCCAGAAGTGTAAAGGGTGCCAGAAGTTCCGCTCCAAGCCACACCTGCCGGCTTCTGCACTCAAGACCATTCCCATCGCATGGCCCTTTGTCGTCTGGGGGCTAGACATGGTGGGGCCATTCAAGACGGCTCGCGGTGGCATGACTCATTTGCTTGTCGCTGTGGACAAGTTCACCAAGTGGATAGAAGCAAACCCAATAAAGAATTTGAATGGGCCGAGTGCTGTGACTTTCATCGCCGACATCACCACTCGGTACGGCATACCACACAGCATCATCACCGACAACGGCACAAACTTTGCCAAAGGAGCCTTGGCTCGTTTCTGCGCGACACAGGGCATCCGACTAGACTTAGCGGCCGTTGCCCGTCCGCAGTCAAACGGCCAAGTGGAGTGAGCTAACGGCCTCATTTTGTCCGGCATCAAGCCCCGACTGGTCGAGCCTCTAGAGCGTTCGCCCAGCTGCTGGCTCGATGAGCTGTCGGCCGTCCTCTAGAACCTGCGCACAACTCCGAACAAGTCAACCGGCTTCACGCCCTTCTTCATCATCTACGGTGCCGAAGCCGTCATCCCGACGGACATAGAATTTGACTCCCTCCATGTACACCGAGGAGGAGGCCAAAGAAGCACGAGAAGACGGCATCGATCTGCTGGAAGAAGGCCGGCTGTTGGCACTCAGCCGGTCTGCCATCCACCAGCAGAGTCTACACCGATACTACAATTAGAAGGTCAAGCCAAGATCCTTCCAGGAGAGAGACCTTGTGCTCCGGCTGATACAGTGAATAGCCGGTCAGCACAAGCTCTCGGCACCTTGGGAAAGCCCTTTCATCATCAGCAAAGTGTTGGGCAATGGTTCCTACTACCAGATCGATGCTCAGAAGCCCAGAGTATGCAAAAGGGACGACTCAGGCAAATAGACGGATAGGCCATGGAACGCAAACATCCTCCGAAGATTTTACAGTTAAAGCAGTATGTACCATGCTACCTTTTGTATTAAGTACAAAGACTCCGGGTCCCCCGAGAAGAGCTCGGGGACTACCCTCTTTTATCTATATAATAAGTATTATGCCTATGAATGTGTTGTTTCATTATTCCGCCTGGCACGGGGTTCGACTAGTCGGCCCGGGGGCTCGCCGCCTTCTACTATGTGTCGCTTCCTGCAGTCAGACAAGTAGCGTGTTGGCACCAAAAAACTTCTCCTGTCAAAAGCCGTAGCTCGCAAAGCGACTGTACGGTGGACAGTAGTTGCCAAAACGGTGTCCACACGAAAAATGGCTAAGGAAAAATGTGTGCATAGTCCAGGACCGGCATCCCGCCTCTTCGACCGGCTGCCTAGCAGCCGGTCGGCCGACTTCTACTTACCTTGCCAACACTCCATTTCCTTCCGGAGGAACTCGTGGCAGACAACGCTTCACTCTCGCGCAAGCTTGAGCATGCTGTCGATGTCGTCCTCCTCTACCGACGCTGTCGGCAGGCCATGAAGTGGTTCGCCCCCTCTCGGCAGGGGGCTGAGGGCTGGCGCCCCCATAATCGCTGACCGGGCCCCACAAGGACTCGGGCCGGCGCAGGCCCATCCCCTGAAGAAGAATGAAGGATCGATGCCAACCATTCGTCGTCCACGATCAGAGGAGGAGCCCTGGGCAGGCTAGCCACGCTCGAGGCGGGGTCGCAAAGGAAAGGTCGCAAGGGCACAGGCTCAAGACACCCTGTGGGCAGGCTTTCTTCTCCGGCCGACCCCGCGTCAGGGGCAGCATGCAGGCTTGTGACGCTCAAGGCCAGTGATGAAGGCAGAGCCGGAGGAAGTTGCTTCTTGGGAGACTCCACAGGCTTGGCAGGAGAGATCCTGAAAAGCCACAATCAGGAAAGGGAGCAAAGATTGAAGAATTACAAGAAATGAGGTACTTACTCATCTATGGCGAAGTACTTCCTATGCGTCAGCGGTCGAAAGGTGCGACCACTTCAACTCGAAGACTCCTTCCTCTTGCGGAGGGCGGCGAAGTCCACGCGGAACTGACCCAGGTGCTCAACGTGAGGACCAGCGCGTGGCGCGGATGGAGAAGGACCTAGGCAGCCAACCTCAGGGGCGCCGAGATGGAAGGAGCGATCAGGAACCACCTCCTGATGGCCTGCTGGGGATTAGGGAGCTCTGACCTCGGGAGCTGCGGGTTGCGTCCCCCCATCGACGGCCGCCTCAAGGCGTGCTTCACGAGCTCCGGAGGATGACGCTTCGGGAACCCCGAGCGGCGTCAGCGCCACGACACTTGAGCTTCTAGCCTCAAGCGATGCTTGCCTCCCTGCGCCCAATCTTGGGGCAAAATCGGTGCTGCCGGCGAGGAAGGGAGCCACAACGACGGGTTTCTCATGAGGCCCCGCAAGGCCGACCGGATGCAACCCCCATTCGTCGAAGTGAGGCATCTGTCCCGCGAACTCAGCCCTGTTCAAGCAGAGAGACAAGAGGCTACCCCCGTGCCGAATATCGCCCCACGAGGGGTCGCCAGTCAAGACCCCAAGCACCATCCTTAGCATTTCAGGTGCAAGTTCTGTTTCTTGAAGCCTCTTGTGGTCCTGGTCACCAGTCAGGGCCCACATCGATTGAGAATGGCGCTGGAGAGGAGCAATGCGACACTGGAGGAACTCCTTCACCAACCGGGGCACAGTCACGCCGAGATCTCTCAACCTCCTCAGTCGGTACCAGACGAAGGAGAGCCGGGGGCTCGTGAGTCTCTCGTGTCCCCTGCTAGGATTGGGGACAGCAGGCAACGACGGAGGCGAGAGCAGAGGGCTGAGCACTCCGACATCCACATACATCCACCTCGTCCGGAACCCACTCGTGGACAGCGGGAGATCAAAATCAATACCCGAGGCGGCCATCTCTGCTACGGCCTAGAAGCTCACGCACCCCGAGCACTGCGAGGGGTCAGTCAGGCGCAGCGAGAAGAAGTGGCACAAGAGGGCGACAGAAGGAGCAGTGCCCGCCATAGCTTCGCAAACAAAGGCGAAGACGGCGAGGAGGGTAACTGATTGAGGATCAAGATGCATCATATGGATCTGATAATGGGAGAGCACTGCATTGAAGAAGGCGGAGAAAGGGGGAACCAGGCCAGCCCACAGGGCGTCGACAAAGAATCGAACCTCAGTGACTGTCATATCAATGGAGGCATGGGACACAGGTCAAGCCATCATCTTTCCGCACTCGTTGAAGCTGGATGTGAGCACAGGGCAGACCTTGCCCAGGGCCTCCAGGTTGAGCACCAGCGACTGGCCGATGGCGGGCTTGATTGTCGGGGATGAACTGGTTGAGGACAGAGGCTTCTTCCCCTTGTCCTTGCTAGTTGGCGTCATGAGAATGGTGGGGGTAGAGCTCAAGTCAGATTGGGAGCGGAAAGCAGAGATTCGAGGAAGAAGGGGCAATAGGAAGCATGCTGCCAGCAAGGGGGAAATACCTGTGTAAGGAGCCATGGCCGCCTAGCCAGGTGGATATTGGGGCAGCGTGGGGAAGTGGAGACCCCCACGTCCAATCAGTTGCCCTGCGTCAACCAAGGCCACAGGCTGTGGGGGCCCGTGGCGCTCCACAGTTGCCCTTTGGCCTCGCTGCTAAGCCAAGTCCGAGCACACCTTGGGCCCGGGGGCTACTATCCGTGTTCTGGGAACGGGGGTCCCCAGACTTGCTTGCCTGCGGCCTGCAGCTTGGCTCAACAAGTAGCCCAGTCTGACCCTTCATCATCAACCAACAGTCAAGACCCTCGTGAGGGACCAAGCGTCGCGAGGCGGACGACGCAAGGCCTCCTCAGGAGTGGACTCACCAGGCAAGCTCGCGAGGAGCCAGAGAGATCAAGGGCAGGGGTACCTCGCGAGGTTCCCATGACGCAAGCCATGACGACCAAGACTAGGAGGGCGCTAGGCGGGAGCCAGCCCGTGTAGTGTCCTCATTTCCTCTTTGGTGCAAAGAGGGAAGGCGCAGGCGCGGAGTACCGAGGCACCAGGAAAAGGTTTCCATATCGGTGCAACAAGACCAAGACCAGCATGACGGCAGGACGGAGGTCACCGTGGAGCCCAAGGCAGCGTCACCACCAGTGCCTTTGGCAGGCGAAGACCACCTTTAGTCAGGATAGCTTGTACTGGTTGTCCCCTTTCAAAATGGCCGTTGTTGTATCCCTTCCTGCTCAATATTTGGGAAGAGGACCAGGGCCTCTATAAGTAGGGCTAGCCACCACAGTAGAAGGCATTTGGTCTGGACGGACCGATTCCTCCTCAAGTGCACCACCCAACACAAGAACACCTCTCCTCGCGAGGCTGTTCTTCCCGTGTACTGTTCATCATTAGCCCAAGAGGCAATCCACCACACCACACACATGAGTAGGGTATTACACCACAATGGTGGCCCGAACCTGTATAAACCTTGTGTCTCTTGTGTTGTTCAACGATCTAGCTTAGGCATCACGGCGAGGTTGAGGGCGTATTTCGGTAGGGAGAGATCATCGTGCGCACCCTAGTGTTCGAACCTTAAGGGTTTTGCCGGAACCTGATATCCGACAACCGGACCTCAGGCCGATCACCTCCTGGCCTTGACCACGGCGTCACGACCTGGCATACCAGCGATGGCTGAAGTGTCACATCCCTAGTCTGGTATGACCTAGACTAGCTAGTCATTTGTGCATCATGTTTAAATTTCATTTAAATTTGAAATGAGGATTGGTGGAACCCTCAGAATCATTTTTGAAAATGACCCAAATAAAAATTTCTCCAAAAGGGTCCAAGAAAATGCTCATGTTGCTCTCTGAAAATATTGGACAGAGATAAAAATCAAACCAATATTTTTAGGAGCTCATGGATATTTATTTTGGCCATTTGGATTAATCCGATAAATATTTGCATTGGAAATATATTAGTTATATATATTAATATATGTCCAAAAATTATGCCATTTATAAAGGAGCTCTGGATTAATATAACTAGCTTCCATAAAAAAATGGCATAAGTAAATAAATTGATTTAGTATTATTACTAAATCAGAACAAATGTTAGAAAATTTAGAAAAAGAAATAAAACAGGAAAAACCTTACCTGGGCTTCTGCCTGGCGCCTCTGGCCCAGCAGCAGCAGGCCGGCCCAGCCAGCAGGCGGCCCAGGCCGCCTCCTCCTCTGTCGTCTTCGTCCTCGACAGAGGGAGGGGAGCGTGCCCGGCGCGCGCCACCGTGCCACGCCACTAGCCTCTCTGCCTGCCTGCCCTCTCCCCTCCTCGTCTGGATGCCCCGGAGACGCCACGCAGCCACCCCGACCTCTCTCGCACTCTCCCTCGCCCTCCTCCTCTCCCCCTGCTCTCTCCCTCGCACACCCGAGCGCCATCGTTGCCGCCGCTCGCCGTTGCCGTGGCCACCGGCCTCCCCTCGCCTCCCCGACACGCTTCCCAGCTCCGCCACGACCCCCTCTACCTCCTCGTCAAGCCACGCACCTCCGGACGCGCTCCATCGCCGACGCCGTTGTCTTCTTCACCACCGACACCGGAGATCGACCTCGCCGCCATCGCCGTCGATTCGCCGGATGCAGGACGTCCCCGAGCACACCGGCCTGCTCTGCGAGTCCGCCGTGAGCCCCTCTTCCTTTCCCCTCACCTCTCTCTCTCGCGCGTGCCCTGTAGCCGCTGCCCCGCGAGCGCCCGAAGCCGCCGTCCGCCATGGCTGGCGAGCTCCGTGCCCCCGAGCACCTCCGCCTCGCGTAGTAGCTCGACGTGCTCCTGCTGCCTCGTAGCTACCGCTTGTGCCCTCCGTTCGCTCGAACGCGAGCTGCAGCCCCACGCCCGCGCTATCCCGAACTCCGGTCGCCGCCCAAGTGGTCGCCGCCGGCGATATATACCGTCTCCGGTGAAACAGAGGGCGCCACTGGATGCGCGCGAGCCTGGGCTTCGCGTAGGTGCTCTCCGCCGCGCGATTGGTCGCCGGAGCGACGATTCCGCAGCCCTCCGTCGCGTTCAGGCCTCGCCGGCGACTAACCGCCGGCGGGTTTGACTTGTTCGACCTGGGGTTTGACCCCCCAGGGTCGCTGACTAGTGGGGCCAGGCCCTGCTAATTTTAGTTAAAAAAATAACTAAACCTAATTAGCCACTAACACTGACCAGTGGGCCCGACCCCCCCTAATCTGTTAATTAAGTTAATCTAACCCTGTTTAACCCCCTGTCACTGACGTGTGGACCCCACACGTCAGGTTTGACCCCAGTCAGCCGCAGTTGACTGCTAACGTCGTGCTGACGTCATGCTGGCGCAATAATATGATTTCTGGATTTAAATTAAATCAGGAAATTCCAGAAATTGTTTTAAACTTCAAAAATTCATATCAATTCAACCGTAGCTCAGATTGAAATAATTTATATATGAAAAAATTATCAGAAAAATGCAATCTTTCCATCTGTACTAGTTTCATGCATGACAAACCAACTTATACATGCTGAATATGAGAAAACACATTATGGCATATATAAGAGACTTAATTTAGAATTGCATTTGAGCTTTGGTTCAAATGGACTTCAAACCAAATGAGTACTAGTTGCATTAGCACAATCAACATCACATCTTCATGCCATGTTCATGCATCATATTGTTGCATATGTTTGTGTATTGATTGTCGGCACCGTTCCTTCTCGATAGGTCCTGCTCCGGAGCTGTTCCAGAGTACCTGTCTGTGAAGCAGTGCCTCCTCTGTTGATCTACCAGGCAAGCAAACCCCCTTGTTCATTCCGATACAATCCTACTCTCTCGCTCCTGCTCTCAGTTATTGCATTAGGACAACAACGATTCATCTGCTACTTTGTGCTGCGGTAGTTGAACCCATTCCTCTGCATGACCTGTCATTGCCACAGTAAATAGTTGAAACCCACTAGCATGTGTAGGAGTTGATTGAGCCATTGTTGTGTTCCTACCATGCTATGCCTGCTATTGCTTAGAGTGTGTCAGGTCTGATTCATTGGGAATGAATTGGAGTGTTATGATATGTTCTGATGCTGAGAGTGAAGTGTGTGAACACGATTTGGTAAAGGTAGCGGTGAGAGGCCATGTAGGAGTACATGGTGGGTTGTCTCACTGGAACCGTCCTTAAGCACTGAGTTCTATGTATGTTGTCCAATGACTCGATACTACCACACATTGGGCTCCGGGCGCTCCAAGCCCTCTCGACTTATTAACCGACTTGATCTCTATCCAGGAGTCGCAACTAGTTTCTGGTGTTTGTAGGTAGTGCTATTTTTCTACCAAGTGGCACCCGGCAGGGTGGGCTTGGGACAGATTAGGCACACGTGGCCTGGTGTACCGAGTGGCACCCGGATGGTGGGCTCGGGAACACTGCACACATCGTTTGGGGCCGTGAGCGACACCCCGGCCGGATCTCCTTGCGGATGGAACCCGAATAGGCGATAAACCTGGATTAGAGTCTTGTGTGGTTAGTCAGGTCGTGGCCGACACCCTCGCCAGGCTTCCGCTTGAAGGTTGCCGAGATACATGACGTGTACATGGCGGTAAGTGGCGAGAGCGTGTGTGAAGAAGTACACCCCTGCAGGGTTAACATGATCTATTCGAATAGCCGGGTCCGCGGTTATGGACTTCTTAGATGCTTACATGGTACATAGACAACTTGAAGTGGATACCCTAAAAAGGTCAAGACAAGTGTGAGTGCTATGGATGGCCTTCTCGTAGGGAGACGAGGATGAATCCATAGTAGTGTATTGTGTGGTGATTAGTGGACTCGTGTACGTTGTCTCACCTCAAGAGTTTCTGGTAGTCGTAGAACAGGATAGCCACAGAGTCAAAGCTGGCTTGCTGCAACTAAACCCCATAGTACCCTCTTGATACAAATGCATGTATGCTAGGATTTGATGTAAGTCTTGCTGAGTACCTTTGTACTCATGTTGCTTCATTTACGTTTTTGCAGCGGAGACTTCGGTCTTACTAGTGTTCTCGTGGACTTCGACTAGTAGCTAGTACCTCAGCTACGATCTTGATCGGATGTTGTAGATAGTCAGGCTTTCAGCCTTTTTCATTTATAGATGTCTGTACTCAGACATGTAATGCTTCCGTTTGTTGCTTGATTGCTCTGAATGTTGGGTCATGTGACCCCTGGTTGTAATATTGCTATGTTGGCTCTTCTGAGCCTTTATCTATATGAGTTGTTGAGTTATGCTGTGATGCCATGTTGTACAGCACATACTTGCATGTTATGCGTACGTGTAATGTGTATTGCTATGTGTCGGATCTGACTATCTAGTTGTTTATCCTTAGTAGCCTCTCTTACCGGGAAATGTCTCCTAGTGCTTCCATTGAGCCCTGGTAGCTTGCTACTGCTCCGGAACACTTAGGATGGCCGGCATGTGTCCTTCTTCGATCCTGTGTCTGTCCCTTCGGGGAAATGTCACGCGATGAATACCGGAGTCCTGTTAGCCCGCTACAGCCCGGTTCACCGGAGTCCTGTTAGCCCAGTGCTACAGCCTGGATTCACTCGCTGATGACCGACACGTTCGATGCTGGGTCATGGATGCATGTCCCTGTAAGTTAGTGCCACTTTGGGTTTACGACTAGCCATGTCAGCCCGGGCTCTTTATCATATGGATGCTAGCGACACCATCATATACGTGTGCCAAAAGGCGCAAACGGTCCCGGGCAAAGGTAAGGCGACACCCGTGGGGATACCGTGCGTGAGGCCGCAAAGTGATATGAGGTGTTACATGCTGGATCGATGTGGCATGGAGTCGGGGTCCTGACAGCGCTGGCATCAGAGCCTGACTGCCTGTAGGATTACCAAGCCAAACTGGTCGAAGTTGAGTCTAGAAATTCTTTAGTTATGTAAGGGAATTGATTGTGGGAAGGAACGTAAGGCTCTTTTTACTCCTTTATCTCATGGCCTTCTGATCTGAGTCATCCTATCTTTCCTACGGGGTTAAGGAACTAGGCTTTCTTTTCCGTCTATCAGGATCACGTGTTACCACTCCGTAGTCCCATAGGTTGGTTGATCAGAGTCATACCCCAGTTTTCGAGTACTTCCGGTGTAGTCTGTCCAGTATGATCTCAGAACCTTGAGTAATGATGATGAGTATGTTACCACCCCATTTTTAGCAAGATGTCTCATTCTGAGCATTTTACTGCCATTATGCTGCCGGAATTTTCCTAGGAGTTCGAGAGATACTAATCCCTTGTCCTACATTCTACAGTCGATAGTTGATGCTGATTCCGTCCTTGGTTTCGTTTCACAGGATGTCATCTAGTTCTATTATTCGTAGCCAAAACCATGGAGATGGTAGGAATGATGATCCTCCTGACCCGCCTTCGTTGACAGAGTTCATGCTAGAAATGGAGAGGAACAAGCGTGAGTCTAACCGTTTGTTGGCACGCATCGAGGAGAACACCGCACATCAGTTCAAAGGGTCTGCTACCATTCATGATTTCATTCGCTTGCACCCACCTACCTTTCATCATTCCATCGAGCCACTCGATGCAGATGACTGGCTCCGTAGCATCACTCATAAGCTGCGTTCCGCGAGCGTAGCTGAAGATGACAAGGTCACTTATGCCACATATCACCTGGAAGGTCCTGCTAGTCTTTGGTGGCAGAACTATGAGGCTATGCTTCTAGCTGGCCAGATTCCTACCTGGAGAGATTTCACTAAGGCTTTTCGCGAACATCACATTCCTGAAGCCCTCATCGATCGCAAGAGAGAAGAGTTCTGTAGTCTCACCCAGAATAAGATGGCTGTTGATGCTTATAGTAGAGAGTTCGAGAACCTTGCCCGCTATGCTACAGAAGAAGTGTCCACAGACGCCAAGAAGCAGGATAGGTTCCGGCAGGGTCTCAACCCCAAGTTGCGTCGTGATCTCCACCTACATCATTGTGATACATTCCAAGCCCTTGTGAACAAAGCCATCAATGCAGAGACAGCTCAACTCACTTACGAGGAGTCTCGTAAGCACACCCGTGATTTGGGATCTTCCTCTGGCTCTAGTTCCCAGAAGCGCCGGATTTGGGTTCCAAACTACGCTCTTCCTTCCGGATATACACCGAGGCCATCCTATGTGGTGCCTCCTCCAGCTCAGTCATATGTTCCACCCAGGCCTACTGGTAGACCCCTTGTCAGTGCGGGTCCACGTCCAACCTCAGGGACTTGCTTCACATGCGGGAAGCCAGGACACTATGCACGTGACTGCTCTCAGACTAGTTATGCTCCACCCCAGCCCGAGAAGACTGTTGGTTGTGTTAAGCCATCACGCAAGATGATCAGTGTCAAGTCAGCCCCCACTGAACGTGGACGTGTGCATCACGTCTCAGCTAAAGACGCTCATGATGATCCGGATGTCGTTCTTGGTACACTCCTTGTCAATTGTCACCCAGCATCAGTTCTATTCGATACTGGAGCATCTCACTCCTTCATTTCTGAAGGCTATGCTCATTTGCACGACATGTCATTTTGTGATATGCTGACTCCGCTTGAAATCCAAACCCCAGGGTCTAGATGGCAGACCACCAGAATCAGCTACGGTAATGAAATCCTTGTTGATAGACTTGTATTCCTTGCATCACTTGTAGCCCTCAAGTCCTCAGATATTAACATCATCTTGGGAATGGACTGGATGACAGCTCATCATGCCAAGATTGATTGTTACACCAGATCTGTTCAGCTTACACACCCATCTGGCAAGATAGTCACCGTCTCCACTAGAGTTGCAAAGCGTCAGCTCTATTCTCTTAATGCCAGCCCTCTTCCAGACCTTGAAGATATCCCGGTAGTCCGTGACTTTCCGGATGTCTTTCCAGAGGAACTGCCAGGTGTTCCACCTGACAGAGATGTAGAGTTCGTCATAGATCTTATCCCAGGAATAGCTCCAATCTCTAGGAGACCTTACAAGATGGCACCCTTAGAACTAGCCGAGCTTAAGAAACAACTCGATGAGTCCTTGCAAAAGGGTTTCATCCGTCCTAGTTCTTCTCCTTGGGCTTGCCCCGTCCTCTTCGTCAAGAAGAAAGACGGTACGGACCGGATGGTTGTAGATTATCGTCCCGTTAATTTGGTCACGATAAAGAACAAATATCCGCTCCCCAGGATCAACGACCTGTATGATCAGTGCGCTGGATCCTCAGTCTTCTCCAAGATGGATTTAAGGTTAGGCTACCACCAAATCAAAATTAGAAACGGGGACATTCCCAAGACGGCCTTTGTCACTCGTTATGGTCAGTACGAGTACACCGTCATGTCCTTTGGCCTAACCAATGCCCCAGCCACATTCTCCCGCTTGATGAACTCGATCTTCATGGAGTACTTAGATAAGTTCGTCGTGGTTTACCTCGATGATATTCTTATTTACTCGAAAAACGAGGAAGAGCATGCCGAACATCTTAGACCTGTTTTAGAAAAACTCAGAGAGCACCGCCTTTATGCCAAGTTCTCCAAGTGTGAATTTTGGTTGCCAGAAGTGACCTACCTAGGCCACGTAATCTCTGGTAAGGGCATTGCTGTCAATCCCGAGAGAGTTCAGGCTATTCTCGATTGGACTCCACCTGAGACCGTTAAACAAGTTAGGAGTTTCCTTGGTCTAGCCAGCTATTGTCGCCGCTTTGTTGAAAACTTCTCCAAAGTAGCCAAACCCCTCACGGAACTTCTCAAGAAAGATAAAAAGTTCGAGTGGTCCCCACAGTGTGAGTACAGTTTTCAGGAACTGAAAAGACGCCTGACTTCTGCTCCCATACTTGTGCCACCGGATTTCACTAAAGACTTTATTATCTACTGGGACGCCTCACGACAGGGACTAGGTTGCATTCTTATGCAGGATCGTCATGTGATTGCCTATGCATCTCGACAGTTGCATCCACATGAGGAGAATTATCCTACATATGATCTAGAGCTTGCAGCCGTAGTCTATGCACTCAAGACCTGGCGACATTACCTACTTGGTAAACATTGCGAGATCTACACCGATCACCAGAGTCTCAAGTATATCTTCACTCAACCGGATCTGAACCTTAGGCAAAGACGTTGGTTGGAGTTGATCACAGATTATGATCTAGGGATTACCTACACCCCAGGCAAAGCCAATGTCATGGCTGATGCTCTAAGCCGTAAATCCTATTGCAACAATCTCATGTTGCAGCAAGGCCAAGCACTTCTCCATGAGGAATTCTGTAAGCTTAACCTTCACATTGCTCCTCACGGATTCCTTTCTACCCTGGTGGCGAAACCTGATCTTAAGGATCAGATTATCGCAGCTCAGAAGCAAGACACAGGAATTTCCCGGATCAAGAGAAACATTAAGAAGGGAGTTGGTGGATGTTTCTCTATGGATGATCGTGGTGTTGTTTTCTTTGAGAATCGCTTGGTGGTTCCCAAGAATCAACATCTACGACAGTTGATTCTTAAGGAGGCGCATGAATCTCCTCTCACGATTCATCCCGGTAGTACTAAGATGTATCAGGACCTACGCCAGAGGTTCTGGTGGACTAGGATGAAGAGAGAAATCGCTGAGTTCATTGCTAAATGTGACGTTTGTCGTCGCATTAAGGCAGAGCATCAAAGGCCTGCTGGCACCCTTCAGCCTTTAGCTATTCCTGAGTGGAAATGGGATAAAGTTGGTATGGACTTCATCACCGGCTTTCCCAGGACCAAGAAAGGGAATAACGCTATCTTCGTAGTCGTTGATCGTCTTTCCAAAGTGGCTCACTTCCTTCCTGTTCGAGAGAGTATCACTGCTAGTCAGCTTGCTGACTTATATATTTCTCGAATAGTGTCACTTCATGGTGTTCCACTAGAGATCAATTCAGACCGTGGCAGTCTTTTCACTTCTCATTTCTAGGAGAGTTTCCAAACTGCCATGGGAACCCATCTTTCCTTCAGTACCGGTTTCCACCCTCAGTCGAGTGGTCAGGTGGAACGGGTCAATCAAATTCTCGAAGACATGCTTAGAGCTTGCGTTATCTCATTCGGTATGGATTGGGAGAAATGTCTTCCTTTTGCCGAGTTTGCTTATAACAATAGCTATCAATCCAGCCTCAAGAAAGCTCCTTTTGAGGTTCTCTATGGACGAAGATGTCGAACACCTTTGAACTGGTCAGAAACCGGTGAAAGACAATTCTTTGGACCGGACATGATCCAGGAGGCAGAAGAGCAAGTTCGCATCCTTCGTGAGAATTTGAAAACAGCCCAGTCTCGTCAGAAGAGCCAGTACGATCGCCATCATAAGGATATGACTTATGAAATTGGCGACCAGGCTTACCTTCGGGTTACTCCTTTGAAGGGTACCCATCGTTTCGGTATCAAGGGCAAGTTGGCTCCTCGTTACATTGGTCCCTTTCGCATTCTCGCTAAACGAGGAGAGGTTGCCTACCAGTTGGAACTACCCCCACATCTTTCTCGAGTTCATGATGTCTTCCACGTCTCTCAACTCAAGCGTTGCTTCTCGGATCCTATCCGCGGAGTGGACCACGAAACGCTTGATCTCCAAGATAACCTCACATACCGAGAGTACCCGGTTCGCTTTCTTGATCAAGCCGAGCGTATTACCCGACATCAGAACATCAAGTTTCTCAAAGTTCAGTGGTCTCATCATTCCGAGAGAGAAGCTACTTGGGAGCGAGAAGATCGTCTTCGACTGGAGTACCCTGCTTTCTTTCCGTCGACCCCTGAATCTCGGGACGAGATTCTTTCAAGTGGGGGGCGAGTTGTCACATCCCTAGTCTGGTATGACCTAGACTAGCTAGTCATTTGTGCATCATGTTTAAATTTCATTTAAATTTGAAATGAGGATTGGTGGAACCCTCAGAATCATTTTTGAAAATGACCCAAATAAAAATTTCTCCAAAAGGGTCCAAGAAAATGCTCATGTTGCTCTCTGAAAATATTGGACAGAGATAAAAATCAAACCAATATTTTTAGGAGCTCATGGATATTTATTTTGGCCATTTGGATTAATCCGATAAATATTTGCATTGGAAATATATTAGTTATATATATTAATATATGTCCAAAAATTACGCCATTTATAAAGGAGCTCTGGATTAATATAACTAGCTTCCATAAAAAAATGGCATAAGTAAATAAATTGATTTAGTATTATTACTAAATCAGAACAAATGTCAGAAAATTTAGAAAAAGAAATAAAACAGGAAAAACCTTACCTGGGCTTCTGCCTGGCGCCTCTGGCCCAGCAGCAGCAGGCCGGCCCAGCCAGCAAGCGGCCCAGGCCGCCTCCTCCTCTGTCGTCTTCGTCCTCGACAGAGGGAGGGGAGCGTGCCCGGCGCGCGCGCGCGCCACCGCGCCACGCCACCAGCCTCTCTGCCTGCCTGCCCTCTCCCCTCCTCGTCTGGATGCCCCGGAGACGCCACGCAGCCACCCCGACCTCTCTCGCACTCTCCCTCGCCCTCCTCCTCTCCCCCTGCTCTCTTCCTCGCACACCCGAGCGCCATCGTCGCCGCCGCTCGCCGTTGCCATGGCCACCGGCCTCCCCTCGCCTCCCCGACACGCTTCCCAGCTCCGCCACGACCCCCTCTACCTCCTCGTCAAGCCACGCACCTCCGGACGTGCTCCATCGCCGACGCCGTTGTCTTCTTCACCACCGACGCCGGAGATCGACCTCGCCGCCATCGTCGTCGATTCACCGGACGCAGGACGTCCCCGAGCACACCGGCCTGCTCTGCGAGTCCGTCGTGAGCCCCTCTTCCTTTCCCCTCACCTCTCTCTCTCGCGCGTGCCCTGTAGCCGCTGCCCCGCGAGCGCTCGAAGCCACCGTCCGCCATGGCCGGCGAGCTCCGTGCCCCCGAGCACCTCCGCCTCGCGTAGTAGCTCGACGTGCTCCTGCTGCCTCGTAGCTACCGCCTGTGCCCTCTGTTCGCTCGAACGCGAGCTGCAGCCCCACGCCCGCGCTATCCCGAACTCCGGTCGCCGCCCAAGTGGTCGCCGCCGGTGATATAGACCGTCTCCGGTGAAACAGAGGGCGCCACTGGATGCGCGCGAGCCTGGGCTTCGCGTAGGTGCTCTCCGCCGCGCGATTGGTCGCCGGAGCGACGATTCCGCAGCCCTCCGTCGCGTTCAGGCCTCGCCGGCGACTAACCGCCGGCGGGTTTGACTTGTTCGACCTGGGGTTTGACCCCCCAGGGTCGCTGATTAGTGGGGCCAGGCCCTGCTAATTTTAGTTAAAAAAATAACTAAACCTAATTAGCCACTAACACTGACCAGTGGGCCCGACCCCCCCTAATCTGTTAATTAAGTTAATCTAACCCTGTTTAACCCCTTGTCACTGACGTGTGGACCCCACACGTCAGGTTTGACCCCAGTCAGCCGCAGTTGACTGCTGACGTCGTGTTGACGTCATGCTGACGCAATAATATGATTTCTAGATTTAAATTAAATCGGGAAATTCCAGAAATTGTTTTAAACTTCAAAAATTCATATCAATTCAACCGTAGCGCAGATTGAAATAATTTATATATGAAAAATTATCAGAAAAATGCAATCTTTCCATCTGTACTAGTTTCATGCATGACAAACCAACTTATACATGCTGAATATGAGAAAACACATTATGGCATATATAAGAGACTTAATTTAGAATTGCATTTGAGCTTTGTTTCAAATGGACTTCAAACCAAATGAGTACTAGTTGCATTAGCACAATCAACATCACATCTTCATGCCATGTTCATGCATCATATTGTTGCATATGTTTGTGTATTGATTGCCGGCACCGTTCCTTCTCGATAGGTCCTGCTCCGGAGCTGTTCCAGAGTACCTGTCTGTGAAGCAGTGCCTCCTCTGTTGATCTACCAGGCAAGCAAACCCCCTTGTTCATTCCGATACAATCCTACTCTCTCGCTCCTGCTCTCAGTTATTGCATTAGGACAACAACGATTCATCTGCTACTTTGTGCTGCGGTAGTTGAACCCATTCCTCTGCATGACCTGTCATTGCCACAGTAAATAGTTGAAACCCACTAGCATGTGTAGGAGTTGATTGAGCCATTGTTGTGTTCCTACCATGCTATGCCTGCTATTGCTTAGAGTGTGTCAGGTCTGATTCATTGGGAATGAATTGGAGTTTTATGATATGTTCTGATGCTGAGAGTGAAGTGTGTGAACACGATTTGGTAAAGGTAGCGGTGAGAGGCCATGTAGGAGTACATGGTGGGTTGTCTCACTGGAACCGTCCTTAAGCACTGAGTTCTATGTATGTTGTCCAATGACTCGATACTACCACACATTGGGCTCCGGGCGCTCCAAGCCCTCTCGACTTATTAACCGACTTGATCTCTGTCCAGGAGTCGCAACTAGTTTCTGGTGTTTGTAGGTAGTGCTAATTTTCTACCAAGTGGCACCCGGCAGGGTGGGCTTGGGACAGATTAGGCACACGTGTCCTGGTGTACCGAGTGGCACCCGGATGGTGGGCTCGGGAACCCTGCACACATCGTTTGGGGCCGTGAGCGACACCCCGGCCGGATCTCCTTGCGGATGGAACCCGAATAGGCGATAAACCTGGATTAGAGTCTTGTGTGGTTAGTCAGGTCGTGGCCGACACCCTCGCCAGGCTTCCGCTTGAAGGTTGCCGAGATACATGACGTGTACATGGCGGTAAGTGGCGAGAGCGTGTGTGAAGAAGTACACCCCTGCAGGGTTAACATGATCTATTCGAATAGCCGGGTCCGCGGTTATGGACTTCTTGGATGCTTACATGGTACATAGACAACTTGAAGTGGATACCCTAAAATGCTCAAGACAAGTGTGAGTGCTATGGATGGCCTTCTCGTAGGGAGACGAGGATGAATCCATAGTAGTGTATTGTGTGGTGATTAGTGGACTCGTGTACGTTGTCTCACCTCAAGAGTTTCTGGTAGTCGTAGAACAGGATAGCCACAGAGTCAAAGCTGGCTTGCTGCAACTAAACCCCACAGTACCCTCTTGATACAAATGCATGTATGCTAGGATCTGATGTAAGTCTTGCTGAGTACCTTTGTACTCATGTTGCTTCATTTACGTTTTTGCAGCGGAGACTTCGGTCTTACTAGTGTTCTCGTGGACTTCGACTAGTAGCTAGTACCTCAGCTACGATCTTGATCGGATGTTGTAGATAGTCAGGCTTTCAGCCTTTTTCATTTATAGATGTCTGTACTCAGACATGTAATGCTTCCATTTTTTGCTTGATTGCTCTGAATGTTGGGTCATGTGACCCCTGGTTGTAATATTGCTATGTTGGCTCTTCTGAGCCTTTATCTATATGAGTTGTTGAGTTATGCTGTGATGCCATGTTGTACAGCACATACTTGCATGTTATGCGTACGTGTAATGTGTATTGCTATGTGTGGGATCTGACTATCTAGTTGTTTATCCTTAGTAGCCTCTCTTACCAGGAAATGTCTCCTAGTGCTTCCACTGAGCCCTGGTAGCTTGCTACTGCTCCGGAACACTTAGGCTGGCCGGCATGTGTCCTTCTTCGATCCTGTGTCTGTCCCTTCGGGGAAATGTCACGCGATGAATACTGGAGTCCTGTTAGCCCGCTACAGCCCGGTTCACCGGAGTCCTGTTAGCCCAGTGCTACAGCCTGGATTCACTCGCTGATGACCGACACGTTCGATGCTGGGTCATGGATGCCTGTCCCTGTAAGTTAGTGCCACTTTGGGTTTATGACTAGCCATGTCAGCCCGGGCTCTTTATCATATGGATGCTAGCGACACCATCATATACGTGTGCCAAAAGGCGCAAACGGTCCCGGGCAAAGGTAAGGCGACACCCGTGGGGATACCGTGCGTGAGGCCGCAAAATGATATGAGGTGTTACATGGTGGATCGATATGGCATTGAGTCGGGGTCCTGACATGAAGCCTACCTGGGGACAGGGTCCCATCAGCGTAGAGCGCTAAGCTAGCTTGGGAACGGAAAGGGGGAACCGTGCCGGAGTGGGATACGCGATTTCAACACAGTAATAGACAGAGTAACTGTCGGCGTTCTAGATACGGGGATAGCTAGACTTGCCTGCCTGCGGCCCACTGCGTGGCTCCATCAACAGCCTGGTATGGCCCAGCTTCAGCATCGACAACTCAACACCCTCGCGAGGGGCCAAGCCTCGCAAGGCGGGCGCCACCAAGACCTCCAAGGGGATTGGCCTCCTTAGGCTGGCTCCCGAGGAGTGGAGATTTCTATGCAAGGTGCAGGAGATTTCTATGCAAGGTGCACCTCACGAGGCTCAAGATGACGTGAGCCATGAAGACCAAGGCCAGGCAGGCACCAGGCGGGTGCCAGCGGGCGCAGAGTACTAGTTTCCTCTTTGGTGCAAAGGAGGCAAGCAGCAGGCGCGGAGTCCCAAAGAATCAGCCAAAGGTTTCCATTCTGGTGCAAGAAGACCAAGACCACCAGGACGGCAGGACGGAGGTCATCGCCGAGCCCACCACAATGTCACAACCAAAGGCTTTTGCAGGTGAAGACCACTTTAGTTAGGATACGATCTACTTCTTGTCCCCATTCAAATCTGGCCGATATGGGATCCCTTCCCGCCAACATTTGGGAAGAGGACCAAGGCCACTATAAATAGGACTTAGCCACCATCATAGAGGGGGATCGAATCCATTCCCACCTCACCACCTCACCAGCTTACTCGAGCTCAAGAATACCTAACCTCCTGAGGTTGTTCATCCACTGTATTAGTTCATCCTTAGCCCCTCAAGGCAATCCACCACAAAGCAGGAGTAGGGTATTACACCGCAAGGTGGCCCGAACCAGGATAAACTACTGTGTCTCTCTGTCCCTTTGAGCTCGACATGCTAGGCCGTGAGGATCGCAAGTAGGCAGGCTGGGTAGGTTGATATCTCCGCATGCACCCCGGAGTTCAAACCTATCAAGGGTTTGCGGAACCCGTAATCCGACATTTGGTGCACCAGGTAGGGGTGCGTTGGATATCCGCTGCTCCGTCCGCCACATCCCACCACAGGATTCAATGTCAGGAGTTCCCTCGTCGATTCGGACGTCGCGTGCCTTCAAGGGAGCCATGGGCCTCCACGCTTTCACCTCTGCCTTGCGACAGGTGGAGTGGCCACCCAAGTTCAGGCCGAAGATGCCGCCATGCTATGACGGTGCGGCGGATCCGGCTGGCTTTGTCTAGGCGTACGAGGAGGCAGTTTGGGCGGCCGGCAGAGATGACAAGGTGATGACCAACTGGCTCCCCATGGCCCTCGTAGGTGCACCGCGCACCTGGCTGCTAAACCTGCTGGAGTCTTATGTGGCCTCCTAGGAGGAGCGGTGCGGCCTCTTCATCGCACACTTCACGGCGCCGGTGCCCCCTGTTGTCGCAGCTCTCCTTGGTGGCTCACAGGCACAACCCTCCGACCGCCACATCAAGTAGTTCTACCGACAAGTAAGTGCCGCCCAGGTGAGCATGGGGGCTCCCCCGGGCTGGGCGGCGCCTAAGGCCGACCTCACCTTAGGCCCAGAAGATCACCCCGCTACCACGGCGGGATTAGGTGCGCTCCCGACGCTCTGCACCCCCACTATCTGCAATGTGGCAGTCACCAAGACCCTCATCAACAGTGGAGACGGCCTCAACGGGCTCTCCATGGAGGCATTCGGCCTGGTTCAGGTGCTCCACGACCGATTCCGCCCCAACAAGCCCTTCTCTGGGGTTGGCGACGGCTCCACCAACCCCCTGGAGCAAATCTGCCTCCCCGTCACTTTTGGGACACGCGACAACTACTGCACCGAGCTCATCGACTTTGACATCGCCCGGATCAACCTGCCATACAACGCCATCCTCGGGTACCCAGCCCTGGCCAAGTTCATGGCGGCAACTCATCCAGCCTACAACCTCATGAATATGCCAGGTAGCAGCCGTGTCCTCACGGTGGCAGGAGACACCAAGGATGTGCTGCAGGCCCTCAAGCTCATCTTCAAGACTGCAGCGTCCACACAGCCGAGCAAGAAAGGGGGACCCTAAGGCACTAGCTAAGAAGAAACAGTTGTTTTCCCAAGACCGAGCCCAGATGAAGCAAGTGCTAGTTGACGAGGATGGGGCGTTAGGCGCCACCTTCACTGTAGGAGCTGGCCTCCCCCAGGACCAAGAGGAAGCGTTGGTCAGCTTCTTGCGCGCCAACAAGGAAGTATTTGCATGGGAGCCCAAGGATCTGGTCGGGATTCCAAGGGCAATAATCGAGCATCACCTAAGGGTATGCCCAAAGGTGCGCCCAGTGAAACAGAAGGCCCGACATTAGTCCACCAAGAAGGAGGCATTCATCGTCCAAGAAACCCGCAAGGTGCAATTTGGAGTCATTCGGGAGGTGCGGTACCCGGAGTGGCTAGCAAACTCGGTCGTCGTCCCCAAGAAAGGAGTGAAGGAGCGCATGTATGTCGACTTCACCAACCTCAACAAGGCCTGCCCCCAGGATCCCTTCCCGCTTCAACACATCGACCAGATCATCGACTCCACCGCCGAGTGCGACCTGCTATGCTTTTTGGACGCCTTCTCGGGCTACCACTAGGTCAAGATGGCCTCGCAAGATGTGGAGAAGACGGTGTTCCTGACCCCCTGCGGGGTGTACTGCTACACACGCATGCCTTTCGGGCTGCGCAATGTCGGGGTTACCTTCCAACGGCTGATCCACATCGCCCTGGGCTGGCAGCTCGGGAGAAATGATGAGGCCTACATTGATAACATAGTGGTGAATTCTCGGGAGGCAAAGACCCTGATTGAGGATCTGAAGGAAACATTTGCCAGCCTACGCAAGGTGGACCTGTGGCTCAATCCCGAGAAGTGCATGTTCGGGGTTCCCTCTAGCAAGATGGTGGGTTTCCTAGTGTCGCACAGAGGAATCGAGGCCAATCCGGAGAAGGTCAAGGCCATAGAATACATGAGCCTCTGTAGACGCTTAAGGAGATGCAAAAGCAAGCGGGCTGCGTGACCTCGCTGGGGCGGTTCATCTCCAAGCTGGGGGAACGTGCCCTCCCGTTCTCCAAGCTGATGAAAAAGAAGGGGCCGTTTGAGTGGACCCATGAAGCTGATGCGGCCTTTCAAGACCTCAAGACATACCTGACCAGCCCGCCGGTGATGGTGGTGATGCACCCTCTCTAGCCCCTGGTGCTCTATTTGTTTGCCACCCCTCACTCCACCAGCGTTGCTCTGGTGGCATTAAGAGAAGAGGACACGGTCAAGGACCCTCAGCAGGCCGCCCGGTCACCAAGCGAAGGGCAGCAGCCTCAGGGTGGTGCTCCTGAGTCCTCAGCTGAGCCGATGACAAACATCCCTCCCGAGGCTCAAACTGACCCTTCGGCTGGAGAGGCTCGCATCCTCAAGAGACACAAGACCTCACCAACACCTCCTCCCTCATTGAGCACCCGGTCTACTGCATCAGCACGGTGCTGCAGAAGGCACGGGCGTGCTACCCCATGCCCCAAAAGCTCTTGCTCGCACTCCTCATCGCCTCACAAAAGTTGCATCACTACTTCCAAGGCCACCCCATCAAGGTCGTCTCAGCCTACCCGCTGGAGAGGGTGCTTCGAAGCCCTAACATCATCGGGCGGGTTGCAGAGTGGAACGTCGAACTTCAGGTGTTCCAACTCGAGTTTAGCACCACCAGGGTCATCAAGGGCGCGACCCTTGTAGATTTCATGGCAGAATGGACTGAGGTCCCTGACCGCGGGATATGTGAGGACCGCTCCCTCTTGCCTGGAGACGAGGCGCCAGACGGATGGATCATGTACTTCGACGGTGCATTCTCACTACAAGGCGCGGGGGCTGGGGCCGGCCTCATCTCACTCGCCAAGGAAAAGCTCTACTATGCTGTACAGCTCTGTTTCAAGTAGGGCGAAAAGGTCTCCAACAACATCGCAGAGTACAAAGGCTTGCTCCCCAGCCTCAAGGCCACGGCAACACAGGTGGTGAAGGGTCTCACCATCAAGGGCGACTCCCAACTCCTCATCAACTTCTCCAACAAAGAGTACACACCCAACGACGAGCACATGGGGGCATAGCTGGAAGAGGTACGCAAAATGGAGAAACAATTCCTAGGCTTGGAACTGGAGCACGTGCCCCGAGGAACGAACAAGGAGGCGGACGACATTGCCAAGAGGGCATCCCGGAGGCTACCTCAGGAGACAGGGGTGTTTGAGGAACGGCTCTTCAAGCCATCGGTAGCTCCCCCCATTGCAACACCAACACCAGCAACAGGTGCCCCGGCCTGTGGCCCGTCCTCAGGGGTCCGCCTGCTCCTTGTGCTTGAGCCTCAGGAGGGGTGCTGGACCGAGGATTTCAAGACGTACCTGCTTCAGGGGACCCTGTCAGAGAAGGAGGAGGATGGTCGAGCGCGTGGCTTGTCACGCCATGGTGTACTCCATCCGGGACGATGAGCTATACCGCAAAAGGCCCAATGACGTTTCTTTGCGATGCATCTCCAGGGGTAGGGGCTCGAGCTGCTGGCGGACATATATGGTGGGGACTGCGAACACCACTCTTCATCACGCACCCTCATGGGCAAGGCGTTCCCCAGTGGGTTCTATTGGCCCACTGCACTCAATGACGCCACTGAGCTGGTGCGCTCCTACGAAGTAGGCCAGTTCCACGCCAAGCAGATCCACCAGCCCGCGTAAGGCCTCTAGACTATCCCGCTCACGTGGGCGTTGGCAGTCTGGGGGCTGGACATCAAGGGGCCATTCCCCCGAGCGCTAGGGGGCTACCGCTACCTCTACGTCGCCATTGAAAAGTTCACCAAGTGGCCGGAGGTAGAAGCCGTCCACACCATCCCAGCTGGATCAGCGGTCAAGTTCATCAAAGGCCTCGTGAGCCGGTTTGCGGTCGCTAATTGCACCATCACCGACAACGGCTCGCAGTTCACAAGCAACCTTTTCAAAACATATTGTGCTAACCTTGGAACGCATATATGATACGCCAGAGTGGCACACCCAGGAGCAACGGCCAGGCTGAGCGTGCAAACACAAAGGTCTTGAGGGGCCTCAAGGCAAGGACCTTCAAGAAAAAGCTCGAGGCCTGCGACACGGGCTGGCTCAACGAGCTCCAATCCGTGTTGTGGTCCATCCGGACCACCGCGACCAAGCCGATGGGCGAGATGCCATTCTTCCTCGTCTACAGAGTTGAAGCAGTTCTCCCACATGAGGTCAAGCATCGCTCCACGCGGGTCCTGGCGTTCAACGAGGCACGTCAGGACGCCACGCGGGGGATGGATCTCGTGTTGGGGGAGGAATGCCGTCGTCAATACTCGCTGCGAGTGGCAAGGTACCAGCTGGCGGTGGAGCATACGACTATCGTAGCGTCTGCTCCAGGACGTTGGAGGTGGGCGACCTCATCCTGAGGTGGGTGCTCCACAGGGAGGGGCTGCACAAGCTCTCTCCTATGTGGGAGGCGCCATTTATGATTGCCCGTGTCTGCAAGCCTGGCATCGCGTGCCTGGAGAAACGGGAAGGGGTCCCCATCCAGAACGGATGGAACATCCAGCACCTCGGAAAGTTCTACCCGTGAAGCAAGGCTCCGGCGTGTGAAGGTCTCCGCTCTTGACACTCTCATGTAATAATGAGTGTGGCTGTACACGCCTCGAAGTCTCCTGAGAGCCGACCTGGGGCCCCACAGGGGCTCCCTCCCATGTCCTAGTGGCAGCATTTAGCTCCACGCTGGTGAGAAGACTAGATTAGGTGTCGGTCGCGGCTGTTCATTTGCTTTCCAAAGTTGCTTGCAATCTTTTAGTGATCTTTGATGTAGTTGGTGCTTTCGTGCTTTGGTTCGCCAAGTTGGATTTTCTCTCCTCTCGTTTCGTCCGTCCTTAGCCTGGGTGTCGGTGTGAAAACCGGCGGATCTCGGGTAGGGGGTCCCGAACTATGCGTCTAGGCAGATGGTAATAGGAGACAAGGGACACGATGTTTTTACCCAGGTTCGGGCCCTCTCGATGGAGGTAAAACCCTACTCCTGCTTGATTAATATTGATGATATGGGTAGTACAAGAGTGGATCTACCACGAGATCAGAGAGGCTAAACCCTAGAAGCTAGCCTATGGTATGATTGTTGTTCGTCCTACGGACTAAAACTCTCCGGTTTATATAGACACCAGAGAGGGCTAGGGTTACACAGAGTCGGTTACAATGGGAGGAGATCTTCATATCGTATCGCCAAGCTTTCCTTCCACACCAAGGAAAGTCCCATCCGGACATGGGACGAAGTCTTCAATCTTGTATCTTCATAGTCCGGGAGTCCGACTAAAGGTCATAGTCCGGCCATCCGGACACCCCCTAATCCAGGACTCCCTCAGTAGCCCCTGAACCAGGCTTCAATGACGACGAGTCCGGCGTGCAAATTGTCTTCGGCATTGCAAGGCGGGTTCCTCCTCCGAATACTTCATAGAAGATGTTGAACACAAGGATAGTGTCCGGCTCTGCAAAATAAGTTCCACATGCCACCGTAGAGAGAATAATATTTGCACAAATCTAATCTGCTGACGTACTCCGCAGTGTGACATCACGTCGCGGCCAGGCCTTTATTCGAATCGTTTTACTGTTCCACCTCAGCGCGTTTAGCGAAGCGGTTTCCTTGGCACATCTTGTCAAAGCAGAGATCGTGTCCCCTTATTCCGGGATTCTCATCAATACGGGCGTGGGTAACCCAACCGCACCATTAACCGCGGCACTTGGGAGATAAGCGAGTTTTATTAGGCTGGTGGGGGCTCGTAGTTTAGGCCGCCCAGATAAGGGGATAAGAATCCACCCTTTCCATTTACGCCTTCTTCCTCCTTTGCTTATTCATCCCTGCGCACTCGAGCTCCAACGCCCAAGTCCGCACTTCCCACCTCAACCTTCTCCAATCATGTCCGGAGCGGGAGGTCGATGGATGGCCTCCTCCGTCACGGAGGGGCGGATCAAAAAGTTGAGGAAGGCCGGATACTTGTCTGACGACATCGCGTACCGTCTTCCAGATGTGGGGCAACTCATCCCCACCACCAGGTCCCATGAGAGGGTTGTTTTTCTTCCCCATTTCCTCCACGGACTGTGTTTTCCTCTTCACCCGTTCGTCCGGGGGCTCATGTTCTACTATGGCCTGGACTTCCACGATCTGGCCCCGAACTTCATCCTCAACATCTCAGCGTTTATCGTCATGTGCGAGGCCTTCCTCTGCATCCAGCCCCACTTTGGCTTATGGCTGAAGACTTTTAATGTCAAGCCGAAAGTATTGGGCGGCCACCAAGGGAGTGCGGAGGCCCCATGGTGGGCCGGATGGCCAACGTCCTATGGCTCGAGGGCGCCTTTGTGGAGACAATAAAAGGGTGGCAATCGGGGTGGTTCTACATCACCGAGCCGCGCGACCCGAAATGGGAGGCGGCCCCCGAATTCCGATCTGGCTTTCCCACCAGGCTCACCTCCTGGAAAGAGATGGGCCTAATGTGGGGAGATTCGGAAGAGCTGACCGGACTCCAAACCTGCGTCAAAAAGCTGGTGACCAAGAATCTCAAGCTCGTCAACGTACTCCAGGTCATGCTTATCCATCGGGTCCTCCCATGCCAACAACGGGCCTTCAAATTGTGGGAGTTTGATCCGGCATAGCACCAAACCTTGAGCGGGCTCTTCGACACCACGTACGAAGATGCCTGGAAGGTGCTGTTCAAGGGCGCCGAGGCCCCCGCATCCGCTACCGAAGATCGCGGATTCAGCTCGCGACGCCAGGCCAACGAGGTAAGCTATTCTACCCTTTACGGGACTCTTGTCTTTCATAGTTTGACTCTATGCGGGATCTAAACTCCACACCTTTGACAGGACTGGTTGAAGAAGTCCGGGCAGGTTATCTGTCCGGCTCCCCTAACAGAAGACCCAGCGGACGCCCGATTGACGTGGCTGCTTGTTCCGGCACCTCACGTGGTGCCGGAGAAGAAGGCCAAGAAGAAGACCACGGAGACTCGAAAGAGCTCCCGACACCTGGTGGTGTCGGATTCATCGCCCGACAACCCTGAAGCACCCTCCGCCTCTAAAGACGAGGAGGAGGAAGAAGAAGAAGCCTATCCCCCTCCAACAAGGGGAGGAAAGAAAAGAAAGGCCGCCCCAACTGGGGAGGCCGGAGGGTCCAAGAAGGGGAAGACCCTTCTGCCGGACTACGCCTCTGATGCCGAAGACGGCGGGGAAGAATGGCCATCCAGGGTCAAGCCCCTGGCAAAATCGTAAGTGTCCGGTTACCCGAATGCCTTATGGTGTTCCTCTATTATCTGGTAGCTTCTGATGCCGAATTTAATCATGTAGTCCGCCTAGAGCTCAGCTCGGTGATTCATCGAGCGGCTCCCTGAATCCGTCGGATGTGAACAACGCTTCACTTCCGACGGCCTCCTCCCCTCTCCCTGCGTACGACGCCGAGGTGGAGTCCCGAAAGGGACTGAACCAGGAGGAGGTGGTCCTGGAGGCGCCTCAAGGCGACCTCCCGGACTCCATGCCCAAAGGGGGTAAAGCCCCAGAGGGATCCAAGTCCGGCTCTGGGCCGGACACTGCTCCGGAACCATCAACGGTTCCAGAGACCGACAGGCGGTGCGTTCCTAAGAAGGGCAAGCCTACGACGCTGGCGACCTCCGTCCACCCGGAGGCGTCGGACAATTTGCTGGAGGTGCTTAACGGCGCCTCCATCGACGAGGAACACCACACTGTTATGAGTGCGATGATTCAGAAGGTTCAGTCCACCAAGAGCGGGCTGACAGAAGCCTGTACAAGTCTGTTAACAGGCTTTGAGGTATGTGTTCAAAAACATATAAAAATGTTACCGCATAGACAGTAGCCCTTGATGCTCAGTTCGGCGCTCGAAAAGAAAAGCCGAGCTAAGGATCTAAAAAGATATACGCAGGAGTCTAACAAAAAATATGTCAATATGGGAATGCAGGCTGCGCTGCTGACCTCTGCCGCACTGACTGCGGAGGTCAATGCATTGAAGGAGAGCCTCGAGCGGTCCGAGAATGAGCTCGGCCGTGCCAAGAAGCAGCTCGAGGACAAGGAGGGTATGTAATACCACATGCAAATGTATATAGAAATACTTGGTTGCAAATAATGACAGGACCAACGTAAATGTTGCAGGGGCCACGGCCGAGGTGGCGACCCTGAAGGAAGCGGTGTCCAAGGCCAAAAACAGTGCGGTCTTGGAGTGCACCGAGCGAGAGAAGCAGGAGGCGCGGGTGGTGGAGGTGCGGCAAGAGCTCCAGGCTCCCGTGGAGAAACATGAGAGTTTGGAGCCTGACTCGAAGGCTCGAGAGTCCGAGCTCGCCTTGGCTCTTGAGAGTGCCAAAACCGCTAAGGCCGAAGCCCACAAGGCCCTCTAGGAGATCGAGGCGATGAAGAAGATAGCGGCGGGTAAGGCATTCTTTATGCAAAGCAAGAATATAAAAGTAAATTATCTGTTACTTACCCGAATCCGGAGCTCTCCCGGAGCGTTCGCCGATCTGCCCCGTAGTGTGTCTGATGCTGTCGCATTCTACCGAGCCGAGGAGGGGAGCTCGACGGAAAAGGTGTTCTGGTCTCAGTATGCTGAGGCCGAACATCCGGTGCCCCTGAGCGACCAGCTGAAGCAGCTGGTCGAGCTCCACAAGGTGGCCGAACAGGCCATGAAGGGCCTCATAGTTCGGCTGTGGCCTAGGGAAGCCATGCCTAGGAGCTACTTTGGTCTGGTGCGGCGGCTGGTGGACGCGTGTCCGTGGATTGAGGTCATCAAGCGCTCCGTCTGTATTGAAGGTGCCCGTCGGGCCCTCGCCCTTGCTAAAGTGCATTGGGGCAGCTGGACGCGGAGAAGCTTTTGACGGATGTGCCACCGCCGGGCAAGGAGTATCGCACGCCCGAGATGTATTATAAGAGCGTCCTGAAGGGTTCCCGCCTTATAGCGGACGAATGCTCCAAAGATGTAACGCATCTATTATCATGTACGCTGAAAACTTTGTTCATATGCGTTAAGCAACACTTGTTAATTTAAAATATTACCTTCTGTGCAGCCGTTTATCAAATCTGGGAGATGCAAGTCGTTGGCTTCTACCCCCATGCCACGAGTGATGGGGTGTTCGGGATAAACCTGAGCGCTCTTGTTCCCATTCTTGGGTCCATCTAGGGAGGCGCTCAGTTCAACGAACCAGGCCGTCGGACTTATAATGCTTTATCACTCTCTCTTAGCCATAGAATTCTATAATTTTAAATTTCAGCGAAGCCCCTAGTATTCGGATGACCGAGTTCGGGGCGCTATCCACGCCTAGGCCGGATAAGTCCGGTTCCTCGCTCTAAGCGGCATAAGTCTTTAAGGACTCGAAAAACCTCGCGAACAGCGACCGGTCTCTCGCACTATCATGACGGTCAGTTTTAGCTTTCTCTACTGAGGTGTTAACCCAGCTCAACTAGGGCACAATCGCAGTAGTTCTCCCAGCGCTACCTTAGCCAACATTGCGGAACGTAAGGTACCAAAACATGGGAGCCGGGCAAACCCAACTATTGACCCAAGAGATAATTTGGAGCCGATGCATATAGTGCTATAAGTTCGGGGTGCCGCACTCATGAGAGTGTTCGGTCTTCTCAGACCATGTTATGGGGTGCTTAAGCCCCTGGTGTATTGGCCGTACCAAAGTGTACGGTTGCATAATGTCATGACTGAGCATATTTGTATATAAAAAATAGATGACTACAATAATAGATAAGAGCTATGTATTGTTTATTAAAAAAAGGGCTGCTATGAAAGCAGAACGATACAAATAGTGCGATAAGCAAGAGATGGGATTATTTGACATGTCCCCCTCCAGGGCAAGCTGCGGGACTTTAAGTAAAACGGGTATTAAGCTCGTTATAGAGACCACCTGGACATTTGACACGGCTTGTTCTCTCACTGGATGTTGCATCGTGTGTTCGGCGAGTGTATTGCCGGACAGGCCTTCCAAATAGTTGGGTCCTGAAAGTATATAAAAAAGAAACGGCGGAATAGGGAGCCCCTTAGTGCGGTTAAGCCGCATTCTGGGCGTGCCGTAGTTGTGCCCCTCCCCTTATGCCCATGGTATTTCTAAAGCGTAATTATGTACGCGTGGTACCGATATCACCATCTAGCGAGGGCCGGGGTTGGGGCCGCACTGCTATGCTTGCTCGGTACATGCCAACCGGCTTTGTTGTAGGTTACTTCGGGCTCGCTTGACGTTGTCCAGACGTTTAACACTTGGATTGGAGAATTTCCTTGGGAGGCTACTTTGTACTTCTGCCGCCAGGGCTGCCGTGTGCTCCTCCGTTCGGAGAGAGTGTTCGGTGTTTCCATTTACCGTGATGACTCCATGAGGGCCTGTCATCTTGAGCTTGAGATATGCGTAGTGCGGCACTGCATTGAATTTTGCAAATGCGGTTCGTCCGAGCAGTGTGTGATAGCCACTGCAGAATGGGACTATGTCGAAGATTAACTCTTCGCTTCGGAAATTATCTGGGGATCCGAAGACCACTTCGAGTGTAACCGAGCCTGTACAGCTGGCTTCTACACCTGGTATGACGCCTTTAAAGGTTGTCTTTGTGGGTTTAATCCTCGAGGAATCTATACCCATTTTTTGCACTATATCCTGATAAAGCAGGTTTAGGCTGCTGCCACCGTCCATTAGGACTCGGGTGAGGTGAAATCCGTCGATAATTGGGTCTAGGACCAATGCGGCGAATCCACCGTGACGGATGCTAGTGGGGTGGTCCCTTCGATCAAAAGTGATCGGGCGGGAGGACCATGGGTTGAACTTTGGGGCGACTGGCTCCAACACATAGACATCCTTGAGAGCATGCTTCCGCTCCCTTTTGGGGATGTGGGTTGCGTATATCATGTTCACCGTCTGCACTTGCGGGGGGCATCCCTTTTGTCCTCTGTTGTTCGATGGTCGGGGATCCTCCTCATCATCGCTACGCAGCCCCTTGTATCTGGTTTCGGCACTTAACTTGCCTGCCTGCTTGAACACCCAACAGTCCCTGTTGGTGTGGTTGGCTGGTTGTTCGGGGGTGCTGTGTATCTGGCAGGAGCGATCGAGTATCCGGTCTAAGCTGGATGGGCCCGGAGGGTTTCTTTTGAATGGCTTCTTCCGCTGACCGGGTTTAGAGCCTATGAATCCGGCATTAACTGCCGTATCCTCAGTATTGTCGCCGTTAATGCGGCGCTTGTGCTTGTTGCGACGTGACCTTCCATTGTTGTCCTTGGTATCCAAATTGCCAGGGCTCTTGGTTATGTTATTGCTACGAGCTAGCCAGCTGTCTTCGCCTGCGCAAAAGCGCGTCATGAGTGTCGTGAGGGCTGCCATAGATTTTGGCTTTTCCTGTCCTAGGTGCCGGGCAAGCCATTCGTCTCGGATGTTGTGCCTGAAGGCTGCAAGGGCCTCGGCGTCCGGACAGTCGACTATTTGATTTTTCTTGGTTAGGAACCGTGTCCAGAATTGTCTGGCCGATTCTTCTGGCTGCTGGATTATGTGGCTTAGGTCATCGGCGTCTGGTGGTCGCACATAAGTGCCCTGGAAGTTGTCAAGGAATGCGGATTCCAGGTCCTCCCAGCAACTAATTGACTCTGCTGGCAGGCTGTTAAGCCAATGTCGAGCTGGTCCTTTAAGCTTGAGTGGTAAGTATTTGATGGCGTGTAGATCATCACCACGGGCCATGTGAATATGAAGGAGATAATCCTCGATCCATACCGCGGGATCTGTTGTGCCATCGTATGATTCGATGTTGACGGGTTTAAAACCCTCGGGGATTTGATGATCCATTACTTCGTCTGTGAAGCATAGTGGGTGTGCGGCGCCCCTGTACCGGGCTATATCATGATGCAGCTCGGATGAGCTTGGTCTGTTGTATTCGGCCTGGCCGTATTTATCATATCCGGCGTGACGGTTATCGTCACGTGAAGTGGGGCACCCGCGCGATCCATAGATTGATCTTGTTTGCCTTGCCTTATTCTCCAATATGTCTTGCAGGTCTGTTGCGTCTCCCCGCACTCTGGTATTTTTTGAGCGGTGCCGGGGTGTGGCTTGGGTCAAGGGCCTGAAGGCCTCTCTGTCGCGGCCACGGGGTGGCCGATCGGGCGCATCGTACGCTGGTGATGTAGGTTTAGTTGCTTCCTCCTCAAGTTGGGGTAGCAGCCTATGCTTTGGGTAGCTCTTGGAGGGGCGCTCGATTTTATACTCTTCGGCCGCCAGGACTTCGGTCCATCTGTCGGCTAGCAAGTCTTGGTCAGCTCTAAGCTGCTGCTGTTTTTTCTTGAGGCTGCTTGCCGTGGCCATAAGCCTGCGTTTGAAACGCTCTTGTTCGACGGGATCCTCTGGCACGACGAATTTTTCGTCGTCGAGGCTTGCCTCGTCTTCGGAGGGAGGCATATAATTGTCGTCCTCGACCTATCTGTCGGCCGCTCTCTCATGAGGGCTGGCTCCTTCGTCCTCCTGCACTGAATCCTGCTGGAGGGGGATGTCTTCGGCACTGTCCAGCGTGTTGTTATCTCCGGTGCCGGACTCGCCGTTTTTACTTTGGCGGGATTTAGAGCGGCGCCGCTGACGCCGGCGCCTGGGTTGCTTCTTGGAGGGGTCGTCCTCCGTTATTTCATCGCCGTCCCATGGCTGTTAGTGTCCACCATATATATGTCATATGACGAGGTGGCTTTCCAGTTCCCTATAGGTGCTGGTTCTTGGTCATCTCCTTCATCGGCGTCCATACCGTCTATGTCTTCGGACTCGAAGTCGAGCATGTCAGTTAAATCATCGACAGTGGCTATGAAGTGGGTGGTGGGTGGGCTTCGAATTTCTTCGTCGTCCGTATCCCAACCATGCTGACCGTAATCCAGCCAGGGCTCTCTTGACAGAGAGAGAGACTTTAGGGAGTTGAGGATATCACCAAAGGGCGAGTGCTGAAAGACGTCCGCGGTGGTGAACTCCATGATCGGGGCCCAATCGGGTTCAATCGGAAGGGTGGCAGGAGATTCGGAGTCCGGAACGGAGTCCGGCACCTTGGAGTCACGGGCCTTGCAAAGGACTAGGCTGGTATTCAGCTCTATCGCCGTAGAGATTGCGGCTTCCGGGGTGGCGTCCAACCTTCCATCCCTGACTAGCGCAGTCGGCTCTGAGCTAATGATCGGAGCGGACACCTGAGCGACACTCTGGGCGCTGTCCGGTGGCAGAGTTAGATCATGCCCATCGGGACAGTGCGGCACGCTCGGCCGTGGCTCTAATCCGTCGAAGATCAAGTCCCCACGGATGTCGGCCGTGTAATTTAAGCTTCCAAACCTGACTTGATGGCTAGGGGCGTAGCTTTCGATCTGCTCCAGGTGGCCAAACGAGTTGGCCCGCAGTGCGAAGCCGCCGAATACGAAGATCTATCCGGTGAGAAAAGTCTCACCTTGGACTGTGTCGTGGTTGACGATCGAAGAAGCCATCGGGCCTAAAGGTGACGACACAGAGGAACTCTCAATGAAAGCACCAATGTCGGTGTCAAAACCAGCGGATCTCGGGTAGGGGGTCCCGAACTGTGCGTCTAGGCGGATGGTAACAGGAGACAAGGGACACGATGTTTTTACCTAGGTTCGGGCCCTCTCGATGGAGGTAAAACCCTACTCCTGCTTGATTAATATTGATGATATGGGTAGTACAAGAGTGGATCTACCACGAGATCAGAGAGGCTAAACCCTAGAAGCTAGCCTATGGTATGATTGTTGTTCGTCCTACGGACTAAAACTCTCCAGTTTATATAGAGAACGGAGAGGGCTAGGGTTACACAGAGTCGGTTACAATGGGAGGAGATCTTCATATCGTATCGCCAAGCTTGCCTTCCATGCCAAGGAAAGTCCCATCCAGACATGGGACGAAGTCTTCAATCTTGTATCTTCATAGTCCGGGAGTCCGGCCAAAGGTCATAGTCCGGCCATCCGGACACCCCCTAATCCAGGACTCCCTCACTGGGCCAGGGATGAGTGGCAGTTACTGTCAGGACCCCGACTCAATGCCACGCCGATCTAGCATGTAACACCTCATATCACTTTGCGGCCTCACGCACGGTATTCCCACGGGTGTCGCCTTACCAGGCCCGAAACCGTTTGCGCCTTATGGCACACGTATATGATAGTGTCGCTAGCATCCATATCACAAGGAGCCCGGGCTGACATGGCTAGTCATGAACCCAAAGTGGCACTAACTTACAGGGACAGGCATACATGACCCAACAACGAACGTGTCGGTCATCAGCGAGTGAATCCGGGCTGTAGCAACTGGGCTAGCAGGACTCCGGTAAACTGGGCTGTAGCGGGCTAACAGGACTCCGGTACTCATCGCATGACATTTCCCCGAAGGGACAGACACAGGAACGAATAAGGACACATGCCGGCCAGCCTAAGTGTTCCAGAGCAGTAGCAAGCTACCATGGCTCAGTGGAAGCACTAGGAGACATTTCCCGGTAAGAGAGGCTACTAAGGATAAACAACTAGATAGTCAGATCCCACACATACCAAGCATTTCAATAACATACACACAATATGCTCGATATGTGCAAATACAACATGGCATCACAACATGACTCCACAACTCAAGTATTTTATTCAATAGGCTCTGAGGAGCGAGATAATACAAACATGGCTCTCACGACCCAACATTCAGAGCATACAAGTCAAAGCACAAGCGAAAGCTTAACATGTCTGGGTACAGACATCTATAAATGAAAAAGGCTGAGAAGCCTGACTATATACCAGATCCTGCCGAGGGCACAAGATCGTAGCTGAGGTAACAAGCTAAACGTCGAAGTCCACGTGGAACTACTAGTGAGACTGAAGTCTCTCTGCAAAAACATAAAATAGGCAAACGTGAGTACAAATGTACCCAGCAAGACTTACATCAGAACTAACTACATATGCATCATTATCAACAAAGGGGATGGTGGAGTTTAACTGCAGCAAGCCAGCTTTGACTCGGTGGCTATCCTAAACTACGATTGCAAGTAACTCTTTTGAGGTGGTGCACACGAGTCCACATATTCACCAACCAATACACCACTGTGGATCCGCTCCCGTCTCCCTACGAGAATGCCATCCATAGCACTCACGCTTATCTTGCGTATTTTAGAGTATCCACTTTCACTTGTCTATGAACTGCTATAGGCAACCCAGAAGTCCTTTACCGCGGACACGGCTATTCGAATAGATGATGTTTACCCTGCAGGGGTGTACTTCTTCATACATGTTTCCACATCTTAGCGTTTGCACACGACATGTGCTCGGCAGACTTCAAGCGAAAGCCAACGTGGGTGTAGACCACGACCTACCTAAACACTCAAGTCTCTAGTCCAGGTTTATCGCCTATTCAGGTTCCATCCGCAGGGAGTCCGGCCGAGGTTTCCACATACGGCCCCAAACAATGTGTACAGGGTTCCGTGACACCAAACGGGCGCCCGGTATACCCGGCCACGTGCCTACCGCATCACAGCCCACCCCTCGGGTCAGCGCTGCCCACGGCCTCCAGCATACTACAAACACCAAAAACTACTTGAAACTCCTGGACAAAGGACAAGGGTGATTAAGAAGTCGAGCAGGGTCATATTTCAGGGCCCAATGCATGGTAGTAGCTGAATCATGGATCACAAACACAGAACTCAGTTCCTAAGGACGGCTTCAATGAGACAACCCACCATGTACTCCTACATGGCCTCTCACCGCTACCTTTACCAAATCGTGTTCACACACTTAGCTCACACATAGTAGGACATTTTCACACACCTCTGATTCATCCCCGATGAATCAGACCTAACTCAACTCTAAGCAGTAGCAGGCATGACAACCAAGCATGAATGAGTAGGCACAATAGGGCTCAAACAAATCCTACTCATGCTAGTGGGTTTCATCTATTTACTGTGGCAATGACAGGTCATCCAAAGGATAAAGGGGTTCAGCTACCGCAGCAAGTAACAGATGAATCGGTGTTGTCCTAATGCAGTAAAAGAGAGCAGGAGCGAGAGGGTAGGATTGTATCGGAATGAACAAGGGGTTTTTGCTTGCCTGACACTTCTGAAGATAGCATTGAGTCTTCATCAGTGTCAACGATCACAACGTGGGTACAATGTCTACCGAGGGGGAACAACACCGGCAAACAGAGAAGAAACACGATCAATGCAATGCACAATATGATGCATGCTATGACATGGCAATATGAATGTGTTTTGGGCTAATGCAAGCTAGAATAGATTGAGATGAGTCCATTTGAACCAAAGATTCAAATGAAAATCCATTTTAAGAGGTCATATTAGTGCATTAACTTGTTTCATCTAAACAGTAGGGTTAAGTTGCTCTAACATCCATGAAAATGCCATAAACAGATTCTTTGGATTTTTCTGATAATTTTTCATGTATAATTTGTTTCATTAGGAGTTACGGTTGATTTTATATGATTTTTAGAAGTTTTGAATATTTTCTGAAATTAAATAAATCAAATAGATTTATTTAAAATCCAGAAAAGCATTACTGCGTCAGCCTGACTTCAGAATGACATCATCAGGTCAACAGCGTCAGCCCAAGTCAAACCTAATGCTGGGACCCACTGGTCAGTGACTAGGCTAATTAACAAAGACTGTTAGTGCTAATTTAATCCTAACCCAGGTAATTAGCAGGGGCTGGCCCCACATGTCAATGACCCAGGGGAGGTCAAACCCCTGGTCAACAGTGCCTAACACGCCGGCGGCTCGTCGCCAGCGATGACAGAGACGGCAGGGCGGCTCGGAAATGCTCCTCCGACGACCAAATCGGCGGCGGAGATGTGCTACGTGTAGCTGGGAAAGCGCCGCATCCAGTGGTGCAAGTGGTTGGATACGGGGACGCCGGGAACGACGCCGGCGAGCTCGACAGCGGCGGCTGGAGTTCGGACACTGACGGAAACGGGGCTACGATGCACGGGAGGAGGAGCTGGTGAGTGCGTTAGGCTCCTGGGGGCTTCTTGAGCACGGTGAGGCGCCCCGTTGTCAGCTTGCGCGGTTGTGGCCATGGCTACGCCACGGCCGGTGGCGAGAAGCCTTCGGCCGCGGTGGGAAATGGAGCTAGGGGACGGAAACAGAGGGGGCGAGCACAGGGGAAGCAGCAGGGGCTCACAGCGGATCCATCCGAGGCGGAGACGAGGCCGGGGAAGCGTCGGAGGCAGCACAGGGTCACCGGAGATCTGGGCGGCCGAAGGTAGAAGACGACGATGGCGGCGATGTTGCAGAGCGCCCGAGGATGCGTGGCTCGTCTGGGATGATGAAGAAGACGAGGCGGAGTCGATGAGCATGACGGTTGCTCGAGGGACGGCCGGTGAGCGCGGTGGCAGTGTGTGGCGGCGACGGAGGCGCTCGGGTGAGCTCGGAGAAGGGACTAGGGGGCGAGGGAGAGAGCAGTGAGTGAGGGAGAGGAGCGAGGGGCCACGGGGCATCCTCGTGGCATCGCTAGAAGGGCCGAGAGCCCCTCGGTGGCAAGCAGGAGGTGGCCACGGTGACGCGCGCAGCCGACAGGCAGCTGCCTGCCTGCTGTGGTGGGAGGTGGCCGATGACTGGCACTTGCCAGGTGGGCTGGGCCGGCACAGTGCCAGGCCAGGTAAGTCGCCCAGGTCGGCGTTATCTCTCTCTCTCTTTTCTAAATTGCTTGCTGTTTTCTAATTTTCTGCAACTGTTGGGCTTTATTAAAAATACTAAAACGTTTCCATAATTCCTGAAAATAATTGTGGGCTCTGTTGGGATTATTCCTAACAGCCCTCACTTAAATCCAGAATTATTTCGGCATTTGAATTATTTTATAGCATTTAAATGCCCAAATGCAAATAGGTAATGATTTAATCCAGTGACCTTATGTGTCCTAGAAAAATGTGAACCAATTTTGGCAGAGGTTCTGGACCAAGACAAAAATGATGGACATTTTAGAAGGGCATTTCAGGTTCATTGAAAAAGATTTTGGTAAACCCTAGTTGTTTTCAGGGGGGTGCTGGGGGTTCTGTCATCCCCATTTCAACTTTCTGTGAAAAGTAAACATGATGCAACACTAGATGTTGGCACTAGGCATTACTAGAACTAGGGATGTGACAACTCACCCCCACTAAACAAGAATCTCGTCCCGAGATTCAAGACATGAGGTAAGAAGACAAAGGGGACAATAAGAATCACAAACTTCATGATCCAACTGTCTTCTCGGGTTGTTGATTTGTCGACTCAAATTGATCTTGGCGTCTTTGCTTTCGAGATCTTCATCCAACACGAGGATAAAAAATGAGACATGTCTACATAGTTGGATCATCTTAATGATCACAAGATCTACTCGCGGTATGAGACATAGAAACATCCCTCGAGATGAGACACGAGGCATACATCCAAAGGGATGGAGTGAAACAGATGACGAGGACTCACTATGTAGACAACAGATCCACACTTTAAAAGGTGTTGAACGGTTGTCAACGTAGCGAGGAGTTGAGTTTTCCATGATACCACAATGAGACACCTTAGGGATGGTGACTCGTAGATATATCCCCTTAAGTGTCAAAAAGAATTACCTTTGATTCAGAGATCATTGAAACTCTTTATACCAGCCTAAGGCAAATCACAGTCGATCATTTGAAGGAGTCCGAAAGAATGACATTCTCGGACCAGAATGGATGATGTGGATTACCTTGTTGAAGACAAGGCAATGGATGATTTTGCTTATCATCAGAAATGAATGGAACCCATGGTAGGACCACTTTGAGGATGATCCTGATCAGTAATTACTGAGAAGGGTAATCCAGAGTAGGGTGGCACGATGGCGGTGCAAGTTGGGAACAACATGCAAATGATGGGAATGATTCTGGTAACTGGGGAGAACCGCATCAGAAGAGAGTGAATCCACTGTCTGAAAGGGTTATAGCATAACCGAGGAAACTGAAAGCACTATGCAATTAATGCCAGCGATAAAACTTAGCACTTGTCCGTGCTCTCAAGAACTTGAGCATTTCCATATTCATCAAGGTTTTACCAACATCCGTGTCAGGGATCCTGGCAACACAATACTACCATGATGAGTATTGGTGGAGGAAGCAGATGCAAAGAAAGATAACACCTTCTCAGATTTCACCTTAGCGAAGCCAAGGAAACAAAATCTGGATGATCGACCGAGAAACATTTAGCACTCCGCTTCTAATGTTCTCCTTGATATGCTAGCGCAACCCATTTATTAAAATGGTTTGTTACCTAGAATCATCAAGTAAAAGATCGGACTTCGGGATCTCAAAAATCCATAAGGGTCAACTAGGGAGTAAATCCCACGAAATCCTTATGGGGAGGTAGCCAACTTTCTCAATCAAGAGCCTACAACAATGGGTCTTCCGGCTAGATGTGTTGGCCACGACATCCATTTTACCAGGTTACAAAGAGACCAATATTATAGTTCTTTGGAAAACGTTCCAACCATCATATCTGCCTGAGATTCAGATCTGGCTGGTGTCGGGATATTCTAGACTCATCAAGTCTAGAAATAAAAATGAAAGTTTGCAACGCAAATCGACGAGACGGCGTTGCGGGAATCTCGGGGAATGAACTACGGTAGTAAGCTCCAAAACATGAGCTGGTTCTGCTACAGACATGAGAACACGCTATCCCAGACAAGCATGACCACGTGGTAGTCTTATAATAAAACACTACTGAGTTCAGGTTGGGAACCATCAACGAGGATATCGAAGTCCTTGCATAAGTCTAGCTCTTAAGAAGGAACTTCTTCTCCTTGAACAAATCAATCAGTGGTTTGGTGTGCTAGGGATACGTATAGAATGAAGATGATCAGTCTATCAGACCATAGAATACTTCGCACATGCATAACTGACTTGGGATGGTTCCAGAGGAAGTAAAACTTGCTTTCTCGGATTCACGGCGGCGACTTGCATCAAATACACATGAATTAGAGGAAGTCACTTCTTACATCCAAACATATGCCTCATGAGCTAGCATGAACAAATGCTTTCAAAAGTTTCCAACACTAGCTTAATGTTCAACAAAATTATGGAGAAGACAAGGATGTTGTCGATGGGCTCAACAACAATTCATCCAGGTTTCCATAAAAATGGAATTCCATAATTATTACAACAAGTGATGGTATTGGTCAGACCAAAGGATATAATGGTGTATGCTCGAGGAATCAACCACGAGTAAGACAACATTAAGAACATCGTTGGTTCTGATTTGATTTGAGGATAGCCCACACTCAAATCAAAGTTTTGGCAAGACAATAGGTCCAACAACTGGTCACAAGGATCAATCGATGAAGATATCATCTTTCTTCAACACACATACAAGATATCCCTTAAGATGAACTAAATCGGACAAGCTTCCATCTTCCAACTCTCCAAGTTGTTGTTTAGCTTGACCGAACAGCTTAGGGGTAAGCAACACAGATTCTTGGAGAAGGGGTGGTTTATATGAAACCAACTTGATCACGACCTCAACATAACAGTCAGGTGACGACCTGGTGATACTTCCGAGAAGATATTCGGTAAATCACGAACCACCGATATGTTACTAAGATCGGGAACAATCTTGGTTTTCAGGGCAAGACGATATGATCAAATAAGCAAGGATTGGCACTATCCTAACTCACTGATCGGAGAGTGCACCGGAAATAAGGACTAGGGGACACGATCAACCTTAGGGTGATGATTCAATAACCAACACGTTAAGAATGAGGTTATTGTCCATTTAATTACCAAGCAACAGAGTTGCTAGGAGTATAGATTTCACACATCACGATTCACTTGTCGGCATTCCGGTTACAACAACACGGAACCCAGGAATGAACAACGATGGCGAGAAGTATCACTGTATCAAGAGTTCATAGAATGGTGTGCAATTCCCATGATAATCTTAATATAAAGATGGTAATACTGCAAGGTAGAGCAGAACAAAAACTGGATTAGCAAGTTGATCTGCGGAGCACAACTACTTTGACCCAATCCTGGAAATGGATGAGGTTCTGGAGTTTGTTTCGCCTAGTCATTCTGAACTAGAATGGCTTGACGGACCACAAGAGTAATAGGCATCGATGAACGAATGCATGCATACTCTTGACTATCAATTGATAGACAAAGGTCAGAAGACAACTAAAGAGGGCAACTCAAAGGAACATATGTTTTTCTGAGTTGTGGATGCATGGACTAGCATGTCGAACGAATTCAACATATTTCTTCCGGATGACCCATGCAGAAAAGTAGAACTAGCAGAGTCGCAATATAGAATGGAGAACCCATTGAGAGCACTCTTGTTGTGATCTTTTGATCCAACAAACATCTGCCATAAGTGGTTCATAGTATTTGGAAGAAGGAAATACCACAGACCTCGAGGACTAATGCAAAGGTTACTAATTTCCTAAAGGAACTAGCAACACTATAAACACGAAGTAAGTGGGGTGAATCTCGGGTTCAAAACCCAAGGAGTAGAATACCTACTACTAAGTGGCATCACGAGATGCTTTCAGGAATAAAGGCCAGAATCATCACACTGGAACATAGATCATGGATAGATCACTAGATGACACTCTAAGACACCTAGGGTCATAATAATAACTCCAACATATATGTCGAGGCAATAGAGTACCTCAACTCAGCAGTTAGTGTGATTAATCTGGCCCAAAGGAGCATCGAAACGGGAGGAAGGGATTTTGCAAATGCTTCAGACTATTTTAGAAACCTGGGTAGACTCAGACAACATAACGGCTGTAAATGCTCGAAAAGATTTGAGACATGCTACAAAAATGGTGGCATAACCACTCAGAAGGACAATATCAAGGTTTCGAGATCAATAGTTAACATACAGAGGTAGAAACTGAACTGAGGCTTAAATCCAACAATTTTATGGGTCTACTGATTAGTAACACGTGATCCTGATAGAAAGAAGAGAAAGCCTAGTTCCTTAACCCTGTAGGAAAGATAAGATGACTCAGATCAGAAGGGCATGAGGTATAAGGACTAAAAAGAGCCTTACGTTCCATCCCACTATCAATTCCCCTACATATAACTAAAGCATTTCTAGACTCAACTTCGACCAGTTTGGCTTGGTAATCCTACAGGTAGTTAGGCTCTGATACCAAAGCTGTCAGGACCCCGACTCAATGCCACACCGATCTAGCATGTAACACCTCATATCACTTTGCGGCCTGACGCACGGTATTCCCACGGGTGTCGCCTTACCAGGCACGGGACCGTTTGAGCCTTTTGGCACACGTATATGATAGTGTCGCTAGCATCCATATGACAAGGAGCCCGGGCTGACATGGCTAGTCATGAACCCAAAGTGGCACTAACTTACAGGGACATGCATACATGACCCAACAATGAACGTGTCGGTCATCAGCGAGTGAATCTGGGCTGTAGCAACTGGGCTAGCAGGACTCCGGTAAACTGGGCTGTAGCGGGCTAACAGGACTCTGGTACTCATCGCGTGACATTTCCCCGAAGGGACAGACACAGGAACGAAGAAGGACACATGCCGGCCAGCCTAAGTGTTCCGGAGTAGTAGCAAGCTACCATGGCTCAATGGAAGCACTAGGAGACATTTCCCAGTAAGAGAGGCTACTAAGGATAAACAACTAGATAGTCAGATCCCACACATACCAAGCATTTCAATAACATACACACAATATGCTCGATATGTGCAAATACAACATGGCATCACAACATGACTCTACAACTCAAGTATTTTATTCAATAGGCTCCGAGGAGCGAGATAATACAAACATGGGTCTCACGACCCAACATTCAGAGCATACAAGTCAAAGCACAAGCGGAAGCTTAACTTGTCTGGGTACAGACATCTATAAATGAAAAAGGCTGAGAGGCCTAACTATCTACCAGATCCTGCCGAGGGCATAAGATCGTAGCTGAGGTAACAAGCTAAACATCGAAGTCCACGTGGAACTACTAGTGAGACTGAAGTCTCTCTGCAAAAACATAAAATAGGCAAACGTGAGTACAAATCTACCCAGCAAGACTTACATCAGAACTAACTACATATGCATCATTATCAACAAAGGGGATGGTGGAGTTTAACTGCAGCAAGCCAGCTTTGACTCAGTGGCTATCCTAAACTATGATTGCAAGTAACTCTTTTGAGGTGGTGCACACGAGTCCACATATTCACCAACCAATACACCACTATGGATTCGCTCCCGTCTCCCTACGAGAATGCCATCCATAGCACTCATGCTTATCTTGCGTATTTTAGAGTATCCACTTTCACTTGTGTATGAACTGCTATAGGTAACCCAGAAGTCCTTTACCGCGGACACGGCTATTCGAATAGATGATGTTAACCCTGCAGGGGTGTACTTCTTCATACATGTTTCCACCACTTAGCATCTGCACATGACATGTGCTCGGCAGACTTCAAGCAAAAGCCGACGTGGGTGTAGACCACGACCTACCTAAACACTCAAGTCTCTAGTCCAGGTTTATCGCCTATTCAGGTTCCATCCGCAGGGAGTCCGGCCGAGGTTTCCACATACGGCCCCGAACGATGTGTACAGGGTTCCGTGACACCAAACGGGCGCCCGGTATACTCGGCCACGTGCCTACCGCCTCACAGCCCACCCCTCGGGTCAGCGCTGCCCACGACCTCCAGCATAGTACAAACACCAGAAACTACTTGCAACTCCTGGACAGAGGACAAGGGTGATTAAGAAGTCGAGCGGGGTCATATTTCAGGGCCCAATGCATGGTAGTAGCTGAATCATGGATCACAAACACATAACTCAGTTCCTAAGGACGGCTTCAATGAGACAACCCACCATGTACTCCTACATGGCCTCTCACCACTACCTTTACCAAATCGTGTTCACACACTTAGCTCACACATAGTAGGACATTTTCACACACCTCTGATTCATCCCCGATGAATCAGACCTGACTCAACTCTAAGCAGTAGTAGGCATGACAAACAAGCATGAATGAGTAGGCACAACAGGGCTCAAACAACTCCTACTCATGCTAGTGGGTTTCATCTATTTACTGTGGCAATGACAGGTCATGCAAAGGATAAAGGGGTTCAGCTACCGCAGCAAGTAACAGATGAATCGGTGTTGTCCTAATGCAGTAAAAGAGAGCAGGAGCGAGAGGGTAGGATTGTATCAGAATGAACATGGGGGTTTTGCTTGCCTGACACTTCTGAAGATAGCATTGAGTCTTCACCAGTGTCAACGATCACAACATGGGTACAACGTCTACCAAGGGGGAACAACACCGGCAAACAGAGAAGAAACACGATCAATGCAATGCACAATATGATGCATGCTATGACATGGCAATATGAATGTGTTTTGGGCTAATGCAAGCTAGAACAGATTGAGATGAGTCCATTTGAACCAAAGATTCAAATGCAAATCCATTTTAAGAGGTCATATTAGTGCATTAACTTGTTTCATCTAAACAGTAGGGTTAAGTTGCTCTAACATGCATAAAAATGCCATAAACAGATTCTTTGGATTTTTCTGATAATTTTTCATATATAATTTGTTTCATTTGGAGTTACGGTTGATTTTATATGATTTTTAGAAGTTTTGGATATTTTCTGAAATTAAATAAATCAAATAGATTTATTTAAAATCTAGAAAAGCATTACTGCGTCAGCCTGACTTCAGAATGACGTCATCAGGTCAACAGCGTCAGCCCAGGTCAAACCTAATGCTGGGACCCACTGGTCAGTGACTAGGCTAATTAACAAAGACTGTTAGTGCTAATTTAATCCTAACCTAGGTAATTAGCAAGGGCTGGCCCCACATGTCAATGACCCAGGGGAGGTCAAACCCCTGGTCAACAGTGCCTAACACGCCGGCGGCTCCTCGCCGACGATGACAGAGACGGCAGGGCGGCTCGGAAATGCTCCTCCGACAACCAAATCGGCGGCGGAGATGTGCTACGTGTAGCTGGGAAAGCGCCGCACCCAGTGGGCAAGTGGTTGGATACGGGGACGCCGGAAACGACGCCGGCGAGCTCGACAGCAGCGTCCGGAGTTCGGACACTGACGGAAATGGGGCTACGGTGCACGGGAGGAGGAGCTGGTGAGTGCGTTAGGCTCCTGGGGGCTTCCTGAGCACGGTGAGGCGCCCCGTTGTGAGCTTGCGCGGTTGTGGCCACGGCTACGCCATGGTCGGCGGCGAGAAGCTTTCGCCCGCGGTAGGAAATGGAGCTAGGGGACGGAAACGAAGGGGGCGAGCACAGGGGAAGCAGCAGGGGCTCACAGCGGATCCATCCGAGGCGGAGACGAGGCCAGGGAAGCGTCGGAGGCAGCACAGAGTCGCCGGAGATCTGGGCAGCCGAAGGTAGAAGACGACGATGGCGGCGATGTTGCAGGGCGCCCGAGGATGCGTGGCTCGTCTGGGATGATGAAGAAGACGAGGCGGAGCCGATGAGCATGACGGTTGCTCGAGGGACGGCCGGTGAGCGCGGTGGCAGTGTGCGGCGGCGACGGAGGCGCTCGGGTGAGCTCGGAGAAGGGACTAGGGGGTAAGGGAGAGAGCAGTGAGTGAGGGAGAGGAGCGAGGGGCCACGGGGCATCCTCGTGGCATCACTAGAAGGGCCGAGAGCCCCTCGGTGGCAAGCAGGAGGTGGCCATGGCGACGCGCGCGGCCGACTGGCAGCTGCCTGCCTGCTCTGGCGGGAGGTGGCCGATGACTGGCACTTGCCAGGTGGGCTAGGACGGCACAGTGCCAGGCCAGGTAAGTGGCCCAGGTCAGCGTTATCTCTCTCTCTCTTTTCTAAATTGCTTGATGTTTTCTAATTTTCTGCAACTATTTGGCTTTATTAAAAATACTAAAACGTTTCCATAAATCCTGAAAATAATTGTGGGCTCTGTTGGGATTATTCCTAACAGCCCTCACTTAAATCCAGAATTATTTGGGCATTTGAATTATTTTATAGCATTTAAATGCCCAAATGCAAATAGGTAATGATTTAATCCAGTGACCTTATGTGTCCTAGAAAAATGTGAACCAATTTTGGAAGAGGTTCTGGACCAAGACAAAAATGATGGACATTTTAGAAGGGCATTTCAGGTTCATTGAAAAAGATTTTGGTAAACCCTAGTTGTTTTCAGGGGGGTGCTGGGGGTTCTGTCATCCCCATTTCAACTTTCTGTGAAAAGTAAACATGATGCAACACTAGATGCTGGCACTAGGCATTACTAGAACTAGGGATGTGACAGTTACCCGTCGCTCTTCCTCACCCGCCGCGCGCGTGGGGGTTAGGCAGGTGTATGTGCACGGGCCCGCCCGCACACAAGCACACCTTGCCAAACCCTGTTGCCCCAGTGCTTCGGCTTTATCCTCGCGAGGAGCCCTCGATCAAGCTCACGGGCACCAACACCCCCTCATGTCCGTGCCCCTCGGGCATCATGACGCAGTGCATTAGGCCAGAGCTAACCTATGACAGGAGGCTCGCGTGAGGAGGAACGAGGTGCTCGACATATTTTCTTTTTCTCTAAACAACTCTGCAGTAGATCTACAGCACCTCCCAAGGCCTTAAACGCCTCCCGAGTCACCAGGAATGGGGGCTCTGCCAGATGTCAGCGGTCTCGCCCTCATGAGGTGGGAAGCTACCACAAACATGTCGAGCTAAGTTATCCTACCCTTGCCTACCTAGAATACACACATCGTGGCAAAACATTAAGGTAATAAGTATTGCATAAAAGGGCATAACTCCCATAGTTGATTACACACCACAATGGGGTACCCTACTTTTTTCGAATTGTAGAAGAAAGGAAAGGTTAAATGAAAGTGGCCCGTGGTCGTGCAGATCCTGCGCCAGTGCCGCATCCTCAAGCAGCACCTCAAGGTGCCCCTGGCGCTCCACCAGTTCAACCTCAAGTGGTCCGAGGCCGCGGCAGGCCTCGGCTCCAAGTTCAGCGACCCTGAGCTCAGGCCGGGCTCCCCTCCAGCTTTACCGTGGCGTGGCGGCGAGACGACCCACCGCCACCCTCGATCCAAGCTCGACGGCATGGAGGCTGGTCGTAGTCACCGCTGCTCGAGCTCTCATCCGAGGAAGAGCTGTCGCTGCAGGAGGATGAGTGGACGTCGTCAAGGCCAATCTCATCATCGATGTCGTCTTCTGGGCAGCACCCAGTGTGGTGGCCATCTTCCCTAAACACCCTCACGTAGAGGGTCGCCAGGCTGTCGTACTTGAATTCGAGGGCGCACCTCCCTCTCAGGCCTCGTGCATGAGCGAACACCTACCAGTCGCGGGTCAGGACCATGCTACCCGTGGCGCGACCTCAGTCCCCACCCATGAGGCCCTGCTGCAGCAGTCGTTGGCCTGAAGCCAGAGGCCGTCGAGCCCCGACGACGGCAGCTCACTGGAGAAGAAGCACGGAAGCCGGAGTGAGGTGCTGGCAGGCCTCTCCGACCACACCACAAACTCGGGGAGCACGTCCAGCAAGGAGAAGCGTGGTCAAGGAGAGCGCGCAACCATGGCGCGTCCCCCTTCATCGCGGGGGCTGCACCGTGGCCGGTGGCCGCCGCCGCGGGAAGCAGCTCCGCCACGAGCACCAAGGGAGGCGCTGGCCCCTGAAGAAATGCGCCCGCGCCCCTGGGAGCCGCCATGGGGGTCACGGCGTACTCGCGGGGACGGCCGCGGCCCCTCTTGGGCCGTGGCGAGGCAGGTCCCTCCTTGAGAGCTTTCCCCTTCTCGGCAGCTGAGAACCTCGTCGGCGGTGCCATTGATGCTATGGCAAGAAGGAGGAGGAGAAGAGATGAGCAGCGAAGATGAAGAAGAGATGAGCGAGAGTGGCTCTGCCCCTCGCCTCATTTATAGCCAGAGGGAGGCCAACCGCCGGCCTCCACAACCTCACGTAATGATAATATTCTGCATGTAGCATTGACTCGTCAAGTCGAACGGTTGCCGAGGCAGCATGGGAAGTGGAGACGCCCACATTCCATCAATCGCCATGTGTCATCCAAGGCTGCAGGCGGTTAGGGCTCACGGCGCTCCGGACTTGCCCTTTGGCTTCGCCTAGAAGCCAAGTTCGAGTGCGCCTTGGGACCGGGGGCTATTTTTGGTGTGCTGGATATGGGGGTACCCAGACTTGCCTGGCTGTGGCCCACTACATGGCTCCATCGACTGCCTGGTATGGCCTAGCTTCAGCATCGACAATTCAAGACCCTCGCGAGGGGCCAAGCCTCGCGAGGCAGGCAACACCAAGACCTCAAAGGGGATCGGCCTCCTCAGGCTGGCTCCTGAGGAGTAGAGATTTCTATGCAAGGTGCACCTCACGAGGCTCAAGCTGACGTGAGCCATGACGACCAAGGCCAGGCGGGCGCCAGCAGGCACAGAGTACCAGTTTCCTCTTTGGTGCAAAGGATGCAAGCAGCAGGCGTGGAGTCCTGAGGATTCAGCCAAAGGATTCCATTCTGGTGCAACAAGACCAAGACCGCTAGGACAGCAGGAAGGAGGTCATCGCCGAGCCCACCACAGCGTCACGACCAAAAGGCTTTTGCAGGTGAAGACCACTTTAGTTAGGATAGGATCTACTTCTTGTCCCCCTTCAAATCTGGTCGTTGTGGGATCCCTTCCCGCCAACATTTGGGAAGAGGACCAAGGCCACTATAAATAGGACTTAGCCACCACCATAGAGGGGGATCGAATCCATTCCCACCTCACCACCTTGCTAGCTCACTCGAGCTCAAGAACAGCTCACCTCATGAGGCTGTTCATCCACTGTATTAGTTCATCCTCAGCCCCTCGAGGCAATCCACGACAAAAGTTGGAGTAGGGCATTACACCGCAAGGTGTCCCGAACCAGGATAAACTGCTATGTCTCTCTATCCCTTTGAGCTCGACGCGCTAGGACATGAGGATTGCAAGTAGGCAGGCTGGGTAGGTTGAGATCTCCGCACGCATCCCAAAGTTCGAACCTATCAAGGGTTTGCGGAACCCATAATCCGATAGTAACGTTGGAATAAAAGCATCACGATTTTTACATACCCCCACGGGGCTTGTCGTAATTCCGCACAGGGAGACAAAAGAAGGAAGACTTTGGAGGATCGGGCCAAAGGATATCACCGGCGATGTCGGGCAGATGCCGCTGCTGCACTCCGAGCGCGGCGAGACCTCGGCGGCATGTAGCTATCATCGCTGGACTTCGGAGAATCGCGGGGCTCGAGAGAGTGGCTAGATTCCTAGGAGTCATCGCTACTGCTTGAGAAGACGTCGGTGGGGTCCGAGGCAGGCCCAGCGCTTGCGACCGCGCCCTATGGGCTGCTTCCTCTAGGGCAGCACTCCAGTCGTCGGCCTTCCTCATCGAAGACCTTTAAGAACAACGTAGAGGTGTCGTCATATTCGAAGTGGATCGTGAGGGCCCCTTCTGCGCGGCAGGCATGAGCGACCTCGCCCCATCTGCGGGTCATGAAGATATCGCCGGGAGGCACCACCTCGACCTCAGCCCCGGTGGCGAGGCTGTAGCACCCGGCGTGTTGCAGCCACTGCTCAAGCGGCCCTCTCGGCAGCATCTCCTCCTCGAAGAACCTCGGGAACCGGATCCACGAGCGGGGCGGCATTGCTGCCCACACCACAAACTCACGCGAGCTACACTCGGTGTGGGTTCGCAGCCCTGCTGGCTGCTCAACTTCGGATCGCCCTCTCCTGATTGCTCGGTTGCGGGCATTGTCGTCCTGCGCGCTGGCGTATAAGGGAAGTGGGAAGCTGGGCGGAGGTCATTCGTTCCAAGGTCGAGTCACCTTCTGCCCCACGCTAGCGTCGTAGGGGCGGCAGAACCTTTTCTTCGGCGGAAGTGGTTCTGGCTCCTCCCGAGGGGCTTTTCCCTTCTCTGTCGTGGAGAATCTCCTGATCGGCGCCATGGATCTACAGCAAGATGGAGAAGGAGAAGGAACAGGCAGCAAGAAGACGAAGATAGAGATGAGCGGGGAGGGCTCTACCCCTCCCCCCTCATTTATAACCGGAGGGAGGCCAACATCCGGCCTCCATGATACCGTGCAATGATGTCTTCTCGGCATGCAACATCAACTCGTCAAGTCGGGAAGCTTCCGAGGCAGCATGGGGAAGTGGAGACGCCCACGTCCCACCAATTGCCACGCGTCGACCAAGGCTACAGGCGGTTAGGGCCCGTGGTGCTCCGCACTTGCCATTCGGCTTCGCCTAGAAGCCAAGTCCGAGCGCGCCTTGGGCCTAGGGGCTACTATCGGTGTTCTAGATATAGGGGTATCCAGACTTGCCTGCATGCGAACCGCGGAGCGGCTCCATCAGCGTCCTGGTACCGCCCATTTTCGACATCAACGACTGAAGATCCTAGCAAGGGACAAGCCTCACGACGCGGACGACACCAAGACCTCCAAGGGGATCAGCCTCCTCAGGCTGGCTCCTGAGAAGTGGATATTTCTATTCAAGGCTCACCTCGTGAGGTTTGGGTGATGTGAACCATGAAGATCAAGGCCAGGCAGGTGCCAGTGGGCACAGTGTACCAGTTTCCTCTTTGGTGCAAAGGAGGCAAGCAGCAGACGCAGAGTCCCGAGGAAGCAGCCAAAGGTTTACATTCCCATGCAACAGGACCAACACCGCCAGGACAGCAGGATGGAGGTCATCACTGAGCCCACCGTAGCGTCACAACCAGGGGCTTTTGCAGGCGAAAAGACCACTTTAGTCAGGATAAGATGTACTTGTTGTCCCCCTTCAAATTTGGCCATTGTGGGGTCCCTTCCCGCCTCCATTTGGGAAGAGGACCAAGGCCGCTATAAATAGGACCTAGCCACCATGGGCAAAGGGGACGAAGAAGGACGATCGGTTCCATTCCACCCTCACCAGCTCACCAGCTCACTTGAGCCCAAGAACACGCCTCCTGAGGTTGTTCTCCACGTGGCAATTCCACCACAAAGCAGGAGTAGGGTTTTACATCGCAAGGTGGCCCGAACCTGGGAAAACTGTTGTGTCCCATTTCCTTCGAGCTCGACGTGTTAGGGTGTGAGATTAGCGAGTTGGCAAACTGGGGAGAGGGAGATCTTCACATGCACCCCAGAGTTCAAATCATTCTAGGGTTTGCGGAACCCGTAATGCGACAGATTGGCCTCCCAAAGATGTTGTCGTTGTTGTTGTTGTTGTTGTTGTTGTTGCTGTTGCTGTTGCTGATGACAATGGCTTCGATTTCCCCTCCGGGAGGGAAGTTACCTCGACGGAATCGCTTCGCTGGAGGGCAAAAGTGCTCCTGCCCAAGTTCCGCCTCACGACAACGGCGCACCGTCCCGAAAGTCCTCTCCTTATTTTTTTCTATGTCAAAATGACCTATTGATACGTCTCCAATGTATCTATAATTTTTGATTGTTCCATGCTGTTATATTATCATTCTTGGATGTTTTACAATCATTTTATAGTCATTTTATATCATTTTATATCATTTTTTGGTACTAACCTATGACATAGTGCCCAGTGCCAGTTGCTATTTTCTGCATGTTTTTTACATCGCGGGAAATCAATACCAAACGGAGTCCAAACGTAGCGAAACTTCTTGAGGATTTTTTTGGGCCAGCAGACATCCAGTGGGCCAGGAAAGCACCTGGTGGGTGCTCCGAGGGGAGCACAACCCACCAGGGAGCGCCTCGAGGCCCAGGCGCGCCCATGGGCATTGTTCCCACCTCGGGTGCCCCCTGAACCGCCTCTTTGGTCTAAAATTCCCAATATCCAGAAATCCTAGGGGAGTCAACAAAAATCAATTCTAGCAGCCGCAGAGTCCAGAAACACAAGATCCAATCTAGAAACCTTCTCGGAGGGGTGCATCATGTCCATTGGTGCCTCTTCGATGATGTGTGAGTAGTTCTTTGTAGACCTACGGGTCCTTAGTTGTTATTTGAGTCTTCTTTGATCTCTTATATGCATGATTGATTATAGCCTCGTATTTCATCTCCGATATTTGGGTTTTGTTTGGCCAACTTGATCTATTTATCTTGCAATCGGAGGAGGTGCTTTGTTATGGGTTCGATCATACGGTCCTTGATCCCAGTGACAGAAAGGGAAACGACACGTATGTATCGTTTCTATTAAGGATAACAAGATGGGATCTATTTCTACATAAATAGATCTTGTCTACATCATGTCATCGTTCTTATTGCATTACTCCGTTTCTCCATGAACTTAATACACTAGATGCATGCTGGATAACGGTCGATGTGTGGATTAATAGTAGTAGATTGTCGGGGAAAATATACAGGAGTACATGTTTTCCCCCAGACTTGTGCGCGGACGAACGGAGACTCGAAGAACCAACTAGAAGATTAGAAGGAACCAAGATTAAGACAGAGGAGCCAGATATTACCAAGAAAGAACCCTCCCTTGTCGGGCAGGAAAGCCCGATAAGGGGCAAGGCCACCCCCAGAAGAAGAAGACCCAGGTGCCCCGGCAGGGCCTGCCGGGACTCACAGAGAACAAACCACCCCATCAAGTACTCCACCACGACCCACGTCGTCAATCAGTGTGGTGTCAAGATGCAGGATGATTAAGTGGCAGCCATTCACCACATGGCAGCCGCTTCCTACCAAGTGAACCCACAGATGACACCCGTCCAGTGACGTGTCAAGCGAGTAGGCGTGGAGCTGGCTAATTAGCCCGGCAGGCCTTGCCGGGCAACCAACGATATGACACTAAGCGGCGCATCAAATGCATGATGTTAGCCTGCAGAGTTAGGTATGATAGCACTATTTGCTAACATATCAGTGTCTAATGACTAATTTGCCACTGCGGTAACCCCTTGATCTATAAAAGGAGCCACATGGCATTTATTTGAGAGGTTAGAAGTTTAGACTATTCATACCCCCATACGCGCGTAGTCGCCGCTGCCCCGAAGCAACCCTTGCCGAGCAAGTATACTATGCACCACCGCTACCTTTCCCCATTCAATCCACCAAAGCAGGAGTAGGGTTTTATGCCTCGCGGCGGCCCGGACCTGGGTAAAACAGCCTGTGCGATCCCTGTCGTGCTGCCTTGCGTTGGTCTGCTCTTTGTGAAACACGACTCCCCCCTGTCGAACCAACAAGGGGCCGTCCTGGTCCCATAGGAGGTCGTTGTTTCTGGAGACATCTTTGGCGCGCCAGGTAGGGGGATCGCTCGCACCTGAAGATGTACGCTGCGCGTCATCTCCATCACCTCCTGCTTCGTCGACAACGCCACCGACCGTGGCGCATGCGAGGACGCAGAAGCCGAGTGTCGGATGTTGGGTTCCGGCAGACCCTTAAGGTTCGAACTCTGGGGTGCGCATGAAGATGTTCCCCCTACCGATCTACGTTCGATCACCTCGCGAGAATCTAAGATAGATGATGAACAACATGTGGGACACAAGATTTATACTTGTTCGGGCCACCGTTGTGGTGTAGTACCCTACTCCAGTGTGTGGTGTGGTGGATTACCTCAGGGGCTGATGATGAACAGTACAAGGGAAGAACAGCCTCGCAAGAGGTGTTCCTGAGCTGGTGCGATGAACTACTTGGATGAGCTCGATCGCCTCTCGGTCTAATGAGCACTCGATGATCTGCCCCTCTACTGTGGTGGCTATCCCTATTTATAGAGGCCCTGGTCCTCTTCCCAAATATTGAGCGGGAAGGGCGCCAACAACGGCCATTTTGAAGGGGAACATCTAGTACAAGTTATCCTGACTAAAGTTGGTCTTCGGCTGCCAAAGGCACTGGCAATGACACCGTCTTGGGATCCATGGTGACCTCCATCCTGCCGCTCTACTGGTCTTGGTCTCGTTGCACTGAAATGGCAACCTTTGCCTGATGCCTCGGTACTCCACGCCTATGCTTGCCCCCCTTGCACGAAAGAGGAAACAAGGACACTGCATAGGCCGGCGCCCGCCTGGCGCCTGCCTGGTCTTGATCATCATGGCTTGCGTCACGAGCACCTCGCGAGGTACCCTGCCTTGATCTCTCCGCCTCCTCGCGAGCCTGCCTGGCGAGGCCGTTCCTGAGGAAGTCGTGTGTCATCCGTCCCGCGAGGCTTGCCCCCTCGCGAGGGTCTTGAGTCTTGTGCAGATGAAGATTGGCCGTATTGGGCCACCACTCGAGCCACGCCGCAGGCCGCAGGCAGGCAAGTCTGGGGACCCCCGGTCCCAGAACGCCGATAGTAGCTGCCGGGCCCAAGGCGCGCTCGGACTTGGCTTAGCGGAGAAGCGAAGGGGAAAGTGCGGAGCGCCGCGGGGCCCATGAGCCTGCGGCCTTGGGCACCGCATGGCGGTTGATTGGACATGGGCACCTCCGCTTCCCCATGCTGCCTCGGCAACTGCTCGACTTGACAAGTCCCTACATGCAGAAATGTGTCATGATTACCTGTGAACATGGAGGCCGACGGTTGGCCTTCTCCGGTTATAAATGCGGGAGAGCGCAAGCCCCGCTGTACATCTTCCTCCTTGCTCCCTTCTTTCTCCCCATCACAACCACTCGCCGTCTTCTATGGTGCCGCCGAAGAGGTTCTCAGCCACGGAGAAGGGAAAGGCTCGCCGGGAAGGGCCCGACTCTCCCCCGCCCAAGCGCAGCCGGGTTCGCCCCCGCAAGCATCCCGCGTCACCCGCAGCGGCTCCCCGCGGTTGCGGCTGTGATCTCCCACACGGCGATGGGCGCTTGGTGAGTGAGGGTAGGCGCGTCGTCATTGTGCGCCCCCCTAGGCCGCACTTCCACTCAGCGGAGGTGCTGCCGGAGTTCGTCGTGTGGTTAGTGGACCCAACCGGCAGCTGGCTCCAGCTTCCCCACTTCTTCACAGGTGAACTCCCGGCCGGCGCTCCTGGCGGCCTCTGGCTTCAGGCGGACGGTTGCTGCAGTAGGGCCTCCTGGGCCTCACTGGAGATCTCTGTCGCCGGTAATGTGCCCTGACCCGTGGATGGCAAACGTTTGCACGCGCGCGCGGCCTGAGCCGGCGGGGCACCCTATATTTCAAGTTCAACAGCGATGCCACCCTCTACGCGAGGGTGTTCGGAGAAGATGACCACCGCGTTGGGTGCTGCCCCGAAGACGATGACGGCGGCCGGGTACCCATCCTCGGTGATGGTCGGGACAAAGATGAAGGCGGGCATGTGGCCGGTAGCGTTCGCGGCTCGGCAAGCTTTGGCGGCTCCCCTTCGGACGGCAGCTCCTCCAGTGGTGGCCGCGACCAGCCCCCGCACCGTCGCGCTCGCCTTGAGGGGGGTAGTGGGTCAGCCCGCCGTCGCGCCTCGGTGAAGCGTGAGCAGGGGCTGACTGAGCACTGGAGGCAGTACGAGCCCTCCTCACGAGTCAGTGCCGAGCGAGCCATGTGTATTTTGTTTTCCTCCCTTTCCTATGCAAAGAGAGATTAGCGTAGTGCCCCGCAGGGGCGTGCTGGACTATTGCCGTTATCTATTATGCTATTTTTGTTATTCCCGTGCTGTTTTTGGTGCCGCGCGCTCGCGTGTAGGAATTACTTAGCTCGGGGGGACTTGTCACAGTCTTCGCTTCTCGAGGCTGAGGCCTCGTCGTGCACTTTGTGGCCTGCAAGGATTAGTTAGGAGAGGAAACTTCCGGTCTCGGTCGTGAGGGCAAACGGCTCATGTCCTGTGTTCGTGTCGCGAAGCCCGTGGGGCACGGACCGGGAGGAGTGCTCCCACGGTGGACTTGGATAGGAAAGCCTCACAAGACTGGATCAGAAAACACTCGCGAGGGCGCCCGCATAGCCCCCTCGCGAGACTTGCGAGAGAGAAAAACGAGTCAAGTAGGCGATAAAAACAAAGAGTCACAGGTCGAGGATGGCGACAATGCTAAAAGCAACTCCAATAAAACTTCAAATAGGGACGAACAAGCCAACTGCAGAAAGCAAATGAAAAAGCCGTGTCCGGCACCTAATCTAGTCTTCGATGTCTTCTCACCAGCGCAGAGCTAAGTGCTGCCACTGGGCGTGGGTGGGAGCCCCTGAGGCCCGAGGGCGGCTCTCCAGAGACTCCGGGGCGTGTACAACCCCAACTCATTATTTCATGAGAGTATCACGGGTGGCGAGCTTCACAGGCATTGGCCTTCTTCACAGGCTCCGGGCCTTTCTCGGGGCGATGAGCTTCACAGGCGTTGGCCTTCTTTACAGGCACCGGGCCTTTCTTGGTTCATCTAGATTCACAGGCGCCGGGCCTTCTTTATGGGCGCTGGGCCTTTCTTCATGGGTAGAACTTCCGGAGGTGCTGGTTATTCCATGCGTTCGGGATGGGCACCCCCTCCTGAGTCTCCAAGCGTGTGGCGCCAGGCCCGGAAACATGAACAACCTTGAACGGGCCCTCCCACATGGGTGGGAGCTTGTGTAGCCCCTCCCTCGAGAGCACCCGTCTGAGCACGAGGTCACCTACCTTGAGGGTCCTGGGGCGGATGTTGCGGCAGTGGTACCGCCACAGCGCCTATTGGTATCTTGCAGCCTGTAGCGCAGACGGTGTTCCTCTCCCAGAATGAGGTCCACCCCCTGCATGGCGTCCTGCTTTGCTTCATCGAAAGCCAGGACCCACACGGAGCGATGCCTGACCTTGTGAGGAAGGACCGCCTCAGCACCGTAGACGAGGAAGAACGGGGTTTCGCCAGTCGACTTGGTAGCGGTTGTGCGGATGGACCATAGCACAGACTGAAGCTCGTCGTGCCAACCCCTGCCGCAGGCCTCCAGCTTCTTCTTGAAGGTCTGGGTTTTGAGGCTTTCAGGACCTCCACGTTGGTGCGTTCAGCTTGGCCGTTGCTCTGAGGGTGTGCCACCGAAGCATAGCAAATCTGGTTCCAAGGTTAGCACAATATGTTTTGAAGAGATTGCTGGTGAACTGCGAACCGTTGTCGGTGATGATGCGATTAGGTACCCCAAACCGGCTCACGAGGCCCTTGATGAACTAGACCGCTGAGCCATCCGGGATGGTGCGGACAGCTTCCACCTCTGCCCACTTTGTGAACTTGTCAATGGCGACGCAGAGGTAGCGGTAGCCCCCTGGCGCCCGAGGAAATGGGACAAGGATGTCCAGTCCCCAAACAGCGAACGACCATGAGAGGGGAATGGTCTAAAGGCCCTGAGCCGGCTGATGACTCTGCTTGGCGTGGAATTGACAGGCTTCACTAGCCTTCACCAGCTCGATTGCGTTGTCAAGTGCTGTTGGCCAATAGAACCCGCTGTGAAACGCCTTGCCGGCGAGTGTTCTGATGACGAGTGGTGCCCGCATTCTCCATCGTGAATGTCCACCAGTAACTCTTTCCCTTGCTCCTTGGAGATGCAACATAGAGTAACGTCATTCGTCCTCTTCCGGAAGAGTTCTTCGTCTTGGATGTAGTAGGTCATTGCATGCCGCGCCACGCGTTCCGCGTCCTCCTCCTTTTCTGGCAGAATCCCTTGCATCAAGTAATCCTTGAACTCCATGGTCCAACATCCCTCTTGAGGCTCAAGCGCCAGGAGCAGGCGCGCTCCTGAGGTCGGGCCACAGGCTGGGGCTCCCGAGGCAGGCGATTGAGGGAGCTCCTCCCGAGGCTGCGCTGTGCTTGATAGTGATGGTGCCGCTGAAGGTTTGAAGAGTCGTTCCTCGAAGACGCCAGGCTCCGGAGGCAACTGCATGGATGCCCTCCTGGCGATGTCATCAGCCTCTTGATTGGTGCCGTGAGGCACATGCTGCAACTCCAACCCACAAAACTGTTTCTCCATCCTGTGGACCTCCGCAAGATACACTTCCATGTGTTCGTCCTTCGGCTCTTACACCTTGTTGGATAAGTTGACGAGGAGTTGTGAGTCGCCCTTGATAATGAGGTGCTTTACCCCCAAGGCATCAGCAACTTTCAATCCTGCTATCAGGCCCTCGTATTCTGCTATATTGTTGGAGACCTTCACTCCATGCTGGAAGCAGAGCTGCACGACATAGTAGAGCTTGTCCTGAGTGGGAGATATGAGCACTGCGCCAGCCCCCGCGCCATGTCGTGAGAATGCCCTGTCGAAGTACATGACCCGGCCGTCCAGCGCTTCACTTCCTAGGGAAAGCGACCGATCCTCGCCCGCTTTGAGCCCTGGCGCCTCTGTCCATTCTGCCACGAAATCTGCAAGTGCGGCTCCCTTGATGACTCTGGTCGTGCTGAACTCCAGATGAAACGCTTGCAACTCGATGTTCCATTCAGCGACCTTCCAGCTCAGTTGGGGCTCCTGAGTACCCTTTCCAAGGGATATGCCGAGACGACCTTGATGGGATGGCCTTGAAAGTAGTGCTGCAGCTTGAGTGAGGCCACCAGCAATGCAAGGAGGAGCTTCTCGGGCATGGGGTATCGCGCCCTTGTGTCCCGTAGCACCGTGCTAACGAAGTACACAGGGTGCTCGATGAGGTTGAGGGTGCTGGCGTGGCTTGCGTCTTCCGGAGGTCGAGGCGCCTCTCGAGGCGACGAAGCCCCCAGCACTTGGTCCCCTGGCGAGGCCTCCTCTGCTCTGGGTATGTCCCCCTGCTGAGGCTGATCCCATCTGCTACGGTCTTGGTCTTCGCGCGGCTTTCTTGGCCTTGCTCCATTTCGACGGTGGCCTTGGCCCGGCGCTCCTCCCTAACCGCCACCAGGGCTGCGCTGGTGGAGTAGGGTGTGGCTGCAAGGTAGAGCACCAAGGGCTCCTGAGGGCGCGGAGCTACCATCACCGGAGGGCTGGTAAGGTACTTCTTGAGATCTTGGAATGCCTTGTCGGCCTCTTCAGTCCATTCGAACGGGCCCTTCTTCTTCATCAGCTTGAAGAAGGGCAGTGCCCGTTCCCCCAGCTTGGAGATGAAGCGTCCCAACGCGGTTACTCGCTCGTTGAGCTTCTGCATTTCTCTGAGGGTCTTCGGAGGACTCATGTCTTCGACTGCCTTGACCTTCTCTGGGTTAGCCTCGATGCCCCTATGGGACACGAGGAAGCCCGAGAGCTTGCCCGAGGGGACTCTGAATACGCACTTCTCCGGGTTGAGCCGCATATCCACTTCACGGAGGCTCGCAAAGGTTTCTTCCAGGTCCTGTATCAGGGGTTTTGCCTCCCGAGACTTCACCACGATGTCATCGATGTAGGCATCGGCGTTCCTCCCGAGCTGCTGGCCCAAGGCGATGTGCATCAGTCGCTAAAAGGTCGCGCCCGCATTGTGCAACCCGAACGCCATGCAGGTATAGCAGTATACTCCACACGGGGTCAGGAAGGCCGTTTTCTCCACGTCTTCTACCGCCATCTTGATCTGGTGATAGCCCGAGAAGTCATCCAGGAAGCACAACAGGTCACACTCAGCGGTAGAATCGACGATCTTGTCGATGCGAGGGAGCAGGAATGGATCATGTGGGCAGGCCTTGTTGAGGTTGGTGAAGTCGACACACATGCGTTCCTTTCCTCCCTTTTTTGGCACAACAACGGGGTTGGCCAGCCATTCAGGATAGCGAACTTCGTGAATGACGCCTGTCGCCTCTAACTTGCGGGTTTCTTGGACGATGAAGGCATGCTTCTCGGTGGATTGTCGCCTTGCCTTCTTCTTCACGGGGCGCATGTTGGGGCACACATTGAGATGGTGTTCAATCACATCCCTCGGGACCCCTGCCAGCTGATCAGGTTCCCACGCAAACACCTCCTTGTTTGCACGCAGAAATTTCACCAGGGCTTCCTCCTGCTCATGGTCGAGATTGGCGCCTATGGTGAAGGTGGCGCCGGAGGACCCATCCTCATCGCCTAGTACTTGCTTGGTCTCCGCCTTGTCTTGGGTGAATAGCTACTTCTTCTTGGCCAGCGCAGCCCCCTTGGGCTCGAGGGCATCTCCGCTGGCAGGCTGCACCACCGCGGCTGTCTTGAAAGCGAGCTTCAGCACTTGCAGCGCATCCCTTGCGTCCCCGGACACGGTAAGGACGCCGCTGCTCCCGGGCATCTTCATGAGGTTGTAAGCCGGGTGAGTCGCCGCCATGAACTGGGCGAAGGCTGGGTAGCCGAGGATGGCGTTGTACGGGAGGCCGATGGGGGCGATGTCGAAGTCGACCAGCTCCATGCGGAAGTTGTCGTGGGTGCCGAAGGTCACCGGGAGGCGGATCTGCCCCAGGGAGCCGATGGAACTGCCTCCAACACCCGAGAAGGGCCTGCTGGGTTGGAGCTGCTCTAGCGGCACGTGGAGGAGGCTGAAGGCCTCCACCGATAGCACGTTGAGGCCGGCACCACCGTCGATGAGGGTCCTGGTGATGGCCACCTGGCAGATGGTGGGGGTGCATAGCATCAGGAGTGCGCCCGAACAGGCGGTGTTGGAGGGGTGATCGTCCGAGATGAAGGTCAAATCAGCCTTGGGTGCCACCCATCCGGGGGGGCTTCACGGCGCTTGAGGACGGCGCCGATCTGGCGGACGAACGGCTTGACGTGGTGGCTCGAAGGTGGTGCCTGCGATCCGCCCAGGAGGGCTGCGATGACTGGGGGCGCCGGTGCAACATGATGGGTGAGGAAGAGGTTGCGCAACTCCTCCTAGGAGGCCACAGAAGCCGCTGGCAGGTGGAGTAGGCACATGCGCAGGACGCTGGTGAGGGCCATGGGCAGCCAGTTAGCCATGACACTGTCACCGCCTCCGGCCTTGAGGACGACTTCTTCATACGCTAGCAGGAAGGCCAGTGGATCAGTCGTGCCGTCATAGCACGGCAGCATGTCCGGCTTGAACTTGTTCAGCCACCGCTCCTATCGCAAGGCGGGGGCCAGGGCTCGGAGCTCCCTGGTTCCCGCGCCGGCGTCGACACCCGGAGCAGGCGGTGCATTGGCCGCCATGAGGGCGGAGCGTGGTGCTGATGGAGAACGGGTCGACGGAAGGGATAGCTCCGGCACACCCCTACCTGGCGCGCCAAATGTCAGATGTTGGGTTCCGGCTTACCCTTAAGGTTCGAACTCTGGGGTGCACGCGAAGATCTTCCCCCTACCGATCTACGTTCGATCGCCTCGCGAGAATCTAAGCTAGACGATGAACAACACTTGTGATACAAGATTTGTACGGGTTTGGGCCATCGTTGTGGTGTAATACCCTACTACAGTGTATGGTGTGGTGGATTGCCTCAGGGGCTGATGATGAACAGTACAAGGGAAGAACAGCCTCGCGAGAGGTGTTCTTGAGCTGGTGCGATAAACTACTTGGATGAGCTCGATCGCCTCTCGGTCTAACGAGCACTTGATGATCTGCCCCTCTACTGTGGTGGCTATCCCTATTTATAGAGGCCCTGATCCTCTTCCCAAATATTGAGCGGGAAGGGCACCAACAACGGCCATTTTGAAGGGGAACATCTAGTACAAGTTATCGTGACTAAAGTTGGTCTTCGGCTGCCAACTAGCGATGACGCCGTCTTGGGCTCCACGGTGACCTCCATCCTGTCGCTCTGCTGGTCTTGGTCTCATTGCACTGAAATGGCAACCTTTGCCTGATGCCTCGGTACTCCACGCCTGTGCTTGCCCCCCTTGCACCAAAGAGGAAACTAGGACACTGTGCAGGCCGGCGCCCGCCTGGTCTCGATCATCATGGCTTGCGTCACGAGCACCTCGTGAGGTACTCTACCTTGATCTCTCCGCCTCCTTGCGAGCCTGCCTGGCGAGGCCGTTCCTGAGGAATTCGTGTGTCGTCCGTGCGAGGCTTGGCCCCTCGCGAGGGTCTTGAGTCTTGCGCTGATGAAGATGGGTCGTACTGGGCCACCACTCGAGCCACGTCGCAGGCCGCAGGCAAGCAAGTCTGGGGACCCCCGTTCCTAGAACACCGACACCGAGTGAGGCCGTCTCCGCACCACATTGCTAGCCTCCATGCCCCACCGCGGTCGCGACCACAGCGATGATCCCCGCTGGAGGCAGGAGACCCGTCCCAGCGGCCTAGATGATGCATCCACCATTTAGGCGCCGGTCGAAGAGAGAACACAGAACCTGCGAACGTGAGATTCCTCCTCCCCATCTCTTCCCTTTGTCAGCAGTCGAATTGCTTCAGCCTCAGCAACATCAGCATCGACGACTACCGTGCAACGCTCGGTCCAGTATTCTCCCTGCTTAGGGCAATCCTAAGTGAGGCACTGGTACGAGTCCGTCGGTTGACGCCCCGGCTAGCGTATTTCGGCGAGGCTGCCTGCGTCGGCACGATCCGCGCACTGGCGCCCGCTGGACTGACCTGAAAAGAGAAGAGAAAGAGAGGGGACCAGAGAAGCACGACATTATGCCTCGATGTTTGCCAATTGTACAAAGTGCATATCGGCCCTTGCCAATGGCAAAGAAACCACCTGATTGGCTTCTGCTTTGCCGGGCATCACAAACACACTCGACACGCGCGGCTCGAGAAGAAAAGGAAGCCCAAAACATAAGCTAAGTTCATAATATCATCTCTTAATTGGTGTTTTAGAGTTCTTTGCAGTCGTTTATCCCTTAAAACCCTAGCAAGTGTTCGTCTTGTGTAAATCCTTATGTGATGGAACCTTGGTCAGCTTGTTTGGTTGCTCCATCGTCCTGCACAGAGCCTTGCTCTCAAGACGAGAGGTTGCACCGAGAACTACCTGGGAAAAACCTGCCGGGACACATCCAAGCCAAGATGACCGTTAAGGGCCGGACCCTTACGACAATCACGGCAATATGATACCGGCAGGCATCCAAAACATATATGGAAATAGATCATACAAACGCAAGCATACAGGGAACAAAGAGATAAACGTGTGACCAAGAGTCAACCCAGAATATCAGTTTTACACAAATGACAAAGATAGGATGACTGAACACAAGATGTGCGACATATTTTCATTATAGGAACGGGGGCCCAATACTTGGCCTGGCGACCATGTGGAGGAATTCAGACCCGGAGGACCCCTGTCAGCCTGCGATGCAGCCTTCTCCTTGGCGGCTGCGACATCGGCACCTGCCGGGGGCTTCTTGAATCCATCATCAAGGTCGAGATCTGGGTGGCGGCGGGCGATGTTGCTCAGGACCATGAAGAGGGGGTCGCGAGCCAGCTTCCAGGATTTGGTTGTGAAGCACTGAGCACTCCCCGCTTCGTGCGCCCCCAACTTCTCGATCAGCTTGTTGAAGAAGACTCCCAACTTGGCGCTTGGGACCTCGTGCTTGTTGAGCGTGAAAACTGGACCGTACAAGACCATCTCCGCAGCCCGAGTGCCCAGGCATTCAGCTATGTCAATCAGACTCTTGATCTAGAGGGTGCTCAGGTCAACCTGGTTCTTCAGCTTGTCCTCGGCCTCCTACCAGAGACGATTGGTGTTGTCCAAATCCCTGGTCAGCAACTGTTGGCGGGACTCAAGTGACTCTGCCAAGCTCTCCAATGTGTCGATCCTCGCCTTCAGATCTAAGATTTCGCCATTAGCAGCTTTGAGGCTTTGGATATTGGAAGAAAGCTATGATCACACATCATTAGAGGGTCTCCGCCTCCCACACCTCCTCCCTGAGGGCGTCCAAATCCCTGGCGCTCTTGGCGAGATCTTCCGTCCGCTCAGACAACTGTAGGTCAAGATCATTTTTGGCTGCGGACATGACAACCAAGTCATCAGCAAGCTTCTTCAGTCGAGCAGTAGAATCAATGACAATAGTATTCAGAGCCGCCTCCTGCTTATCCTCCAAGTCCTTGGTGTGCTGACAGACGAGAGCCTCCAATTCATCATCCTTGGCACGAAGAGTGGTCGCAATCTTCTCCTGCAGGAGGGAAATGTCTCGCTCCTGGCATCCAGGGAAGCATTGTGGTCTGCCAGACGCGCCTCACGGGCCATGACATCCTCCTGCGTCACCTGGAGCGTATCTTTCTGCCTTAGGAGCACCTTGAAGTGTTTTTCATGACACTCATGCAACTCCAAGCCCTTGTCCTTCAGCTTCTGGCCCATCTTGTCGACAGATTCACGCCGCTCCTTGAGCTCCACCCAGCCCTTGTCCTTTAGCTTCTGGCCCATCTTGTCGACAGATTCACGCCGCTCCTTGCTGCCTTAAGAGCACCTTGAAGTGTTTTTCATGCCACTCGCGCAGCTCCAAGCCTTTGTCCTTCAGCTTCTGGCCCATCTTATCGACAGATTCACGCCGCTCCTTGAGCTCCACCCACTTTTGGTTGTGCAGAGCCTGCATCTCCTTGACACCTTCCGCCATGGATTCCATGAAGGACAAGTCCATGGCAACGGCTGTCGGCGTTCTGGGAATGGGGGTCCCTAGACTTGCCTGCCTGCGGCCTGCGGCGTGGCTCAAGCAATGGCCCAGTTCGGCCCACCTTCATCGACTCAAGCTCAAGACCCTCGCGAGGGACCAAGCCTCGCTGGGCGGGCGACAGGAAAGCTTCCTCGGGAGTAGCCTCGTTAGGTTGGCTTGCGAGGAGGCGGAGATATCAAGGCAGGGGTACCTCGCGAGGTGCCCATGACGCAAGCCATGACGATCGAGGCCAGGCAGGCGCCAGGTGGGCGCCGGCCTGCGCAGTGTCCTTGTTTCCCCTTTGGTGCAAAGGGAGCAAGCACAGACCAAGGAATCATGCAAAGGTTACCATTTCAGTGTAACAAGACCAAGACCAGAGGAACGGCTGGAAGGAGGTCATCGTGGAGCCCAGGACGGCGTCATCGTCAGAGTCTTTGACAGGCGAGGACCGACTTTAGTCAGGATAACTGTACTAGATGTTCCCCTTCAAAATGGCCAATTGTTGGCGCCCTTCCCACTCAATAATGGGAAGAGGACTAGGGCCTCTCTCTCTATATATAGGACTAGCCAATATAGTATAGAGGCATCTCGAATCGACCCCTTCAAAGGGACACACCACCACAAGAACACCCCTCGCGAGGTTGTTCTTCCCTTGTACTGTTCATCATCAGCCCGAGAGGCAATCTACCACACCACAAACTAGAGTAGGGTATTACACCACAACGGTGGCCCGAACTAGTATAAACCTTGCGTCTCTTGTATTGTTCATCGAGTAGCCTAGATCCTTTGCGAGGCGACAAGACGTGAGTTGGTAGAGGAGAGATCTTCGCGCGCACCCCAGTGTTCGAACCTCAAGCGTCTGCCAGAACCCACAATCCGACATTTGGCGCGCCAGGTATGGGTGCACCGGAGCTCTCCCCATCAGCAACCGCTCTCCATCAACCTTGCACTTCGCCCTCATGGCCGGTGACATGACATCTGCTCTGACCACGGAGGCCGGCCCGGCCCCTCGGGGGTTTCGGGCTCTAACCCCTGCTTTGCGGCAGGTGCAGTGGCCAAACAGGTTAAAGCCGGAGGTGCCGCCACGCTATGACGGCACGACAGATCCGCTAGCCTTCTTGCTGGCATACTAGGAGGCCGTCCTCAAGGACGGAGGCGACGGCCGGGTCATGGCCAACCGGCTGCCCATGGCACTCGCCGGCGTCCCACGCATGTTGTTGCTCCATCTGCGGGTGTCTTCAGTGGGCTCCTGGGAGGAACTGCGTGGCCTTTTCCACGCCCGACATACGGCCCCGGTGCCCCCGGTCGTCACGACGCTCCTAGTAGGCTCGCAAGCACCACCCACGCAACGCCACGTCAAGCCGTTCGTCCGTCAGGTCGGCACCGCCCAGACTTGCCGCCCAGCCCCTCCAGGGTGGGCGTCACCCAAGGCCGACTTAACCTTCAGCTCGGATGACCACCCCGCCAACACCGCCTGCTCAAGCGCGCTCCCGATGCTGTGTACTCCAACTATCTGCCAGGTGGCCGTCACCAGGACCCTCATCGACGGCGGGGCCAGCCTCAATGTGCTCTCAATCTAGGACTTCAGCCTCCTTCACGTGCCACTGGAGCGACTCCGACCCAGCCAGCCCTTTTCGGGCGTCGGAGGCAGCCCCGCCGACTCCCTGGGGCAGATCCGCCTCCCAGTGACGTTTGGAACCCAGGCCAACTTCCGCACGGAGCTGGTCGACTTCACGTCGCCCGCATCGGCCTCCCATACAATGCCATCCTCGGCTACCCGGCTTTGGCCCAGTTCATGGCGGCAACCCACCCGGCTTACAATCTGATGAAAATGCCCGGGAGCAGTGGTGTCCTCACCGTGGCTGGAGACGCAAAGGATGCTCTGCATGCACTCAGGCTCGCCTTCAAGACTGCCGCAGCAGCGCAGCCCGCCAACGCCGACCCCCTCAAGGCTAAGGGGGCTACGCCCACCAAGAAGAAGTGGTTGTTCGCCCAAGACAAGGCCAAAACCAAGCAAATACCAGTCGACGAGAACGGGTCCTCCGGTGCCACCTTCACCATAGGCGCCAATCTGGACCCCAAGCAAGAGGAAGCCTTGGTGAGGTTCCTACGCGCAAACAATGAGGTGTTCGCATGGGAGCCCAAGCAACTGGTGGGGGTCCCCAGGCAGGTGATTGAGAACCACTTGAACGTATGTCCTAACGTACGCCCCGTAAAGCAAAAGGCAAGGACGTAGTCCACCGAGAAGCAAGCTTTCATCGTCCAGGAAACACGCAAGCTTGAGGCCGCGGGGGTTATTCGCGAGGTTCGATACCCAGAGTGGCTGGCGAACCCCGTCGTTGTGCCAAAGAAAGGGGGGAAGGAGCACATGTGCGTCAATTTTACCAACCTCAACAAAGCCCGCCCACAGGATCCGTTCCCACTCCCCCGCATCGACCAGATCGTCGACTCTACCGCTGAGTGCGACCTGTTGTGCTTCTTGGATGCCTTCTCAGGCTATCATCAGATCAAGATGGCGGTCGAAGATGTAGAGAGGATGACCTTTCTGACCCCGTGCGGGGTGTACTGCTACACCTGCATGCCATTCGGATTGCGCAACGTGGGAGCAACCTTCCAGCGGCTAATGCACATTGTGTTAGGCCGGCAGCTCGGGAGGAACGTTGAGGCGTATGTCGATGACATAGTGGTAAAGTCTCGGGAGGCGAAGACCCTGATACAGGACCTGGAAGAAACCTTCGCGAGCCCGCGAGAGGTGGACCTACAGCTCAACCCGGAGAAGTGTGTGTTCGGTGTACCCTCTGGCAAGCTCTTGGGTTTCCTCGTGTCGCACAGTGGGATCGAGGCTAACCCAGAGAAGGTCAAGGCAATTGACGACATGAGCCCGCCGAAAACCCTCAGGGAAATGCAAAAGCTTGCTAGGCGGGTAACTGCGCTGGGGCGTTTCATCTCCAAGCTAGGGGAACATGCTCTGCCCTTCTTCAAGCTGATGAAGAAGAAGCGCCCGTTTGAATGTACTCCGTAGGCCGACGAAGCATTCCAAGACCTCAAGAGGTACCTGACCAACCCCCCTGTGATGGTAGCGTCGCGCCCGCAGGAGCCCCTGATGCTCTATCTCGCTGCCACACCGTACTCCGCCAGTGCCGCCCTGGTGGCCATTCGGGAGGAGCGCCGGACCAAGACTGCACCGGCTACGGCAGCCCCAGGGCAGGAAGGCCCCTCAGGGGTCGCGCCCACAGCAGATACTCGCCCGCCTCAGCAAGGGGGGATCCGCGAGGTCGAGGAGGCTCCACAGGTTTGTCAAGAGCTGGGGGCTCTCACGCCTCAGGAGACACTCGACTCCCTAGAAGATGTTGGCTCCATCGCTGCCTCAGCCCTTGTCGAGCACCCCGTGTATTTCGTCAGCACGGTGCTGAGGGACGCTAGGGTGCGGTACCCCATGCCTCAGAAGCTCCTTCTCGCACTGTTAGTGGCCTCGCGAAAGCTATGACACAACTTCCAGGGTCATCCAATCAAGGTCGTCTCAGCATACCCGTTGGAAAGGGTACTCTGGAGTCCCAACTCAGCAGGAAGGGTCGTCGAATGGAACATCGAGCTACAAGCAATTCAGCTGGAATTTAGTACGACTAGGGTTGATAAGGGGGCTGCGCTTGCAGATTTTGTAGCAGAGTGGACAGAGGGACCAGGGCTCAAGGCAGGCGAGGATCACTCGCTTTCCCCAGGAAATGAAGCGCCGGATGGCTAGGTTATGTACTTCGATGGAGCTTTCTCGCGGCATGGCGCAGGGGCCGGTGCAGTGCTCATATCCCCCACCCAGGACAAACTCTACTACACCGTGCAACTCTGCTTCCAGCATGGGGAAAAGGTGTCCAACAATATAGCGGAATACGAGGGGCTGATAGCAGGCCTAAAGGCCGCGGTGGCCTTGGGGGTAAAGCACCTCGTCATCAAGGGTGATTCCCAACTCCTAGTCAACTTCTCCAACAAGGTGTACGAGCCGAAAGATGAGCACATGGAAGCTTATCTAGTAGAGGTTCATAAAATAGAGAAGCAGTTTTGGGGTTTGGAGTTGTAGCATGTGCCGTGCGGCACCAACCAGGAAGCTGACGACATCGCGAAAAGGGTGTCCAAACGGCTGCCCCAGGAGCCCGGAGTCCTCGAAGAGAGGCTCTTCAAGCCCTCGGCGATACCACCACCGTCGGGCGGGGCGCCACCTCAGGCGGAGCTCCCCCAGTCGCCAGCCTCGGGAGCCCCGGCCTGTGGACCAACCTCGGGAGCACGCTTGCTCCTGGCGCTAGAGCCTCAAGAGGGATGTTGGACTGTGGAGCTCAAGAGCTACCTGACGGAAGGGACCCTGACAGAGAGAGAGGAAGACGTAGAGCGTGTGGCGCAGCAAGCCACGGCGTAATGCATCCAAGAAGGAGAGCTTTACGGAAAGAGGCCGAACGACGTGTCCCTACGTTGCATTTCCAGGGAGCAAGGAAAGGAGCTGTTAGCAGACATACACGGTGGAGACTTTGGGCACCACTCATCATCATGGACCCTCATTAGCAAGGCATTCCGCAGCGGGTTTTACTGGCCCACAGCACTCAACGACGCCGTCGAGCTGGTAAAAGCCTGTGAAGCCTGCCAATTCCACGCCAAGCAAATCCATCAGCCGGCTCAGAGCCTACAGACCATACCCCTCTCATGGCTATTCGCGGTTTGGGGGCTGGACATTCTGGGCCCGTTTCCGCGGGCGCCAGGGGGCTATCGCTACCTCTATGTCGCCATCGACAAATTCACCAAGTGGTCTGAAGTGGAAGCTGTCCGCACCTCCTAGCAGGCTCTGTAGTCAAGTTCATCAAGGGCATTGTGAGCCGATTCGGGGTGCCTAATCGCATCATCACCGACAACGGTTCACAGTTCACCAGCAATCTCTTTAAAACATACTGTGCTAACCTTGGGACGCAGATATGCTACGCTTCAGTAGCGCATCGTCGAAGCAACGGCCAAGCTGCGCGAGGCAACGCGGAGGTGTTGAAGGGCCTCAAGACCAGGACCTTCAAGAAAAAGCTGGAAGCCTGCGGCAGGGGCTGGCACGACGAGCTCCAGTCTGTGCTATGGTCCATCCGCACGACCGCGACCAAGTCAACTGGAGAAACTCCATTCTTCCTCGTCTACGGAGTTGAAGCCGTCCTCCCTCACGAGGTCAAACGTCGCTCCATGCAGGTCCTGGCGTTCGATGAATCGCAACAGGACGCCATGCGGGGGACGGATCTTGTGCTGGGCGAGGAACGCCGTCGGGAGGCCACGCTACGAGTAGCAAGGTATCAACAGGCGTTGCGACGGTACCATTGCCGCAACATCCGCCCAGGACCCTTGAGGTAGGGGACCTCGTGCTCAGGCGGGTCCTCTCCAGGGAAGGGCTGCACAAGATCTCTCCCATGTGGGAGAGCCCGTTCAAGGTTGTTCATGTTTCTAGGCCCGGCTCCGCGCGCTTGGAGACCCAGGAGGGGGTGCCCATCCCGAACACATGGAACATTCAACACCTCTGAAGGTTCTATCCATGAGCAAGGCCCAGTGCCTGTGAAGAAGGCGAACACCTGTGAAGCCTACCGTTTTGGAAAAGGCCCGGTGCCTGTGAAGAAGGCCAATGCCTATGAAGTGTACCGTTTTGGAAAAGGCCCGATGCCTGTGAAGAAGGCCAATGCCTGTGAAGTCTACCATTTTGGAAAATGCCCAGTGCCTGTGAAGAAGGCCAATGCCTGTGAAGTCTACCGTTTTGGAAAAGGCCCGGTGCTTGTGAAGAAGGCGAATGCCTGTGAAGTTTACCGCTTTGGAAAAAGCCCGGTGCCTGTGAAGAAGGCGAATGCCTGTGAAGCTCGTTGCCCGTGACACTCTCACGTAATAATGAGTGGGGCTATATACGCCCTGGAGTCTCCGAAGTGCCGCCCTTGGGCCTTGGGGGCTCCCGCCCACGCCAAGTGGCAGCACTTAGCTCCGTGCTAGTGAGAAGACGTCGAAGACTAGATTAGGTGCCGGACGCGGCTCTTCATTTGTTTTCTGTAGTTGGTTATTTCTTCTTTGTTTTAAGCTTTAATTGAAGTTGCTTTCGGTTTTGTGAGGCGCCCAGCCCGCGTTTCCCATCTCTGCCCTGCGCTTGAGCATTCCGTTCGCGACCCTCGCGAGGGAGGCTGTGCAGGCACCCTCGCGAGTGTCGCTTGGTTTGATCTCATGAGGTCCATCGCCTAGGTTCATTACGGGAGCACCCCTCCCCGTCAATGCCCCACGGGCATCGTGACGCAAACACTAGGCCCGAGCTGGTCGCCCCAGCAACCGAAGACTGATACCTAATCCCTCAGCAAGTTTCTTTTGCAGGACCCGAGATCCGTGGCATGGCCTCTGACCGGAGCCTCCCGAGGCTAGCGTCGCCACAGGCTCTCCTACTGAGCTAAGTTACTCCTACGCATGAACACGTGGCAACATCGCACAACACGGGGATAACAGGAACAACATGGTAATTAAAAGTGATAGTCCAGCATGCCCCGCGGGGCTCCATACATCTCTTTCCATGCAGGAAAGCAAAATAAGCACAGCTCGACCGACGACAACCTGAAGAAGAAGATCAGCTTCGCCCTCCGGGGCTCAGGAGGTCTCCTCTTCATGCTTCACTTGGACGCGGCGGCGAGACGACCGACCTCCCCCCTCGAGGGGAGCACGGCGACGCGGTGGCTGGTCACGGCCGCCGCTGGAAGAGCTACCCTTGGAAGGGGAGCCGCTGGAGCTTGGGGAGCTACGGGCACCGCCGGGCACGTGCCCAACCTCGTCCTCTCCGCTTCCGTCGCCAAGGATGAGCAGACGGCTGTCATCATCACCTTCGGGGCAGCACCCCACGCGGCGGCCGTCTCCCCCGAAAACCCTCACGAAGAGGGTGGCATCGCCATCGAACTTGAAGTGGAGAGTGCATCGCTGGCCGAGGCCACGTGCACAGGCAAACATCTGCCAGCCGCAGGTCAGCACCACGTTCCCGGCAGGGGAAACTTCCACCACCACCCAAGAAGCCCTGCTGCAGCAGCCGTCCACCTGAAGCCATAGCCCGCTCGTGGCACCAACCGGCAGTTCGCTGACAAAGAAGCGAGGGAGCTGAAGCCAGGTGCCAGTCGGATCCTGCGACCAGACGACGAACTCCGGCAGCACCTCCGAGGAGTGAAATCGAGGGCGGGGAGGCCGCGTGGCCACGGCGCGCCGTCCCCCGTCGGTCAAGTGGCTTCCGCCGAGGCCCTGGGTAGCCTTTGCGGAGATCGCGGGATACTTGCGAGGGCGGCCCCAGCCGCGCTTGGCTGGAGGAGAGTCAGGCCCCTCCTGGCGGGCATTCCCCTTCTCCGCGGCCGAAAATCTCTTCGTGGGTGCCATGGGACGCGACGATGTGGAGCAAGGAGAGATGGACAATGGGGTCTCTCGCCCGCCCATACTTATAGTCCAGAGGAGGCCAACAGTCGGCCTCCATGATCTCAGGTAATCATGACCCACTTTTGCATGCAGGAACCTGTCAAGTCGTGCAGTTGCCGAGGCGTCGTGGGGAAGCGGAGACGCCCATATCCAATCAACTGCCACGCGGCGCCCAAGGCCGCAGGTTGTTGGGGCCCGCGGCGCTTCGCACTTGCCCCTTCACTTCTCTGCTAAGCCAAGTCCGGGCGCGCCTTGGGCCCGGTGGCTACTGTCGGTGTTCTGGGAACGGGGGTCTCCAGACTTGCCTACTTGCGGCCTGCGGCGTGGCTCAAGCAATGGCCCAGTATGACCCACCTTCATCGACTCAAGCTCAAGACCCTCGCAAGGGACCAAGCCTCGCGGGGCGGGTGACAGGAAAGCTTCCTCGGGAGTAGCCTCGTCAGGCTGGCTCACAAGGAGGCGGAGAGATCAAGGCAGGGGTACCTCGTGAGGTGCCCATGACGCAAGCCATGACGATCGAGGCCAGGCGGGCACCGGCCTGTGCAGTGTCCTTGTTTCCCCTTCGGTGCAAAGGGAGCAAGCACAGGCCAAGGCATCAGGCAAAGGTTACCATTTCGGTGTAACAAGACCAAGACCAGAGGAACGGCTGGAAGGAGGTCATTGTGGAGCCCAGGACGGCGGCATCGTCAGAGTATTTGACAGGCAAGGACCGACTTTAGGCAGGATAAGTGTACTAGATGTTCCCCATCAAAATGGCCAATTGTTGGCGCCCTTCCCGCTCAATATTTGGGAAGAGGACTAGGGCCTCTCGCTCTATATATAGGACTAGCCACCATAGTATAGAGGCATCTCGAATCGACCCCTTCAAAGGGACACACCACCACAAGAACACCCCTCGCGAGGCTGTTCTTCCCTTGTACTGTTCATCATCAGCCCCAGAGGCAATCCACCACACCACAAACTAGAGTAGGGTATTACACCACAACGGTGGCCCGAATTAGAATAAACCTTGCGTCTCTTATGTTGTTCATCGAGTAGCCTAGATCCTTTGCGAGGCGACAAGACGTGAGTTGGTAGAGGAGAGATCTTCACGTGCACCCCAGTGTTCGAACCTCAAGGGTCTGCCGAAACCCACAATCCGACAACGGCGATCGAGTCATCATTCTCCCCAGCCTCTAGATAAAGTGGAGCCAGGATGCATTGAAGCTCTTCGGCAAGTTCGGTGTCTGTCGCCAAGGACGGGCAGGGGGCTCCAGCTCCGAGCGGCGACAGCACCATGGCCAGCGTGCTGGAGGAAGACGGTGGGATCTCGATGATGGACCCGGCGGCAGGGAGTGGGCCCATGGTTTGGAGAGGAATCTTCACCTCTACGGACACTCCCTCTGCCAGGACGATCTCCGAAGGACGCTTCATCACCTATCGAGACCCCTGCGTGTCCCCGGCAACCAGATCCTACCCCTCTGCGGCAGCAATGTCCGCGGCCTCCTCCGTGGCAGCCTTGCCTATGTCGACCACCACCTCCAACGGCTCCAACTCTGCGGCCTGGCGGTCTGCCGAAAAAAGGGGGCAGGAGACAATGAGGAAGCAGAAATTAGAAACAAAAAAAGAGAGAGATAAGAAGGAAGAAACAAAGAAAGAACAAGTACAGTACCTGGGAAAATTTGCCGAGCAGGAACCTCGGACTCCCTGACAACGATTGTTGCACGACCCCAAGCTTCGTCCTCTGCCGTGGCAACCCCGGCGGCCTCCAGTGCAGCCTCATCCACCAGGAGTTCCCTGGAGCTATCTTCAGCAGGAGTGCGGGGGCAAGTGCACCCCTCATCGAGGAGCTTGCCCAGAGTCGCCTCGCCTCTGCCACCTGGAGGAATGAGAGGACTGTCTTCATCATCTATGGCGGGCAGAACCAAGTCCTCGCTTCCAGGCCGAGGGCTGGACTGGGGGCTCGGCACGGTATCCTCTGCCTCGCTCCCCGCCAAGGCCGAGCTCTTGGTGCCCTTCGATGACCCAGGGCGCCGAAACTTCCTCCGGGAGCAATGGATGAGGGTTTTGGCCTCCTCCTGCACCCCCTGATGATGGAAACAAACACGAGAGATCAACAGAATACCAGGATATGCACAAGCCGTTCACAAAGGAAAATCTTCCTACTCTTCTACGATGAGCATGAACTCCAAGTCAAACTCCATAGAAGGCGAGTCCCTTCTCCTCTTTGGGGGCGCAGGAGCAGAACTCTCCGGCAGTAGCGACACCCGCCGCAGAGCCAGAGGGTCAGACAAAGATGAGTCCCGCGAAGGACTCGAGCTTCAGCTGGAGTCGGGGTTGTCCTCCGTCGCCGCCCATCGGGCGGAAGGGGACCTGATCTTGGCAAGGCGAGGAGATTGGCGGCATGCCACCTCGGCCTTGGAGGCTTTGGGGGTCATCTTCTTCACCTTCCTGACAGCTAGGCCAGCAGCGGCGTGTTTGCGGGTACGCTGCTCAAGGTCCGGCTCAGAGGCTTGTTGCTCGACCGCAAGCCACTCCTCTGGCTCTGCCACCTTGCCAACCTCCTCCCCCTTCTTCTGAAGCTCCTATGCTGCCGCGACTAGTGCGTCTAGCTCGGGAAAGTTAGCTCTGGCAGGCTCATCCCCGGCAGCCCCTTCCATTGCTTGCGCCTCGCCACCACCTTGAGAAGAGCTCCCATCCCCAGATTTCCCCTTGCTCTTCCGACCTTCGCGGCCTTCGCCATCTCCACAAGGTAGGCCGCTTTGGCCTCCTCAACCTTCCTTGGGATATACGCCACTTCTGCAGAAGAGGTGGGCTTATACATCCTAGTTTCAACCCTGGTGGCCACTTCCACCAGGGTACTCAACCACTCGAGCTCTTTGTCCAGAGTGGGCAACTTCCAAGTGCTCGTCACTCCTTCAGCATTACAACCAGGCATCCACAACAATATCCGGTCGCGGGAAGAGTTAACATTTAGGGGGATGACGGTTGCCGGGAGCTTGAACATATCGAAGAGGCCATACAGTTGGTCGCACAACCAGGCATGGCATAAACCGACAAGTTGTTGTCCAGCCCAGGGAGCAACCTCATCTTGTCTGATGCGTCACCATACAGCCAAGTAGGTCTGTCCCTTTCCTACAATGGCGAGATTCGGCGAAGGAGGAAATCTGCCCCCACATGCTCGATAGTTAGCCCGATAGCCCTCAAACGGGTGATCCTATTGATTGCCAGGCGCAGTCTATCTTCAGTGAGGCCCTTGGCGCTCCAATCCCTGCCGCACTCAACAACCTCCTTCCGAGCTTCATAGAACTCAGGGGCCTCTTTGTCCTGGATCCAGCACCAATCACCCCTCCACTCATCCCATCTTTCCCGTTGATACCCGAGGAGGTAATACCAAAGCTTCCTCACCACGTGTGGCATCCAGCTGATAACCCCGGAGTGATAGGCTTTGCTCTCCACCCACGGGACAAAATAATGTCGGAACAGTTCCACATTGGGCTTGACTCCGATGAAGTTCTCGCATAGATGGGCAAAAGTAGCCATGGTCGCCATTGCATTTGGCGTGAAATCAAGAAGATGGAACCCATAGGTATTCATTATTGCCTCGAAGAATCCAGTGAAGAGAGGGCAAAGACCGCAAATGAAATAGGCGTAGAAGAAATAGTAAGAATCCTGTTGTACCTCCTTCCCCACCACGATGACCACCGGCGCCCCGTGCCTCTTCTCGACAGGCCTCCCGTACAGATATTCATATCTCGCGAGGAGGACGGGGCCGCTCAGATTTGACGGGGTGAAGACGACATCTTCGCTCCACTTCTTGCTCAACTCCACCCCTCTTTTGCTCCCCACGGCGGCGGCTTCCTTCGCCGCAGCTGTCTGCTTCTTCTTGTCTGCAGCGAGAACGGTGAGGAGAACAACGGTGGGAGGGAGAGGAGGGGAACTATTGCTTGGCTTGCGGAGGAAGAAGATGGGGGAGTGGGGCACATAACAGATGGATCGCGCCGCTCTGCTTTTCCTGCTCTTAAGGGAGGGATGCAGAACAGGGGCGCGATGCTTCAGAAAGTTACATTTTTATCTAAACTACTACAGTCCCAAGACCCCACGATGCACAATAATCACGCGAAGTGGATGTTGGATTGACTGGTCATCATGACGAAACGGCGCGTGCAGCCCTCTCCTGCCACGTGTCCGCAAATGGTTTGGGACCCAACCCAACGTGCCCAGTGGCACCTATGGCTCGGGTCCAGGGGCTTACGTCAGGGAAAATATATAGGGGTACATGTTTTCTCCCTGACTTGTGCGCGGACGAACCCAGAGCAAGGGACCACGAGACTCAAAGAACCAACTAGCAGATCAGAAGGAACCAAGACTAAGACAGAGGAGCCAAATATTACCATGAAAGAAGCCTCCCTTGCCGAGCAGGCAAGCCCGGCAAGGGGCAAGGCCACCCCAGAAGAAGAAGACACAGGCGCCCCGGCAGGGCCTGCCGGGACTCACAGAGACCAAACCACCTCACCAACTACTCCACCACGACCCACGTCATCGATCGGTGTGGTGTCAAGATGCAGGATGATTAAGTGGTAGCCATTCGCCACATGGCAGCCGCTTCCTACCAAGTGAACCCACAGATGACACCCATCTAGTGACTTGTCAAGCGAGCAGGCGTGGAGCTGGTGAATTAGCCCGGCAGGCCTTGCCGAGCAACCAATGACGTGACACTAAGAGACCATTAATGCACACTGTCAGCCTGCAGAGTTAGGTATGATAGCACTAATTATCGTATCAGTGTCTAATGACTAATTTGCCACTTTGGCAACGCCTTGATCTATAAAAGGAGGCCCATGGCAACGATTCAAGAGGTTAGAAGTTTAGACCACTCATACCCCCATACGCGCGTAGTCGCCGCTGCCCCAAAGCAACCCTTGCCGGGCAAGTGTACTATGCACCACCACTACCTTTCCCCATCAATCCACCAAAGCAGGAGTAGGATTTTATGCCTCGCGATGGCCCGAACCTGGGTAAAACTGTCTGTGCGGTCCCTGTCGTGTTGCCTTGCGTTGGTCTGCTCTTTGTGCAAGGTGACTCCCCCTGCCGAACCAGCAAGGGGTCGTTGTCGGTGTCAAAACCGGCGGATCTCGGGTAGGGGGTCCTGAACTGTGCGTCTAGGCGGATGGTAACATGAGACAAGGGACACGATGTTTTTACCCAGGTTCGGGCCCTCTCGATGAAGGTAAAACCCTACTCCTGCTTGATTAATATTGATGATATGGGTAGTACAAGAGTGGATCTACCACGAGATCAGAGAGGCCAAACCCTAGAAGCTAGCCTATGGTATGATTGTTGTTCGTCCTACGGACTAAAACTCTCCAGTTTATATAGACACCGGAGAGGGCTAGGGTTACACAGAGTTGGTTACAATGGGAGGAGATCTTCATATCGTATCGCCAAGCTTGCCTTCCACGCCAAGGAAAGTCCCATCCGGACACGGGACAGAATCTTCAATCTTGTATCTTCATAGTCCGGGAGTCCGGCCAAAGGTCATAGTCCGGCCATCCGGACACCCCCTAATCCAGGACTCCCTCAGTAGCCCCTGAACCTGGCTTCAATGACGACGAGTCCGGCGCGCAAGTTGTCTTCGGCATTGCAAGGCGGGTTCTTCTTCAAATTCCATGTACCCGTCGAATAGTGTCCGGCTTCTAGTGCATGCTGCCCTCCTCGGCTTCTGTGCCCCATAATGACCATCTTCCACGTGTCAAACGAATGCGAAAAGCCAAGTGATTTTTTCATTTCCCCCCCCC
>NC_041393.1:342276170-342290598 GCF_002162155.2 Triticum dicoccoides
ATAAAAGAGATGGGGATTTAGATCCAATTCACACCATCTTCCCTCCGTAAGCCTTCATCAGAGTGCCTTCGACAGAGATCCATTCCATCATGGCCGGTCGGTGCAGCTCCTCCTCTCGCCTCTCCAGCCCTCGGCCCGGAGATTGGGTGCGGTGTTCCGTCCCGCATAGCGAGCTGGTAGTGCTTCAGTCCAAGGGGCTTGTCCCCCCAGCATATATGGTCCCAGTTCGAGCCGGGATTGCTACCTATAGCGGCGGAGAGCAGGCAGAGAGCGTCCCCAATCCCTCTCAAGGAGAGCGGGTATGCCTAGTCCCTTATTTGATGAGAGGACTCGGATTTCTAATTCATCCGTTTCTCCGAGGGTTGCTGGAGTTCTACGGCCTCCAGCTACACAACCTCACGCCCGCCTCCATTCTACACATTGCGGGCTTCGTGGCCCTATGCAAGCTGTTCTTGGGCGTTGAGGCCCATTTCACGCTGTGGAAGAGGTTGTTTTGCCTCGTGCCCCGTTCTCAGGAGGGGTCTATTTATCAAGTGGGAGGAGCCGAACTATGGCGCATCGCTGGGACAGGATATCTAGCCGGTACCCCAAAGAGGATGTCAGACGAATGGTCCTTGGAGTGGTTCTATATAGATGACGTCCCCCTGCCGGACCCTGTACGATCAGCCTCCCTGAGTTCAATAATGCTCCGCTAAAGAAGCGCCTGAGCTGGCGCCCGCGGAACCCTCAGAGGGAAACTGACAGGGATGTCCTTTACCTGATGAGCCGGATAAGGTTGTTGGCTCATTCCGGACTAACCATGATCAAGGTCATGGCCATATGCATTACGCGAGGGGTGCAACCGCTTCAATACAGAGGCCACCCTATGTGGGATTTCAACGGGGAGGATGACGCCACCCGGTGCGGTCGTAAGGGGCCAGATTCGGACGCCACTTTAACGAGAATCTTATCCGCTTTGTACAAGGGAGAAGAAGAGGAATTCCTCCGTGCCAACCCGGAGGGCGGATTCTCCATGTACAATCCTCCCAGTTGGGTGAGCGAACATTTTCACCTGCCGACCCGCTTTCGAAATTCCCGTAATTGAGTACTTAGTCTAACAATGTTAACGCAGGAGCTGCGCCAGACTGAGAAGGAGATAAACAGCCCTCCTCCACAACCCGAGGACTCGGAACGATCCCTCCATCCGGACTCCCAAGAGGATCCGGACTTATGTGTGGAGTTAATTGACGGGGTGTTTCATCAATTGAGTAGGGATAACACCCTAGTGGCCATTACGGCCGACTATCCCCGACTACTTCCAGCCTCAAAGGTAACCGAGACTGAAGTCCCAGTATTTTTAAGGAGATCCATCCATGCTTTATCTTGAATGCCTTGAACTAATAATGTTTCGTTTCGCAGGGTAAATCCTTGAGGCGGAAGGCCGAGCCCGCAGTGGGCAGCCAACAAGGGCCGCTGAAGCCAGGCGGGCCAAAAAGAAGTGCGGACCATATCGAGATTCCGGTGCAACGGTACGGCGTGCAAATTTAACACCTAGGGTTTATGCCCTTGAGTCTTACTAACGCTCATGATTTTCTTAGAAAGAAGAGAGCCCGCCGGACTATATCCGCCAGCCGAGGTTCAAGGCCGGGTCCGAAAGCGGAGACGGGCATGGGGCGCGCCTCGGGCGTTCCTCCGACAGAGGACGCAGACGGGCTATCTGCCACCAATTCAGAGGTGGAGAGTGCCCTGAACCACAGGCGTCGCCGGACTGTTCTTCGTGACGCATAGTTTTTCCCCAGAGGCGTTGGACGCCTTTAATACAGGAGATGCGTATCTCCGTGCCGCTCAAAATGGTCTAGCCAGAGCCACAGAGCAGTATGTAAAAGACATACAGGTGAGTAAAATTGAAGGTTATACATGTCAGTAGCCCCCGAGACTTGAAACAGTGAAGATAACTGTTTTAAGGATCATGTGCGATGCAGTGTCTTACAAAGAAGAATACGCAACTGTCCCATGAGCTTGAAGAGTGCAAGGCCCAACTCGAGGCCGCACTGGCCACTTCAGAAAATGCCAAGGAGACGCCCTCAGGTAATATATGCTTCGAAAGATAATTCCGTTGTGAAGTGCGACAGGTGTGCAACTCTGACTATAATAGTGCAGATGGGGCCGGAGTAAATCTGGACAAGCAACAACTCCTACGCCAACTAAAGGCTGGCGAGAGCGTGCTGACGAGGGTGAGGCAAGAGAAGAACAAACTTCAAGACGCCAATACCCAGCTGGGCGAGGAACTAAAGGATGTTCGTATTCAGCTGTCTACTTCCGTAAAGGAGAATCGGCGACTTCGACGCGGCATTTTTAGTAAGTGCTTGAACAAATCTTCAAAAAAAGAATTCGGCGAGAAGTCGATTAACAGAGCTATGTCTGTAGGTCTGCTGACAGGTCGTCCTATGGAGGAAATGCCCGGTTCAACGGGAGACCTTCTTCCTGAGCGGTTGCAACTGCATGAACGAGTTTGGCAGGCAATGCAGAGCGTCATTCAGGCTTGTGGCCATCCCTCTCCATGCCCGAAGGCCTTGGGGAGCTTACAAAGAAGCTGGAGGGAGTGCGGTAGCGCTTCCGGTTGTGGAAGATATTGGCCTGCCGTCAAGGTGCCAGGGAGGCCTGGGCCATGGTGAAGACTCGGTACACGAAGGCTGACCCAAACCACATGGCCGAGGTCGGCCCTATGGGTCCTGACGGAAAGAAGATCCCTGTCAGCTTAGTATATGGCCAGGTAGAGCTGGCTGCAAAGTATTCCCAACAGGATTGTAAATTAGACCGCCTATTGGATGGTATTGAAAAAGAATATACCGAGTCGGTTTGACTCTGTAATTTAAAATGACATGAAAAATGCCTTCTAGCCAGATTGTAGATCGTTTGTCATTGTGGACCTTTTCGCTTCGACCTCTGGACCCTATAGTCCGGAGTGTGTCCGAATACCCTCTCGATTATGTAAAAACTGGGCCATGCATGGGGACAAGGCATAGGGGTCATAATTGCTTTAGCAGACAAGTGCCCAACTAGTTATGTTATATTACATGGTTAGTAAGAAACATCTTCCAGGGAGAATAGTTCCATTAGGGGTTCCTTTCCCTGGGAGGCATGCCCTAAAGTGCATGTCTGAACTGCTAAAAAGAGCAGAAAAGCATCTGGGGGCGGATAAATAAACACGAAAGATCATCTTTTAGTTCACCGACCGAATATTCCCTTAAGAACGCTAGCTTTCGGCTTCACCCAGTCTGAGGTACACACCCGGCTGACCCGGCAGTAACAATCACAGAGGTGCTCCCTTTACCACCTAGCCGAACGAACGGGAATGTAGGGGTAAGCACAGGAGCCAGGCAACCCAGCATGGCCAAAGCTTAAGTAATATCGATGCATATAATGGTGTATAAAAGGTTCATGCGGAAGTGTCACACTTGTTTTGGGCATGAGGCCCGTTTTATATAAACTTCTGATAAAGAAGCCCCAGGTATGATGAGCGCGGGTGGCGCGTCAAGTGTGTGCGAACAATGCACATGCAAGCCCCTAAGGGCTTGGGAGAAAAAAGGTAGGGAGAGGGAGCGAAATCCCGGACAGCTAATGTGAAAAAATAAAAATAAAAATAAAAAGGGGACAGAGGAAGGAGACGAACACGGAGTCCGGCGCTAGGCGTAGAATCTTCGTAGGCGTGCTGCGTTCCATGGGTTCAGCTCGAGTCAGTTGTCCGATGCATTTCGCAGACGGTACGCTCCACCAGTCAGTACTAGGTCGATTGTGAAGGGACCCTCCCATTTGGGCTTTAGTTTGTCCTTTTTCTTGTCCGGCAGGCGTAGAACTAGTTCGCCAATGTTATAAGTTTTGGCCCGTACTTCTCTGCTTTGATATCTTCGAGCCTGCTGTTGATAGAATGCGGAACGAGCTTTTGCCCCGTCGCGCTCCTCCTCTAATGCGTCCAAGCTGTCCTGTCGATCGAGCTCGGCTTCTCTTTCTTCGTACATGCGCACTCGAGGCGAGTCATGAATTATGTCGCATGGCAGCACAGCCTCTGCGCCGTATACCATAAAAAATGGTGTGAATCCGGTAGTGCGATTCGGCATGGTCCGCAGCCCCCAGAGTACGGAGTCAAGCTCCTCTACCTAGTGCGTGTTAGATTCCTTGAGGGATCGCACTAGTCTGGGTTTGATGCCGCTCATAATGAGACCGTTGGCTCGCTCGACTTGACCATTGGTTTGAGGGTGATAGACTGAAGCGTAGTCGAGCTTAATGCCCATGTTTTTGCACCAGACTTTAACTTCATCGGCCGTGAAGTTTGTGCCGTTGTCAGTTATGATGCTGTGGGGGACGCCGTAACGGTGTACGACCCCGGATATGAAGTCTATGACCGGTTCGGATTCGGCCGTCTTTACAGGATTGGCCTCTATCCATTTGGTGAATTTGTCCACCATGACCAGTAGATATTTTTGCTTGTGGGTTCCTCCTTTAAGGGGTCCAACCATGTCAAGCCCCTAGACCGCAAAAGGCCAGGTAATGGGTATAGTTTGTAGGGCGGTAGGTGGCATGTGGCTTTGGTTGGCGAATAACTGGCAACCGATGCATCGCTCCACTAAGTCCTGAGCGTCTGCCCAGGCCGTTGGCAAATAAAATCTGGTACGGAAGGCCTTGCTTACAAGGGCCCGGGCTGCGGCGTGGTGCCCGCCAAGTCCAGCATGAATTTCAGCCAGAAGGTCTCGCCCTTCCTCTTTGGAGATACACCTTTGAAGGACTCCGGTTGTGCTTTTCTTATAAAGCTCTCCCTTGTGGACTTTGTAGGCTTTAGATCGCCGCACTATGCAGCGGGCCTCGTTTTGGTCCTCGGGAAGTTCTTGCCTAGTTAGGTAGGCTAGGAATGGTTCTCTCCACGGGGCAATGACTTACATTATTGTGTGGGCTGACGGTGTTGTTTCATTGGCGGAGCCACCAACTGTGTCAAAGTGTTCGGTGAGGGGCAGTGCGGTTGTGTCCGGGCTATTGTTTCCGGACTCTCCCTCCCATGATACGGATGGCTTGAACAGCCTCTCTAGGAAGATGTTGGGAGGGACGGCATCACGCTTTGCACTGATGCGTGCCAACACGTCTGCTGCCTGGTTATTCTCCCGGGCTATGTGATGAAATTCGAGCCCCTCAAACCGAGCTGACATCTTTAAGACGGCGTTGCGGTAAGCTGCCATTTTCGGATCCTTGGTGTCAAAGTCTCCATTTATTTGGGATATTGCGAGGTTTCAATCCCCGCGGACCTCTAGGCGTTGAATGCCCATGGAGACTGCCATCCGGAGACCATGTAGAAGGGCCTCGTATTCGGCTGCATTGTTGGAATCCGTGTACATTATCTGAAGTACGTATTGGGCTGTATCTCCGGTTGGGGACGTCAAAACGACGCCAGCCCCCAGGCCAGCCAACATTTTGGAGCCGTTGAAGTGCATGATCCAGTTGGAGTATGCGCCGTACTCTTTAGGGAGCTCGGCTTCAGTCCATTCGGCGATGAAGTCGGCCAAAACCTGCGACTTAATAGCTCGCCTTGGCTTGTAAGTTATGTCGAACGGGAGGAGCTCAATGGCCCATTTGGCAATCCGGCCCGTTGTGTCACGGTTGTTTATAATATCATTAAGAGGTACTTCGGATGCCACTGTTATTGAACACTCTTGAAACTAGTGTCGCAGCTTCCGGGATGCCATGAACACTGCGTATGCTATCTTTTGATAATGCGGGTACCATGACTTGCATGGAGTTAGGACAGTGGACACGTAGTAAACTGGGTTTTGGAGAGGGAACTTGTGTCCTTCCGTTTCTCGTTCGACGACGAGCACCGCGCTTACAACTTGATGGGTTGCCGCGATGTATAATAGCATCGTTTCGCCCATGTTGTGCGCGGCCAGGACCGGATTTGTTGCCAGTATGGCTTTTATTTCTTCGAGTCCGGCCGTGGCGGCATCCGTCCACTCGAAGTGTTCGGTGCGCCGCAGGAGGCGATAGAGGGGTAATGCCTTTTCTCCTAAGCGGGAGACAAAGCGGCTTACAGCCGCCACGCATCCTGTCAATTTTTGTATTTGTTTGAGGTCTTTTGGGGTATCCAATTGTGACAGAGCTCGGATCTTGGCTGGGTTTGCTTCAATTCCTCTACCGGATACGATGAAGCCCAAGAGCTTTCCGGCTGGTACGCCGAAAACGCATTTTTCCGGGTTGAGCTTAATGTCATATGTTTAGAGATTGTCGAACGTGAACTTCAAGTCATCAACTAGAGTATCGACGTGTTTGGTTTTGACGACCACGTCATCTACATATGCTTCAACTGTTTTGCCGATCTGGTTGGCCAGACATGTCTGAATCATGCGTTGTTATGTTGCGCCGGCGTTTTTGAGCCCGAAGGGCATCGTGTTCAAGCAGAATGGGCCGTATGGGGTGATGAATGCCATTGCGGCTTGTTCTGACTCTGCCATCTTGATTTGGTGGTAGCCAGAGTATGCATCGAGGAAACACAATGAGTCATGTCCTGCGGTGGCGTCGATGATTTGATCAATTCGGGGGAGCGGGAAAGGATCCTTTGGGCAAGCCTTATTTAGGTCTTTGAAATCGACACATAGGCGCCAGGATTTGTCCTTCTTTGGTACCATCACCAGGTTTGCTAGCCAGTTCGGATGTTTTATATCTCTGATGAATCCGGCTTCCAGTAGTTTTGCTAGCTCTTCTCCCATGGCTTGTCTCTTGGGTTCGGAGAAACGCCGCAGAGTTTGCTTAACGGGCTTAAACCCTTTTAGGATGTTTAGGCTGTGCTCAGCCAGCCTGCGTGGTATTCCTGGCATGTCTGAAGGGTGCCAGGCAAAAATGTCCCAATTTTCTCGCAGGAATTCTCTGAGTGCGGCATCTACATCGGGTTTTAGTTGTGCCCCGATGGAGGCCGTTTTTGTGGGGTCCGTTGGATGGACTTGGAATTTGACTATTTCGTCCGCTGGTTTGAAAGAGGTGGACTTGGATCTCTTATCTAGTATCACATCGTCCCTGTCCACCGTGGAGCGCAACGCAGTTAGTTCCTCGGCCGCGAGCAGTTAGATCCGATGGAGCTCTCTTCCCTGAATGAGCTCCTTGACAGTCGACTATTTGATTTTTCTTAGTTAGGAACTATGTCCAGAATTGCCTGGCCGATTCCTCTGGCTGCTGGATTATGTGTCTTAGGTCATCAGCGTCTGGTGGTCGCACATAAGTGCCCTGGAAGTTGTCAAGGAATGCGGATTCCAGGTCCTCCCAGCAACTAATTGACTCTGCTGGCAGGCTGTTAAGCCAATGTCGAGCTGGTCCTTTAAGCTTGAGCGGGAGGTATTTGATGGCATGTAGATCATCACCACGGGCCATGTGGATATGAAGGAGATAATCCTTGATCCATACCGCAAGATCTGTTGTGCCATCGTATGATTCGATGTTCACGGGTTTAAAGCCCTCGGGGATTTGATGATCCATTACTTCGTCTGTGAAGCATAGTGGGTGTGTGGCGCCCCTGTATTGGGCTATATCGCGACGCAGCTCAAATGAGCTTGGTCTGTTGTATTCGGCCTGGCCGTACTTATCTTGTCCGGCGTGACGTCTAGCGTCACGTGAAGCGGGGCGCCCATGCGATCCGTAGATCGATCTTGTTTGCCTTGCCTTATTCTCCAATATGTCTCGCAGGTCTGTTGCGTCTCCCCGTACTCTGGTATGTCTTGAGCGGTGCCGGGGTGCGGCTTGGGTCGAGGGCCTGAAGGCCTCTCTGTCGCGGCCACGGGGTGGCCGATCGGGCGCATCGTACGCTGGTGATGTAGGTTTAGTTGCTTCCTTCTCAAGTTGGGGTAGCAGCCTCCGCTTTGGGTAGCTCTTGGAGGGGCGCTCGAGTTTATACTCTTTGGCTGCCAGGACTTCGGTCCATCTATCATCTAGCAAGTCTTGGTCAGCTCTAAGCTGCTGCTATTTTTTCTTGAGGCTGCTTGCCGTGGCCATAAGCCTGCGTTTGAAACGCTCTTGTTCGACAGGATCCTCTGGCACGACGAATTCATCGCCATCGAGGCTTGCCTCGTCTTCGGAGGGAGGCATATAGTTGTCATCCTCAACCTCTCTGTTGGCCGCCCTCTCATGAGGGCTAGCTCCTTCGTCCTCCTGCACTGAATCCCGCTGGAGGGGGTTATCTTCGGCAGTGTCCGGCGTGTTGTTATCTCCGGTGCCGGCATCGCCATTTTTGCTTTGGCGGGACTTAGAGCGGCGCCGCTGACGTCGGCTCTTGGGTTGCTTCTTGGAGGGGCCATCCTCCGTTTTTTCCTCGCCATCCCCTGCTTTGGGGGTGTCCACCATGTATATGTCGTATGACGAGGTGGCTTTCCAGTTCTCTATAGGTGCTGGTTCTTGGTCGTCTCCTTCATCGGCGTCCATACCGTCGATGTCTTCAGAGTCAAAGTCGAGCATGTCGGTTAAATCGTCGACAGTGGCTACAAAGTGGGTGGTGGGTGGGCCTCGAATTTCTTCATCGTCCGTATCCCAACCATGCTGACCGTAGTTCGGCCAGGGCTCTCCTGACAAAGAGAGAGACTTTAGTAAATTCAGGATATCGCCAAAGGGCGAGTGTTGAAAGACGTCTGTGGCGGTGAACTCCATGATCGGAGCCCAACCGGGTTCGATCGGAAGAGGTGCGGGATATACGGAGTCCGAAACGGAGTCCGGCACCTTGGAGTCACGGGCCCTGCAAAGGACTAGGCTGGTATTCGGCTCTATCGCCGTAGAGATTGCGGCTCCCGGGGTGGCGTCCAACCGTCCATCCCCGACTAGCGCAGTCGGCTCCGAGCTAATGGTCGGAGCGGGCACCTGAGCGATGCTTTGGGCGTTGTCCGGCGGCAGAGCTAGATCATGCCCATCGAGACAGTGCGGCACGCTCGGCGTGGGTCAAATCCGTCGAAGATCAAGTCCCCGCGGATGTCGGCCGTATAGTTTAAGCTTCCAAACCTGACCTGATGGCCAGGGGCATAGCTTTTGATCTGCTCCAGATGGCCAAGCGAGTTGGCCCGCAGTGCGAAGCCGCCGAATACGAAGATCTGTCCAAGGAGAAAGGTCTCATCCTGGACCGCGTCGTGGTTGATGATCGAAGAAGCCATCGGGCCTAAGGGCATGACACAGAGGAACTCTCAATGAAAGCACCAATGTCGGTGTAAAAACCGGCGGATCTCGGGTAGGGGTCCCGAACTATGCGTCTAGGCGGATGGTAACAGGAGACAAGGGACACGATGTTTTTACCCAGGTTTGGGCCCTCTCGATGGAGGTAAAACACTACTCCTGCTTGATTAATATTGATGATATGGGTAGTACAAGAGTGGATCTACCACGAGATCAGAGAGGCTAAACCCTAGAAGCTAGCCTATGGTATGATTGTTGTTCGTCCTACGGACTAAAACTCTCCGGTTTATATAGACACCGGAGAGGGCTAGGGTTACACAGAGTCGGTTACAATGGGAGGAGATCCTCATATCGTATAGCCAAGCTTGCCTTCCACACCAAGGAAAGTCCCATCCGGACACGGGACGGAGTCTTCAATCTTGTATCTTCATAGTCCGGGAGTCCGGCCGAAGGTCATAGTACGGCCATCCAGACACCCCCTAATCTAGGACTCCCTCAGTCATCCTGGTCCCATAGGTGGTCCTGGTTTCTCGCGACATAGATGCAGGTAGGAGTCGGTCTACTAATCTTGGACGTGATGCCTATATAATGATCATTGCCTGGATATCGTCATGATTATTTGAAGTTCTATCAATTGCCCAACAGTAATTGTTTTCCCACCGTTCGCTATTTTTCTCGAGAAAAGCCACTAGTGAAACCTATGGCCCCCAGGTCTCTTTTCATCATATTTGCCTTTGCGATCTATTTTCCTTTGCATTTATTTTCAGATCTATTAAACCAAAAATACAAAAATACCTTGCTGCAATTTATTTGTTCTGCGATCTATTTATCCTATCTACCACTTTTACCTCACGTTATTTGTCTGTCTTGAGGCGATGTAACCAGAAGGGATTGACAACCCCTTTAACACGTCGGGTTGCGAGTATTTGTTATTTGTGTGCAGGGGTTGTTTACGTGGTCTGAGGAGGTTCTCCTACTTGTTCGATAACCTTGGTCTCATCACTGAGGGAAATACCTATCGTCACTATACTGCATCATCCCTTCCTCTTTGGGGAAATACCGACGTAGTTCTAGCAGACATCACCTATATACCAGAAGATGGGCACCAGAGGTGGGCTGGGCTGAGCACAACCCACCAAGGGCGCACCTAGGGGGGCGGGGGGTTGGTGTCTTGTGCTCACCTGGTGGCCCCCCTAGGTAGTTATTTGCTCCAGTATTTTTAATATATTCCAAAACAATTCTCTGTAAATTTCCAGCTCGTTTGGAGATGTGCAGAATAGGTAACTCCGACGTAGCTTTTTCATGTCCAGAATTCTAGCTGCTGGCATCCTCCCTCTTTGTGCAAACCTTGCATATTATGAGATAAAAGGCATTAGAATCACTCCATAAGGCATTATTATGCATAAAAACATTGTAAATAACAGTAAGAAAACATGATGCAAAATGGACGTATCAATGCTATGGTTAGATTTATCTTAATTCTTCTTTCATAGTTGTGGATGCTTGCGAGAGGGGTTAATCATAAGTGGGAGGCTTGTTCAAGTAAGAACAGCACCCAAGCACCGGTCCACCCATCTATCAAATTATCAAAGTAGCGAACATGAATCAAACAAACATGATGAAAGTGACTAGATGAAATTCACATGTGTCCTCGAGAACGTTTTACTTATTATAAGAGACCGTTCCGTCTTCCTTTGCTACAACAAGGATTGGGCTACCTTGCTGTACTTTTATAATATTTATGGCTCGTTACAAATTATCTTCCTATCAAACTATCTATTCTTGATAATTTTAGTGCTTGCAGAAAACACCTTGCTGAGAACCGCTTGTCATTTCCTTCTGCTCCTTGTTGGGTTCAACACTCTTACTTATTGAAAGGACTATGATTGATACCCTATACTTGTGGGTCATCAACTGGTTCTTTTATGAAGAAAACTATTGAATTCAAGTGGAATCTCTTGCAAAGAATTAAATGCAACTCTGAAGATTGGCAATTCAACAAAGGTAAAGAGTCAGGTATAAATCTTGAGTTTGATTGCGTTAAATATTTTATGGAAACTGATGTTTTTCATAAGTTTAGTACTAAATATGGACTTGACTCTGAGATAGTAGCTACATTTTGTGAATCATTTGCTGCTCATGTTGAACTCCCTAAGGAGAAGTGGTTTAAATATCATCCACCCATTGAGGAACCCTTTATAGCTAAAGATGAAACAATCATTTACAATGTTGATCCAGTTGTGCCTACTGCTTATATTGAGAAACCTCATTTTCCCCTTAGGATTAAGGAACATGCTAAGGCTACAACTGTAATGAATAAGAGTGATATTAGAATACCTAGACCCTCTGGACAAATTAAGGTTGAACCTAGTATTGCAATGGTTAAAGATCTCTTGGTTGATAATATTGGTTGGCATGTTATTTATTTTTGCAATGATGCTGCTAGAATTATTAAACCCATTAGAAATGAACGTGATATGCTAGATAATAATAAAACCATAGTATGCATGCCTGTTGTTTGCACTAAAATTGGAGATCATTGCTATCATGGTTTATGTGATATGGGTGCTAGTCTTAGTGTTATTCTGTTTACTCTATATCAAGAAATTATGAATGATATTGCACGTGCTGAGATTGAAGATATTGATATTACTATTAAGCTAGCAAATAGAGATACTATTCCACCACATGGAATTGTTCGAGATGTTGAAGTCTTCTGTGGTAAGATCAAATACCCTACTTATTTCTTAGTACTTAGTTTACAACAAGATGATTTTTTCCCATTATATCTGGTAGACCTTTCTTGAATACCGTTAATGCTGAAATTGATTGCGTGAAAGAAAAGGTTAGAGTTAAATTTGGTGATGTATCTCATGAGCTCAATTTCTCTAAGTTACGTAGTCAACCTCATGAAAAATATTTTTCAAGTAAGGATCAAATTATTAGTCTTGCTTCTATTGTTGTTCCCCCTACCGATCCTTTAGAACAATATTTCTTAGACCATTAAAATGATATGCATATGAATGAAAGGAACGAAATAGATGATATATTCTTCAAACAAGTATGTATACTTAAACATAACTTGCCTGTTGAAACTCTTGGGGACCCTATTCCACCTAAGAGTGATCCCGTGTTTGAACTAAAGCAATTACCAGACACATTGAAATATGCTTATCTTGATGAAAGAAGACATGTCATGTTATTATTAGTGTTAACCTTTCAGAGCATGAAGAAAAGAGATTACTCAAAACTCCGAGGAAGCATCGTGCTGCTATTGGATAAACTCTTTATGATGTTAAGGGCATTAATCCCACTCTATGCCAACATAAGATTAATATGGAGCCCGATGCTAAGCCAGTTGTTCATCATCAATGACGGTTGAATCCTAAGATGAAGGATGTTGTAAGAATTGAAATATTAAAGCTTTTGCAAGTAGGTATAGTTTATCCAATAGCTGATAGTATATGGTTAAGTCATGTTCATTGTGTCCCTAAGAAAGGAGGCATTACAGTTGTTCTAAATGATAAAAATGAACTTATCCCATAGAGAATTGTAACTAGTTATAGGATGGTAATTGATTTCAAGAAATTAGATAAAGCTACTAGAAAAGATCATTACCTCTTGCCTTTTATTGATCAAATGTTAGAGTGATTTTCTAAGCATACACAGTCTGCTTTCTAGATGGTTATTCTGGTTTTTCTCAGATACTTGTATCACAAGAAGATTAAGAGAAACCCACTTTTAATTTTCCTTTTGGAACTTATGCTTATAGATGTATGCCTTTCGGTTTACACAATGCAGCTACTACCTTTCAAAGATGTTTGACTACTATATTCCCTATTTTTTGTGAAAAGATTGTTGAGGTATTCATGGATGATTTTTTCGGTTATGGGACTTCTTTTGATGATTGCTTGAGCAACCTTAATCGAGTTTTGCAGATATATGAAGAAACTAATCTTGTATTGAATTGGGAGAAGTGCCACTTTATGGTTAATGAAGGTGTTGTACTTGGGCATAAAATTTGTGAACGAGGTATTGAAGTAGATAAAGCTAAGGTTAATGCAATTGAGAAAATGACATGTCCTAAAGATATAAAAGGTATAAGAAGTTTTCTTGGCCATGTTAGTTTCTATATAAGGTTTTGATACGTCTCCAACTTATCTATAATTTGTTGTTCCATGTTGTTATATTATCAATCTTGGATGTTTTATATTCATTTACTAGCAACTTTATATCATTTTATAGGACTAACCTATTGACATAGTGCCTAGTTCCAGTTGTTGTTATTTGCTTGTTTTTTTACTTGTGGGGTATCAATACCAAATGGATTACAAATGCAACGTAACTTTTTGGAGAATTTTTTCTGCCCAAAAGACACACAGGAGGCCCAAGAAATGCACCATAGGGGGCCTATGGGGCCCACTAGGTACCAGGGCGCACCAGGGCCCCCAGGCATGCCCTGCTGGGTAATGGAGCCCTTAGGCATCCTGTCCACTGACCTCTGCCTCTATAAATATTCTTAAACCCAAAAACCCTAGGGGAGTCGAGAGAAAATATTTTCCGCCACCGCAAGTTCCAGAACCACGAGATCCAATCTAGAGGCCTTTTCTGACGCTCTATCGTAGGGGTCGATGATCACGGAGGGGTTCTTCATCATCCTCGCTGCCCCTCCGATGATGCATGAGTAGTTTACCACACACTTATGGGTCCGTAGCTAGTAGTTAGATGGCTTCTTCTCTCTTTTTGATCTTCAATACAATGTTCTCCTCGATGTTCTTGGAGATCTATTTGATGTAATGAAGTTTTGCAGTGTGTTTGTTGGGAACCGATGTTGTGGGTTTATGACCAGTTCTATCCATGAATATTATTTGAGTATTTGTTGAACTCTTTTATGCATGATTGTTATAGCCTCGTATTTCTTCTCTGAAATTTTGGTTTGGTTTGGCCAACTAGATTGATTATTCTTGCCATGGGAAGAGGTGCTTTGTGATGGGTTCGGTCTTGTGGTGCTCAATCTCAGTGACAGAAAGAGACATGACACGCATGTATCATTGCTATTAAGGATAAAAAGATGGGATATATTCCTACATGAATAGATCTTGTGTACATCATGTCATCTGCATTACTCCATTTTCCCATGAACTTAATACACTAGATGCGTGCTGGATAGTGGTCGATGTGTGGAGTAATAGTAGTAGATGCATAATTGTTTCGGCTAGTCTTGGACGTGATGCATATATACATGATCATTACCTTGGATATCGTC
>NC_041393.1:342290909-342434146 GCF_002162155.2 Triticum dicoccoides
AGTCTATTTTCCTATCATATAAAACAAAAAATACCTTGTTGTGTTTTTATTTTATTTATTGTATTTGTGTTTTAGTTAGATTTATTTATAAAATCGCATACAATTTAATCTATCCCACCGAGCAAGTATTGACAACCCCTCTTACGCTTTGGGTTGCAAGTTGTTGTTGTTTGTGGTCAGCTGTTGTTTACATAGTGTTGCTTGGTTCTCATACTGGATTGATAAACTTGGTTTCATAACTGAGGGAAATACTTACCATTGTTGTGCTGCATCATCCACTCCTCTTCAGGGAAATACCAACGCAGATACAAGCAATCAGGTTTATGAAAGACTTCTCTATAATTTCTAGGCCTCTTACTAATCTTATGCAAAAATATGTTCCATTTGTTTTTATGATGATTGTGTGGAAGCCTTTGAAATACTTAAGAAAGCCTTAACCTATGCACCTATTGTTGAACCACCTGATTGGAACTTGCTTGTTCAAATTATGTGTGATGCTAGAGACTATGTTGTTGGTGGTGTTCTAGGACAAAGAGTTGATAATAAATTGAATGTTATCCATTACGCTAGTAAAACTATAGACAGTGCTCAAAGAAATTATGATACTCCTACTTGTGAGCTGCGTTGGGATTTCCTCAAAGAGGAGAGGATGATACACTATAGTAGAGATAAGTATTTCCCTCAGTTAAGAACCAAGGTTATCAATCCAGTAGGAGAACCACGCAATACCTCGTGAATAGCACCTACACACAAAAGAACAAACACTTGCAACCAACGCGATCAAGGGGGTTGGCAATCCCCTCAGCAGTTAATTGCAAGGATCAAGACAGGTAATGGTAGATAGATAAACAAAAACATAAAATAAAATAATGGTAAATAAATTGCAGGAAGTTATTTTTGGATTCTAATATATGATAAACATAGACCCAGGGGCCATAGTTTTCACTAGAGGCTTCTCTCGAACAAAAAGCATACGATGGGTAAACAAATTACTGTTGGGCAATTGATATAAAATCGCATAGTTATGGCGATATCCAAGGCAATGATCATGTATATAGGCATCACGTCTGAGACAAGTAGACCGACTCCTGCCTGCATCTACTACTATTACTGCACAAATCAACCGCTATCCAGCATGCGTCTAGAGTATTAAGTTCATAAATAATGGAGTAACACCTTGAGCAAGATGACATGATATAGACCAATAAAACCCAATCAATATGAATAAACCCCTTCATTTTATCATTAATGGCAACAGTACAAAAATACGTGTCTTATCCCTTTCTATCACTGGGATATAGAGCACCGCAAGATTGAACCCATTACAAAAGACCTCTCCCATTGCAAGACAAATCAATTAGTTGGCCAAACCAAATGGATAGATCAAAGAGAAATACAAAGATATAACAATCATGCATATAAGAATTCAGAGAAGTCTAAAATAATATTCATGGATAATCTGATCATAACCCCACAATTCATCAGATCCCAGTGAACACACCGCAAAAGAAGATTACATCGAATAGTTCTCCAAGAACATGGAGGAGAACATTGTATTGAAGATCAAAGAGAGAGAAGAAGTAAGCTAGATACTATGAATGGACCCTTAGGTCTGTGGTAAACTACTCACACATCATCAGAAGGGCAGCAAGGGTGATGTAGAAGCCCTCCGTGGTTGATTCCCCCTCTGGCAGAGTACCAGAAAAGGCCTCCAGATGGGTCTAGCAAGAACAGAGGCTAGCGGTGGAAAAAGTATTTGGGTGCCTCTTTGTTTGTTTCCCAATTTTAGAGAATTTATAGAGGCAGAATTAGGTCAGCTGGAGCCACGAGGGGCCAACAAGGCACTTGGGCATGCCTGCCCCCTAGGCCCACCCAGGTGGCTTGTCGCCTGCTCGTTGCATGTCTGGTCTCCTCCTAATGCTTATAGGGTTTCTTATGTCTACAAAAAAATCATCAAAAAGTTCCACGACATTTGGACTTTGCTTGGTACCGATTTCCTCGAAAACCAAAAATACGCAAAAAAAAACAACAATTGGCACTTCGCACTAAGAGCCTGTTTGGCAACACTCTGGCTCCAAACTCCACGACCAGAGTGGGTGGAGCGGTGTCGAACGCATCAGCTCTCAGAATCTGATACTGGGAGCAGAGTGGCGCACAATGAAATTTTGCAGAGTAGCATTACCCTCGCTCCTCCTTTCAGCAGAATCAGGAGCTGACCAAAATTATAGAAAGTGCCACCGCCAAGTGCTACCAACAAAATTGTACGAGTCTATTTTCTCTCCTCTCTCTCTCTATCGCTAACCAGTCCCAAAAAATAGAGACGAGAACAGCGCTCCGCCGGAGAGCCAACCGAACAGTCCTCCCACAAGGCGTTCGATCGGGAGAGCACTTCGTGCGCTGATCAGAGCGGACCCACTGGTTTTCCTAGAGAGGAGTATTGCCGAATAGGCCCTAAGTTAATAGATTAGTCCCAAAAATGATATATAATTGCATATAAAACATCATGATTGATACTAGAATAACAGAGAACAATCAAAAATTATAGATACATTGGAGACATATCAAGCATCCACAAGCTTAATTCCTGCTCGTCCTCGAGTAGGTAAATGATAAAAACAGAATTTTTGATGTGGAATGCTACCTAACATGTTCATCATGTAATATTTCTTTTATGGCATGAATATTCAGATTTGAATGATTCAAAGCAATAGTCTATATTTGACATAAAGACATCAATACTCAGGCATACCAATAAACAATCATGCCTTTCAGAATATCAATGCTAAATAATGATATCCCTACAAAATCATATAGCCTTGTCATGCTCCATCTTCTTAACACAAAGTATTTATCTGTTGGGTTCTACAGTAGGGTGCGTTGCTTGCAAATTAAAATTTTCCTACACACAGAACAACCAAGAACATACTACAAGAGATGGATCACAGATCGTTACCACTAGACGCGTAGTGCCGTGCAGCGGAAGAAGAGTTGTGGCAGCGCGTCCGCGTGGCTCGTCACCTCCTCGTCCGATCTCCCTCGAACAGCCAGTCGTCCCATCCCACATACAAGTTCGCCGGAGCGGCGCAAGTGCACTGATGTCTACTACACAACCTTCTTCTTGTAGACATTGTTGGACCTGCAAGTGCACCGGTTTGTAGGACAGTAGCAAATTTCCCTCAAGTGGATGACCTAAGGTTTATCAATCCGTGGGAGGCGTAGGATGAAGATGGTCTCTCTCAAGCAACCCTGCAACCAAATAACAAAGAGTCTCTTGTGTCCCCAACACACCCAATACAATGGTAAATTGTATAGGTGCACTAGTTCAGCGAAGAGATAGTGATACAAGTGCAATATGGATGGTAGATATAGGTTTTTGTAATCTGAAAATATAAAAATAGCAAGGTAACTAATGATAAAATTGAGCGTAAACGGTATTGCAATGATAGGAAACAAGGAATAGGGTTCATACTTTCACTAGTGCAAGTTCTCTCAACAATAATAACATAGATAGATCATATAACAATCCCTCAACATGCAACAAAGAGTCACTTCAAAGACACTAATAGCATAGAACAAAGGAAGAGATTTTGGTAGGGTACGAAACCACCTCAAAGTTATCCTTTCTGTTCTATCTATTCAAGAGGCCGTAGTAAAATAACATGAAGCTATTCTTTCCGTTCAATCTATCATAGAATTCATACTAGAATAATACCTTAAGACACAAATCAACCAAAACCCTAATGTCACCTAGATACTCCATTGTCACCTCAAGTATCCGTGGGCATGATTATACGATATGCATCACACATTATCAGATTCATCTATTCAACCAACACAAAGTACTTCAAAGAGTGCCCCAAAGTTTCTACCGGAGAGTCAAGACGAAAACATGTGCCAACCCCTATGCATAGGTTCATGGGTGGAACTTGCAAGTTGATCCCCAAAACATACATCAAGTGGCACGTGATATCCCATTGTCACCACGGATAAGCACGGCAAGACATACATCAAGTGTTCTCAAATACTTAGAGACTCAATCCGATAAGATAACTTCAAAGGGAAAACTCAATTTATCACAAGAGAGTAGAGGGGGGGAGAAACATCATAAGATCCAACTATAATAGCAAAGCTCGCAATACATCAAGATCGTGCCATAGAGAGAACACGAGAGCGAGAGATCAAACACATAGCTACTGGTACATACCCTCAGCCCCGAGGGTGAACTACTCCCTCCTCGTCATGAAGAGCGTCGGGATGATGAAGATGGCCACCGGTGATGGATTCCCCCTCCGGCAGGGTGTCGGAACGGGCTCCCGAGAGGTTTTTGGTGGCTACAGAGGCTTGCAGCAACGGAACTCCCAATCTATCTTCTGTATCGATGTTTTTATGGTATGTGGACTTATATAGGCGAAAGAAGTCGGTCGGGGGAGCCTCGAGGGGCCCATGAGAGTGAAGGGCGCGCAGAGGGGGGGTGGGCACGCCACCCTATCTCGTGGCTTCCTCGACGCTTCCCTGGCTTGCACTCCAAGTTCATGGGATTGCTTCTATTCCAAAATTAACTTTTTCAAATGTTTCATTCCGTTTGGACTCCGTTTGATATTCCTTTTCTTCGAAACACTGAAATAGCCAGGAAAACAACAATATGGGCTGGGCCTCCGGTTAAAAGATTAGTCCCAAAAGTAATATAAAAGTGTATAATAAAGCCCATAAACATTCAAAACACATAATAATATAGCATGAATGCTTCACAAATTATAGATACGTTGGAGACGTATCGACATCCTCAAGCTTAATTCCTGCTCGTCCTCGAGTAGGTAAATGATAAAAGAAAGAATTTATGAAGTGTGAATGCTAGCAGGTGCACAAGTTTGATCAATGATAATTTCAATCACCTTTTCTAGCATCATTATATGTCATAACAGTAGTTCATCTCATAAAACTTCTCACGAACAAGTAACAAGCTATTCACATGTTAAAGCATAGACCATAAAACTAGGAAACTTCATTCTTAGTCATCAAACAATTGCAATTCATCTTATTTTTAGGAAGGGTCTAAGTCAAAGCTTTCATTTAGCAAACTTCACATACTCAACTATCATATAGTCTTCTACAATTGCTAACACTCAAGCAATACTAATGGTTATGGAGTTTCAATCGGACACTGAGAAAGGTAGGGGCTTATAGTGTTGCCTCCCAATGTATTCACCTTTGGGTGATGTCAACAATAATAGTTCATGCTAACTTACATCCAATTGGATATATATATCAGGATCTTTCCAACACGAGGTGCTTGACAAAGGATAAAATGAAAAAGGGAAAGGTGAAGATCACCTTGACTCTTGCATAAAGTAAAAGACATAAAGTAAAAGATAGGCCCTTCGCAGAGGGAAGCAGGGATTTGCAAAGGTGCCAGAGCTCAATTTTGAAATAGAGATAAATAATTTTGAGAGGTATGATCTCATTGTCAACATAACAACCAAGAGTTCCCAGTATCTTCCATACTACATACATTATAGGTGGTTCCCAAACAGAATGGTAAAAGTTTTTACTCCCCCTCCACCAACAATCATCAATCCATGGCTTGCCCGAAACAACGGGTGCCTCCAACTAACATCAACCCTGGGGGAGTTTTGTTTGCAATTATTTTTTATTTGATTTTGATCTTTTGATCATGGGACTGGGCATCCCGGTTACCATCCATTTTTTCTCGTGAATGATGAGCGGAGTCCACTCATCTTGAGAATAACCCACATAGCATGGAAGATACTGACAGCCCCTAGTCGCTACATGAGCAATTCGGGCATACAAAACAGATTATTATTTGAAGGTTTAGAGTTTGGCACGTGCAAATTTACTTGGAACGGCAGGTAAATACCGCATATAGGTAGGTATGGTGGACACTCATGGCAAAACTGGGTTTAAGGATATCTGGAAGCACAAGTAGTATCTCTACTTGGTGCAAGGAATTTTGGCTAGCATGAGCGGGAAAAGCAAGCTCAACATGTTTGAATGATCCATGTCAATATACATTAATTGAGATGTGAGAAAACATAACCCATTACGTTGGCTTCCTTGTTCAACATCAACTCTTTAGCATGTCATACTAAATGAGCTCTCACAATTATAAAAGATGTCTAGGATAGTATACTTATATGTGAAATCTCTCTTCCTTCAATATTCTTTCTTGAATTGTTCAAATGATGAATACAATGCTTGCTGACCTTCAATAAATTTACAACCTCTACTTCTTAGATGTGAAGTCATTACTCCCCATGGGATAAGCAAACGAAACATATATAAATTCAGATTTATGGCATTCAACTCATTCAACCATTTACTCATAGGATACAAGTGAAGCACGCGAGTAAATGACAAACTACTCCAAAAAGATATAAGTGAAGATCAATGAGTAGCTAAATTATGTAACTATGTGAAGAGACTCTCTTATTTAAGAATTTCAGATCTTGGTATTTCATTCAAACAGCAAGCAAAGCAAAATAAAATGACATTGCAAGGATAGCACAACTCAAGTGAAGAAGCAAAAACTTAGGCTCAACCGATACTAACCGATAGTTATTGAAGAAGAAAGGTGGGATGCCTACCGGGGCATCCCCGAGCTTAGATGATTGAGACTTCTCGATATATTATCTTGGGGTGCCTTGGGCATCCCCAATCTTGAACTTTTGTGTCTCCTTAATTCCTCTCATATCATGGTTTCTCTATTTCTCAAAAGCTTCATCAACATAAAACTCAACAAGAACTCGTGAGATAGGTTAGTATAAACCAATGCAAAACCTTATCATTTTCTACTGTAACAAATCACTAAAATTATTATTCAACATTGCATACTAAATGCCTCTGCATATTTAATACTCCTATCCTCAAATAGAATCATTAAACAAGCAAACATATGCAAACAATGCAACCATAACAGCAATCTGCCAAAACAATATAGTCTGTAAAGAATGCAAGAGTATCAATACTTACCTAACTCCAAAAATTATGAGAGAAAATTACCACCATAGTCAATTTATCATAGATAAATATGCAAAAAGTTTCAACATTATACCATTCTCTGACTTTTCTAGGAAATGTTTGCAACAGCGGTAAACTTTCTGTTTTCAAGCAGCAACATGTATACTAGCAAAATAAGCATGGAAAAGGCTATCCTTGAAATTTTTATTGAAACTAAAGATGCAAAACATTATTATAAATAACAGCTAGCAAGTACTAAAAAAATAAAATGACGCTGCAAGCAAAACACATATCATGTGGCGAATAAAAATATAGCTCCAAGTAAAGTTACCGATGAATGAAGACGAAAGAGGGGATGCCATCCGGGGCATCCCCAAGCTTAGGCTCTTGGTTGTCCTTGAATATTACCTTGGGGTGCCTTGGGCATCCCCAAGCTTAGGATCTTGCCACTCCTTATTCCATAGTCCATCGAATCTTTACCCAAAACTTGAAAACTCCACAACACAAAACTCAACAGAAAACTCGTAAGTCCATTAGTATAAGAAAATAAAACCACCACTTAGGTACTGTAATGAACTCATTCGAAATTCATATTGGTGTAAAATCTACTGTATTCAGACTTATCTATGGTTCATACGCTCCGATACTACTCATAGATTCACCAAAATAAGCAAACAACACATAGAAAATAGAATCTATCAAAAACAGAACAGTATGTAGTAATCTGTATCAAACGTATACTTCTGGAACTCCAAAAATCCTACAAAATTAGGAAGTCCTAAACAATTTTCTTACCAATCCAACGAAAAAAGAATCATATCAGAAGCATGTTTCTATGAATTAACAAAACTAGTTTACTGAGTGCAAAAGTTTCTGATTCTTAGCAGGATCAACACAACTATCACCGTAAGCTATCCTAAAGGTCTTACTTGGCACTTTATTGAAACAAAAGCTATAAAACATGATTATTACAGTAGCATAATCATGTGGACACACAAAAACAGTAAGGATAAATATTGGGTTGTCTCCCAACAAGTGCTTTTCTTTAATGCCTTTCTAGCTAGGCATGATGATGACAATGATGCTCACATAAAAGATAAGAATTGAAACATAACGGGAGCATCATGAAGCATATGACTAGCACATTTAATCCTAACCCACTTCCTATGCATAGGGATTTTGTGAGCAAACAACTTATGGGAACAATAATCAACTAGCATAGGAAGGTAAAACAAGCATAGCTTCAAGATTTTCAACACATAGAGAGGAAACTTGACATTATTGCAATTCCTACAAGCATATATTCCTCCCTCATAATAATTTTCAGTAGCATCATGAATAAATTCAACAATATAACCAGCACCAAAAGCATTCCTTTCATGATCTACAAGCATAGAATTTTTACTACTCTCCACATAAGAAAATTTCTTCTCATGAATAGTAGTGGGAGCAAACTCAACAAAATAATTATCATGTGAGGCATAATCCAATTGAAAGCTAAAATCATGATGACAAGTTTCATGGTTATCATTATTCTTAATAGCATACAAGTCATCACAATAATCATCATAGATAGCAACTTTGTTCTCATAATCAATTTGAACCTCTTCCAAAATAGTGGAATCATCAATAAATAAAGTTGACACTCTTCCAAACCCACTTTCATGTTCATCACAATAAGATTCAACATCCTCCAAAATAGTGGGATCACTACTTCCTAAAATTGTCACTCTTCCAAACCCACTTTCATCAATATAATCATCATAAATAGGAGGCATGCTTTCATCATAATAAATTTGCATATCAAAACTTGGGATGCTAGAAATATCATCTTCATTAAACGTAGCATCCCCAAGCTTCGGACAAACATTAATTTCAGCAAATATATTCTCAAATATTTCATCCTTATCAAACACAGCTTCCCCAAGCTTGGGCCTTTTCATATCATAAGCATAATCACTCTCATCATTAAAAATATGGATAGCACGAATAGTATAGCAATTATCATCATCACAATGAGTAGTAGGAGCAACATCATTTGGGAGGGATACCTTTCTACCTTTGTTGCTCCTTATTTTCTTTTTCTTCTTCACATTATGTCTGGTTTCAACCTTCCTCTTTGAGCTCCTTATTGATGAGATTGGTTGAATAGAAAGCTCCTCCTCGTTACCTGATTCATCATAAAAAAAATAGGAGGAGATTGGGAAGTCTCTTCCCTTTCATTAGTATTCTCATCATCTTCTTTTTTCTTTCTTTTCTTTAGGTAATCGGCAATATAAGGATTTTCAATGCAATTCTCCACACAAAACATATAAATCTTCTCTAGATCAAAATCAAGAAATCTATCAAGGTTAAATTTTGGAATACCCTTAGTTATACGTTTCATTTCTTCATACCCCAAAAGAAGACTAAGCTCTTTATGATGCCCAAGGGTAATCAAGCTATCACAATTTTTGGACACGATTCGATCATGAAACAGTTTGCATTGGAGATTTAAATGACCACGTTCATTGCAAAGTTCACAAGGGGCGCGAAAAATATTGAATCTTTTAGCACACTCAGCGAGACTTTCTTGCAACAATTTAGTTACTAAATGCTTATGCCTCTTGCAATATCTATCTTCTCTATTTGGTGTATCTATGCAAAACCAATTCTCTCCACAAAAGGTGACATGCTTATAGGAGACATTTTCATCATAACTAGTGCAATCATCATTAGTACTATGGATATTCAAGGAGTTCATACTAACAACATTGCAAACATGCTCATCACTCAAAGATTTAGTATCAGACATTCTATAGATTTCTTCTTCTAGCACTTGAGCACAATTTTCCTTTTCATCATACTCACAAAAGATATTAAAAACACGAAGCGTATGAGACAAGCTTAACTCCATTTTTTTGTAGTTTTTGTTTTATAAACTAAACTAGTAATAAAACAAGAAACAAAAAGATTCGATTGCAAGATCTAAGATATACCTTAAAGCACTCACCTCCCCGACAACGGCGCGAGAAAAGAGCTTGATGTCTACTACACAACCTTCTTCTTGTAGATGTTGTTGGAACTGCAAGTGCACAGGTTTGTAGGACGGTAGCAAAGTTCCCTCAAGTGGATGACCTAAGGTTTATCAATCCGTGGGAGGCGTAGGATGAAGATGGTCTCTCTCAAACAACCCTGCAACCAAATAACAAAGAGTCTCTTGTGTCCCGAACACACCCGATACAATTGTAAATTGTATAGGTGCACTAGTTCGGCGAAGAGATAGTGATACAAGTGCAATATGGATGGTAGATATAGGTTTTTGTAATCTGAAAATATAAAAACAGCAAGGTAATAAGTGGTAAAAGTGAACGTAAACGGTATTGCAATGCTAGGAAACAAGGCCTAAGGTTCATACTTTCACTAGTGCAAGTTCTCACAACAATAATAACATAATTGGATCATATAACTATCCCTCAACATGCAACAAAGAGTCACTCCAAAGTCACTAATAGCGGAGAGCAAACGAAGAGATTATTGTAGGGTACAAAACCACCTCAAAGTTATCCTTTCTGATCGATTTATTCAAGAGTCCGTAGTAAAATAACATGAAGCTATTCTTTCCGTTCGATCTATCATAGAGTTCGTACTAGAATAACACCTTAAGGCACAAATCAACCAAAACCCTAATGTCACCTAGATACTCCAATGTCACCTCAAGTATCCGTGGGCATGAATATACGATATGCATCACACAATCTCAGATTCATCTATTCAACCAACACAAAGTACTTCAAAGAGTGCCCCAAAGTTTCTACCGGAGAGTCAAGACGAAAACGTGTGCCAACCCCTATGCATAAGTTCACAAGGTCACTGAACCCGCAAGTTGATCACCAAAACATACATCAAGTAGATCACGTGAATATGGATGGTAGATATAGGTTTTTGTAATCTGACAATATAAAAACAGCAAGGTAACTAATGATAAAAGTGAGCGTAAACGGTATTGCAATGATAGGAAACAAGGCATAGGGTTCATACTTTCACTAGTGCAAGTTCTCTCAACAATAATAACATAGATAGATCATATAACAATCCCTCAACATGCAACAAAGAGTCACTCCAAAGACACTAATAGCAGAGAACAAAGGAAGAGATTATGGTAGGGTACGAAACCACCTCAAAGTTATCCTTTCTGTTCTATCTATTCAAGAGTCCATAGTAAAATAACATGAAGCTATTCTTTCCGTTCAATCTATCATAGAGTTCATCCTAGAATAGCACCTTAAGACACAAATCAACCAAAACCCTAATGTCACCTAGATACTCCATTGTCACCTCAAGTATCCGTGGGCGTGATTATACGATATGCATCACACAATCTCAGATTCATCTATTCAACCAACACAAAGTACTTCAAAGAGTGCCCGAAAGTTTCTACCGGAGAGTCAAGACGAAAACGTGAGCCAACCCCTATGCATAGGTTCATGGGTGGAACCTGCAAGTTGATCACCAAAACATACATCAAGTGGCACATGATATCCCATTGTCACCACAAATAAACATGACAAGACATACATCAAGTGTTCTCAAATACTTAGAGACTCAATCCGATAAGATAACTTCTAAGGGAAAACTCAATTCATCACAAGAGAGTAGAGGGGGGAGAAACATCATAAGATCCAACTATAATAGCAAAGCTCGCGATACATCAAGATCGTGCCATAGAGAGAACACGAGAGAGAGAGAGAGATCAAACACATAGCTACTTGTACATACCCTCAGCCCCGAGGGTGAACTACTCCCTCCTTGTCATGGAGAGCGCCGAGATGATGAAGATGGCCACCGGTGATGGATTCCCCCTCCGGCAGGGTGCCGGAACAGGCTCCCGAGAGGTTTTTGGTGGCTACAGAGGCTTGCGGCGGCGGAACTCCCGATCTATCTTCTGTATCGATGTCTTAGGGTATGTGGACTTATATAGGCGAAAGAAGTCAGTCGGGGGAGCCTCGAGGTGCCCACGAGATTGGAGGGCGCGCCCAGGGGGAGTGGGCACGCCCCCCTATCTCGTGGCTTCCTTGACGCTTCCCTGACTTGCACTCCAAGTTCCAGGGATTGCTTCTGTTCCAAAAATAACTTTTCTGAAGGTTTCATTCCGTTTGGACTCTGTTTGATATTCCTTTTCTTCGAAACAATGAAATAGGCAAGAAAACAACAATATGGGCCAGGCCTCCGGTTAATAGGTTAGTCCCAAAAGTAATATAAAAGTGTATAATAAAGCCCATAAACATTCAAAACACATAATAATATAGCATGAATGCTTCATAAATTATAGATACGTTGGAGACGTATCATGCACCGCCTCTAACGGTATCGGCGCGTGCAGGAGGAATGTCGTGCGGCGGACTGCTAGGTCTGATCACACAACCGGCGGCGAGTGGAGGTGGCTATTCGCAACACATGCAAACCCTAGTGACAGCGCTGAAGCGAACCTCCACATGAGTGTGCCACACCTCCACTTTATATAGGCGTCCGTCGCATGCTCAACATTTTGGCCTCGCACGGACCCTAAAGCCCAAAGTCTACTCGGTCATGTTCCTAGTCAAGTTCGGATCACATCCGACCAGTGTCCTACGAACTGACCTCATAGGTTCCTTCCCTTAAGCATGCGACCCCTTAGGTTCAAGTCTTCTTGGTCACAGTTCGGATCACCTCCGACCTGCATGGTTGGTAGCGGCCTCTAGCAAGGCGTGCCAACCACCAAGCAGACTATGAAGCTGGTTAGGAGAACTTGTACAACATGTCACACTTCTGTTCCCTTTGCCGCACAATATATGTTGTCGGGCTCAAGGCGAGACTATCATCTTGTGCTAGCCCGACCTCTTTCTCGTTCCAGTGATACCGACCACAAACCGGATTATCTCATAATCCATGTCGCATGGCCATGCTTATCCTGGTCGGATCACACGAGGGGCCCAGAGTATTTCTCTCCTGATCGGAGGGGCAAATCCCATCTTGCTCGACCATGTCTCGCAACATGGGACTGGACAAACCTGAAACCTACCTTTGTAACTACCCAGTCACGGAGTAGCGTTTGGTCGGCCCAAAGCAAGTCTGTCACCATCCCGAGTACATGCATCAGCTCAGGTCTTAGGACAGAGAACGTATGTTGTACTAGAGACTCACAGATGACATATCGCTGCGTCTGTCCAACTCGGACCTTATCTCGACTCGGATCCGACTACGTCGAATCCGGCCAGACCTTTCCAAGTCCATATTATCCGGTTAGAATCCAATGCTCCATGGCTAGTGAAACCAAGCCATCGATCGTGTCATATCCTAGTCTAGTCGGCTGCGTGTCCACATAGCCCTTTTGACTAGGGACCTTTTAGGACAGTCATCATACAATGCATAGTCCCACAAACAAGTCATGTACTTGCTGATACACATCATTGATAATGTCCAAGGACTATCTTTATTCATAAGCACATAGGAAATATCATCATACATGATTGCCTCTAGGGCATATCTCCAACATTATCATGCACAACCCCGATAACAAGCCGAGAAATTGGTTCATACTTCTTAATTCACTTTAGCTTTTTCAACCCCCACGCAATACATGAGCGCAAGCCATGGATATAGCACTATGGATGGAAGAGAGTATGGTGGTAGAGTTTAATATGGAGCAGACAAGAAAAGGAGAAAGTCTCACATCGACGAGGCTAACCAATGGGCTATGGAGATGTCCGTCAATTGATGTCAACGCAAGGAGTAGGGATTGTCGTGCAACGAATGAACTAAGAGCTATAATTGTATGAAAGCTCAAAAATAAAACTAAGTGGGTGTGCATCCAACTTGCTTGCTCATGAAGACCTCAGGCATTTTAGGACGCCCATAATTGGAATATACAGGCCAAGTTATATAATGAAAAAATCCCATTAGATATATGAAAGTGACTACATATGAGACTCTCTATATGAAAAACATGGTGCTACTTTGAAGCAAAAGTGCGAAAAAAGATAGTAACATTACCCCTTCTCTCTTTTTATCTCATTTAATTTATTTATTTTTGTTGGGCTCTTTTTGGCCTCTTTTTTTTCTTTTTTTAGTTCCTCACTGGGACAATGCTCTAATAATAAATAATGATGATCATCACACTTCTATTTACTTACAACTCAAAATTACAACTCGATACTACAACAAAATATGATTCTATATGAATGCCTCTAGCAATGTACCATGATGTGCAATGATCTAGCATAACATGTATAAAAATGATGAACGGTGGAAGAGCAACAAATGCTTGGGTTTTTTATGATAGTGCCCCTGGTTCCTAAGTTGTGCTCAATTGTCCCCATGCTCTAAAGTTTTTCTCACTTTTCCCCACACACTTGTCTGAAACTCTAACAAATGGTCAAACTGGACATTTGCCGTCGGGTCAATGGCTTGACCAGTAACTCTGACGAGTGGGGCTAGGCTCGGATCCTCCTTTGACCGTTATGTCCTGACGAGTGGGGCCTCAAGGAGACACGTCGGAGCAGCTTGTCTGAAACAGATCAAGCCACTCCCGTGGCACCTCCTCCACTGTTGTCGCTGTCGTGCCCTCCACCCTCTAACCCTATTTCGTACGTCAGTCACACTTCACCTCCGCCACATCAACCCCCCTCCCCCCAATATGGGATTAAGAAGCAATGTCGAGGGTTGACGCCCTCCGGCCCATCAACCATGGAGATGATTGGGTCGAATCAGAGGCGGATAATTGATGGATTCCATCTGGGTCAGCATCATTTCCCCTCAAATTTATGAGAAAACTTGTCAATTAGGCAGTATTTGACCACTACTCGCTTGAACTGTACCAACTTGGGTTGCTTAATTTTTCACCCTTCATTTCCATTGAATAGGATTGATCCTGCGCTTGCTTTTCAACTTGTGGTTAGAATGGAAACTAGTGTGTTTCATGGTACTAAAATGCATATGATCTCCGGATTTTTCTACCTGAAGGTGGTACAAACCAGCATTGCATTCAAAGATTTTAGTTTCGTGTATGACTAGAGCTCTGCCGATGTTGTTGAACTTAAATATTTCAATAGTATCGAGCAAAGATTTCTCCTACTAACCTGCAGCGAGCATCTGGAATTGCTATTTAGTTTGAATGCTGATAGATGTTTCAGTAAAATCCGTATTGAGGTGCTTCATCCATGCAAAGAACGAGACAAGGGGAAGAGTGTTCATGCATCATCTTTCTCTGATAATAGCGAGCGCCCCAGCATTCCTTGTAGGTCGAGACCAAGTGAACCTAGTGGTTTTGAAAGCCGCTAGTACTGCCGCTTCTCCTGTACCTTCTGTAGCTGTTATGGAAGTAGATGCAGAGCATTAGGAAGTGCCTCAACTTGATGATGAGGATGAGATGATGTACCTTGAACTGGAAGATACAGGCAACAAACAGGCAATGGAAGATGAATATCCGGAGGAGCCCAACAGTCGTGCTAGATTTGATGCCACTGACGATGAAGAGAGGGATGAGAACATTGGCAGCTTAGTTCTAGATGAATACAATGGTGACGACATGACAACAATTGAGTGGAACGGGGAAGATCCTCAGCTTACTCCAGGAACCATATTTGAATCGATGGTGGACTATCATAATGCAGTGACTACATATTGCATTCTCGCTGAACATAATTACATGATTGATAGGAGTGAGCCAAAAAGTTTCACTGTTCATTGCCCATATGATATGTGTAGGTGGAGGCTGCATGCATCCCATATGCGAAAGAGCAAATTGATTCGGGTATTACACCTCATTGTGGATTTCAGTTTATAGATCCATTATAATTTTAGATCATTGTGTAATGTTTCTTAATTGTACTTTATTATGTTTTAGATAAAACAAAACCCACACCAGCACATTTGTTCACGTGGAGGAGGGGGGAGGCCAAAACAAAGCTAGCAAAGACTAGGTGGGTGGCAGATGCAATCTTGCTTTGGCTGAGAGAAACACCAACACTTGGTCCAACTACACTCCATGGGAAGCTTTTTGAGAAGTAAAAAATTGATACACCTTACATGAGGATTTTTATGGTAGGGAAATGGCTCTTGACAGGATAAATGGTCCATGTAGCGACCAAACCTCAAACGGTCAAGTCTTTGTGCATCACTGTCATCCCTGGATTAGTAATGCTGACACGCACAGTACTCGAAGAATTATAATAGAGTTCCAATCACACACTTATTACATCGAGTCCTCATAAAGAGTATGATTACATAAATAAATCATGCCTGAAGGCCATCTAAACTAGATAACTGTGGAAGCTTCGAAGGTAAATGAGTCCATCAACTCCAACAGCATAGCTGAGTGCAAAACAATGACCTATCGCACCTTATTCGTTGTCTGAGTAGTCTGCAACATGAGACGTTGCAGCCCGAAAACGGGTCAGCACATGGAATATGCTGGCATAGTTACACTGTAAAGCAATGATAATGCAAGAGCTATATCTACATGCAATATTTGGCTGGTGGAGGCTGTAAGTTTCATGGTTTTGCATAAAACTAGTTTTTCCCTACAACAAAGGAATAAAATTATTAACTACTCACCATGTTGCCCATTATTTGAGAAGGTAACCCCAACTCAAATCCCAATTAAAGTATCATCATTAACCCATCATCATAATTAATTAGAGTAACGTGATGAGATCACATCAATAGATTCAAGTACTAGATACTCAAGACGTCCATAACCGGGGACACGGCTAAGCATGATTAGTTTATACACTCTGCAGAGGTTTGCGCATGTTTCCCCACAAGACTCGGCTGCATCCATGATCGGATGATCGAGAGATAGCCTTTCTAAAGCATTAACTCTCTACTCCGGGTAGACAGTACCACCTACAACCCTCTACATCTACTAGTCTACCTCTTCAAGAGCTCACGCAACTTACTCAACTATGCCAGAGCCCATAATGGCTTGTGGCTGCACACGGAAGTTTCTAGCATGGATAATCTTATGACCCCTTTAAGCCTGGGTGGCATTCCATAAGATAATCACACAGTAACCCCGGGATTTCCAAAAATAGACAACACTGGGTTCCCCAGGTGCCTCAACCAATCCGCCCAGATGTGTATTAATGTTGCCACCTTAATGTTATCCAATTAAAATAACTCTCAAACTTCCATGTGTAAATCACGATCCAATCCCCGTCTACGAGCATTGCTAAGCAATAATAAGCATAACGTATATTCCCGGGGTGATCAAAAGGTATTAGGTTCCTACCTCAAATACTACAACCAAAACCACATGTTCCCAATCCTACCAATGCAAGTATTTGTGGGCAGAACTAATGCATAGTAAAAACTGGGTATAAAAGAGTATGATCAAAGTGTAACTTGCCTTGTCGACGATCTGCAGACTCTAGAGATTCATAGTAACAAGCTTCGCACTCTCGGTAATCTAGCGCAGACAAACAATAGCATTCATAAGCAATCACTCAAGCGAAACATGAGAAAACTCTAGAAAAGATCCAAATCAAACACGAAACAAGCAAACAACTTAAACTAACAATAGTCAAAACCTAACAGCAATATTATCATGTGAAATAGATCTTAACAGTAGATATATGTGATTAGCTACGATTTGCAAAAAGATTCAACTCAAACGGAGCAACGAAACTCAAAATACGAACTAAACACGATCATTTGCTAATCTGAACTAAAGTCAAATTTTACAGTACCAAAATCATGTTCAAGTTGGTTAAATGGGAAAAGGAGTTCGAGACGAAGATTTTGGCGCTAGTTTCATCTAATTTGGATAAACGACTAAAAAGTTATACTAGTTTGAAGATCAGGGGCTGAATCGCGATAAAAATAATCGAAGATAAGTCCCTGGCCAAAAAAATAAAATAAAAAGAAAAGACTAACAAACGAGCGTTCGCTGTCTGAACCTAACCGACGAATAGTGTTCATTAAAACAAACGAACGGATGAACGTCCTCTAACTAAAATAAACCGACGAAAACTGATCTAAAATAATAAGCCAGAAAACTAAAAAAATGGGGTTTAAGTGAGAAAAACCGACCGGCCAAATAGAGTCAACGGCGTCAGCTTCGGCGAGATCCGCGGCGAGATGGCGGTCAATAGCGTGGGCAGTGCGGCGGGTGGTGTGGCGGCGGCGGCAGTAGTCAGCAGCGGCGGCAGGCGAGGGCGGCGGCGCGGCGGTAGGAGCGGCGACGGCTTCGGCAGCGGCGGCAGCACGGGAGGCGGAGGCGGCCGGCGGCGCTCGGCTTGGGGTCCTCGGGGGGCCCTGGGCGCGCATTATAAAGGGGGGGAGAGGTGCCTTGGAGGAGGGGACAAGGCGGCGGCGGCGCTGTCTGGCTCAGACTCCGAGTCCGGCGGCGGCACGCATGCCCGCACGGGGGAAGGCAGCGGAGGCCCGGCTCGGCTGGGCCTCGGTCCAGTCAGGCATGTTGGCGTTCAGGGAACGGGGGTCCCCAGACTTGCCTGCCTGCGGCCTGCAGCATGGCTCAAGTGGTGGCCCAGTACAGCCCATCTTCGTCAGCACAAGACTCAAGACCCTCGCGAGGGGCCAAGCCTCGCGGGGCGGACGACACGAGGCTTCCTCAGGAACGGCCTCGCCAGGCAGGCTCGCGAGGAGGCGGAGAGATCAAGGCGGGGTACCTCGCGAGGTGCTCATGACACAAGCCATGATGATCGAGACCAGGCGAGCGCCGGCCTGTGCAGTGCCCTTGTTTCCTCTTTGGTGCAAAGGGGGCAAGCACATGCGTGGAGTACGGAGGCATCAGGCAAAGGTTGCCATTTCAGTGCAACGAGACCAAGACCAGCAGAGCGGCAGGATGGAGGTCACTTTGGAGCCCAAGACGGCATCATCACCAGTGTCTTTGGCAGCCGAAGACCAACTTTAGTCAGGATAACTTGTACTGGATGTTCCCCTTCAAAATGGCCGTTGTTGGCGCCCTTCCCGCTCAATATTTGGGACGAGGCCCAGGGCCTCTATAAATAGGACTAGCCACCACAGTAGGAGGGCATCTAGAGATCCAGTCCAGCATCTATGGGGCAATCGAACTCACCCAAGCCGTTCATTGCACCAGCTCAAGAACACCTCTCGCGAGGCGGTTCATCCCTTGTACTGTTCATCATTAGCCCCTGAGGGAATCCACCACACCACACACTGGAGTAGGGTATTACACCACATCAGTGGCCCGAACCAGTATAAATCTCGTGTCCCTTGTGTTGTTCATCATTTAGCTTACATTCTCACGAGGCGATAGGACGTAGGTCGGTAGGGGAAAGATCTTCGTGTGCACCCCAGAGTTCGAACCTTAAGGGTCTGCCGGAACCCAACATCCGACATTTGGCGCGCCGGGTACGGGTGCGCCGGAATCTTCCTTCTTCCGCCCTATGCTCCGCCGCTTCACCGCCTCCATGTCCGGCGACCCGACGGCCAACTCCGACCGCTGGGCGGCATGGCCCGCCCATGCCGTGTCGCCTGCCCAAGGTGACCTCAACCCCGCACCTCAGGCAGCCCGCGCCCCGCAGAACGCTGCGGGGCACTGGCGACACAGTCAGGCTTCGCCTACCCTCACTCCGCGGCAGGTACGGTCGGCAGCAAGGGCTTCAAGCCATGCTACGGCCACGACACCGCACACCAGGCAGGAGCAGGCGAACATGAAGACCGCGCTCACGGTGGCACGAGAGCTGCTGCGGTGTAGGCTGCAAGAAAGCGGCCACGACATGCTGCTGGAGCGCGTCGCCGAGCTCCTGGATGCCGCTGCGTCAGGGGCTCCCCCGTTGTGCGTCCAGCTTCCACCCTAAGCCCTGGGCGGATCACGAGGCGGACCAATCCGAGCCCACACGCCCCCAGGCGCACCTCAGGGCTTCATCAACCCCGGCCTGTCCGTCGGCGCCGGGCATCAAGCTGCGCCGGCGCCGCCCCGGCAAGCGAGGGCATGCGCAACGCTGCCTATGATCCTAGCGGGCCGTCGCTCTACCGTTCTCAAGATGGAGCTTCAAGCCGAACTGCATGGTGCGTGGAGCACTACGGCTGGGCCTTTGGGGCGGTGGCCCCGGAGGCCTACGTGCCCCACATGGTGGATCGAGGGTACGCACTGGAGGAAGACCACGGCTCGTTCCTCAGGCCAGGCTGGGAGGAAGAGGCGCCACAAGCCGAGCTTTTTCAGGAGCCTCACGGAAGCCTCGACAACCGTACCGGCGGCAACAACTACTGGGTACCGCTAATTCCTCAGGAGCAAGCTTATGCTAACCATGGGTCAGAGGAGGTTCAGGTCGCTGCACCGGATGGCTGCCCCAGTGCGGCAATCTCCCACCCCTCGGGAGGAGGGCACTGGGGGCAGCAGGAGAGGGGTCGGGAGCCAGGTGCCTCCCCACGGCATGCGGAGCAAGGCGTTCTTCGGAGGTAGGCCCTCTGCCGGGGAGGTGCCCCAGGGCCTGCCCCTGGCAGAGGACCCGTGGTCGTCAGGGGAACCGCTAGCGTCCCCTTTTCCCCATTGGCGTCGTCCTGGTTTCCAGCCGCCGTCGATGGGGTCAAGGGTGGCGCAAGGTGGGGCTCTCATCTCGTGATATGAAGCAAGGCCAGTACCTATGAAGAAGGCCTAGTGCCTATGAAGCTCGCCGCCCGTGACACTCTCACGTAATAATGAGTTGGGGCTGTACACGCCTCGGAGTCTCTGGAGAGCCGCCCTCGGGCCTCGGGGGCTCCCTCCCACGCCCAGTGGCAGCACTTAGCTCTGTGCTGGTGAGAAGACATCGAAGACTAGACTAGGTGCCGGATGCGGCCTTTTGCTCTTGCTCCTTCTTGTGCGAACAGGCTCTCTCATTTCGGATCTAAGTTGATGTCGAATTTGTGTTTGTGTATGCGGGGAGGGGTGTCGTGTCTTATTCGTGTGCATTCTCGTGCTCCGATTTCTGTTCAAGTTGGAATTCACACTAGCTGCCTCCCTCTCACGTGCCCCTCGCGAGTAGGGCAGTGCCCAGCATGTGCGCCCGCCGTCCCGCGGTCGGTGTTCGCTCCAGCCAGGCTCTCGCCGCATGGTCGGACGGGACCCTCGTGAGGCCCTCGAACAGACACTACAAGCCCACTCTAGGCTCGCCAACACGAAGGTAAAATCACAGCAACCTACTCATTACGAAAGCCATGGCATCATGAAGGCGCACAACCCGCGATGATCTCAACAACACGCGGGCAACGGTCTTTTTACATGAGGGGCTTCCCCTCCCAAAATGCTCTCACGACCTTTAGGGCCACGCCCGAGTCTTTTCCCGCGCAGGACAAATAACAGTGGGAGGAGCGGGATGAATCGGACATGTCGCTCACCGCATCCCCCAGGGCGTCCTCAGAGGCGTCGTTGGCGTCACTGTCATCGCCGACAGCTTCTCCATCGCCGTTGTCGGCATCATCTTCACCACCGTTCACCACGTCGCCTTCGTCGGCAGCAACGATCACCCCATCGTCATCAGAGGTGAAGGCCCGCACAAGCGCATCTACATTGTCCTCCACCCACCGCGCCAGGTCACCGCGGACGGCCTCGGGCACCAGGGCGATAGCTGCATCGAAGTCGAAGAGGGGGTCAATGTTCTGAAGATGGCTGAAGATGCAGGAGAATGCCCGCGCGAGCAGGCCACGGCTCCTTTCCTCCACCAGCTGGCGGGACCTCTCGAAGCGGTTCTCCAGATGCGTCACCACATCAGTGAAGAACTTGAGATTGTCGGCGTAGTTGGTCACATGTGGCTCCTCGGCAACGGCCTCGCAGATGTTACCCAAGGCCATGTTGGCCCTCTCCCTGAGCGTCCAGAGCATGGGGCCATGCATGTGTTCCAATGTCTGTCGCTGCCGGATCTCGTCCGCATTCCGCTCCGCGACGGCCTCGGCATCATCAACCCGTCGTTGAAGAAGGAGCAGCTCGGCGCGGGAGGAGGCCAGCTCAGCCTGCGCCGAGCCTAGTGCGACAGCAGTGGCCTCAGCTCGCTGTGTGGCTTCAATCAACTTGGTCCCGAGGGCAGCAGTCCTGCCCGTGGCTTCAGCCTTGACCAGCTTCAGCCGCTCTTCATACTCGCGCTCAAGGCCGGCGCGAGCCTCCGCCACGCGACGGTCGATCTCCTCCTAGATCCGAGCATCCCGCGCACCGACGTCGTCCTCCGCCTGGGTGACCTGGCATTCCCTCGTCTCCAACCTCTCCAAGTCGAGGTTGCACTCGGCAGTCTCCAGCGTCAGCGCTTCCTCGCGCCTCCGGAGCTCCTCCTCTTCAGCGGGCCCCCCTTTTAGCAATGCAAGGGCGGCTCGGCGCAGCTCCCCCTGCTGCTCCAGGGAGTTGCACCAGTCTTGGAGCTCCCACGCGCGCTCCTCCACAGCTTCGCGTCGCCTATCTGCCTCCTGAGCCTCCTCAAGGGCCCGGGAGCAGGCCTCCCGAGAGGCCGCCAGGGATGCCTTGGCCTTGGCATTTTCGAGATCACGCTGGTGGCGGGCGAGACCAACAGCCGCCCTCAGCTTGCGCCGCTCCTCGACCAGCCTCAAGCCTTCAGCTTCGAGACGCGCGTCTCCGACCGCCAGCTCAGCGCCAAGCTGGCTCACGGCATCGACTGCCGTCCGGAGGAACTCCTGGCGGACAGTGCTGCGCTCCCACGCGCGCCCAAGCACGTCGTCAGCATCACCCTCCGCCATCAACGCTAGTGGAGGGCCTTGGAGCGGTTCGCCCCCTCTCGGCAGGGGGCTGGGGGCTGGCACCCCTGCGATCACCGGACGGGCCCTGCAAGGGACCCAGCCAGGCATCAACCCACCTCCCGCCGAGGTCCCAAAGATTGACTTCATCCACTCGCCGCCTAGGACCAGTGGAGGAGCTCAGGGCAAGATGGATGTGCCCAAGAAGAGCTCACGAGGGAGGAGCGGCGCGCCGACAGGATCAAGGCGCGCCGCAGGTCGGTCTACCTCTCCAGCCAAGCTTGTACCAAGGGCGACACGCGGGCTCAAGGCAGTCGAGGTCGGTGGCGGAGGAGAAGCCTGAGGACGCGGCTCCTCAGCTGGCTCCGCGAGCTCGTTAGAGGGGATCCTGAAAGGCCGCAGTCAGCAAAGGGAGCGGCAAGCAAGGAACCACAAGAAGGAGAGATTTACTCGTCCATGGCGAAATACTTCATGTGCTTCAGTGGGCGGTACGGGCGATCATCACCACCGGAAGCCTCCTTCCTCTTGCGAAGGGCCTCGAAATCTATGCGGAACCGGCCCAAGCTCGCGACGTGAGGGCCGACGGGCATCATAGGAGCCGAAGCATCAGGACAGCCTACATCAAGGGCACCAGCCTGAGAGGAGCGATCAGGTGCCACCTCTTGGTCGCCTGCCGAGGCCTCGGGGGCTTCGGCCTCGGGAGCGGCAAGTCGCGCTCCCTCGTTAGCCACCACCTCGCAAGGGGTTCCGTAGGCTCCGGAGGATGACGCTTCAGGATCCCCACGCAACATCAGCACCTCAACATCAGGCCCCTCGGCCCCTGCCAATCCTTGCCTCCTTCCAATGACTCCTGAGGCAAGATCGGCGCGGGCAGCTGGGGGAAGGACCACATCAACTGGATTCTCGCGTGGTCCCACGAGGCCGGCCGGGCGCAGCCCCCATTCGTCGAAGCGGGGCATCTGCCTCACGAAGTCGACCTTGTTTTTGCAAAGATACAACAGGGCTCCCCCATGGCCAGCGCTGCCGGGAGAGGGGTCGCCGGTCAGGACCTGCAGCACCTTCTTCAGCGTCTCGGGCGTGAGATCCCCTTCCTGGAGCCTCATAGGGTCCTGGCGACCGGTGTAATCCCACATTGGGCGGGAATGGCACTGGAGAGGAGCGATGCGGCGCCGGAGGAACTCCTTCACCACCTTGGGAACCATCACTCCGAGCTCCCTCAGCCCCTCGAAGCGATGCCAGGTGAAGGCAAGTTGGGGGCTCGTGAGTTCTTCATGATCCCGACCAGGATTGGGAATAGCAGGCAGCGTCGGGTGTGCGAGCAGGGGGATGGGCACCCCAACGTCCACATACAGCCACCGCTCCCGGAACCTCCTCGCGGAAGGTGGGAGGCTAAAGTTGATCCCCGAGGCGGCCGTCTCCGGCACGGCGTGGAAGCTCACGCACCCCAAACACCAGGAAGAGTCAGACAAGCGCAGCGAGAAGAAGTGGCGCAGATGGGCAACGGAAGGAGGAATCCCCATCATGGCCTCGCAAACGAAGGCAAAGACAGCAAGCAGAGTAATGGATTGGGGGCCAAGATGCATCATGTGGATCTAGTAATGGGAGAGCACCGCATTGAAGAAGGCGGAAAAGGGGGGAACCAGGCCCGCCCACAGGGCATCGACAAAGAATCGGACCTCCGTGACAATCCTATCGAAGGAGGCATGGGACGCGGGCCAGACCATCGTCTTCCCGCACTCATTGAAGCTGGAAGCAAGTGCAGAGCAGACCTTCTCCAGGGCTTCCAGGTTGAGTATGAGCGACGTATCGACGACGGGAGAAACCGCCGGAGGCGCGCTGGTCGAAGGCGCTGGTTTCTTCCCCTTATCCTTTTTTGTTGGCGCCATGGCAATGGGAAGAGGGAAGAACTCGAGATGGATTGGAGGCGGAAGTAGAGGCGCGAGGAGGAAAAGGGAACAAGAAGCACGCAGGCTGCAAAGGGAGGATAACTATGTACAAATCTCGTGGCCGCCTAGCCAGGCGCATAATGAGGGAGCATGGGGAAGCGGAGACGCCCACGTCCAATCAACCGCCACGTGGCGCCCAAGGCCGCAGGCTGATGGGGCCCGTGGCGCTCCGCACTTGCCCCTTCGCTTCTCCTCTAATCCAAGTGCGAGCGCGCCTTGGGCCCGGGGGCTACTGTCGGCGTTCTGGGAACGGGGGTCCCAAGACTGGCCTGTATGCGGCCTGCGGCGTGGCTGAAGCGGTGGTCCAGTACGGCCCATCTTCGTCAGCACAAGACTCAAGACCCTTGCGAGGGGCCAAGCCTCGCGGGGTGGACTACACGAGGCTTCCTCAGGAACGGCCTCGCCAGGCAGGCTCGCGAGGAGGTAGAGAGATCAAGGCGGGGTACCTCGCAAGGTGCTCATGATGCAAGCCATGACGATCAGACCAGGCGGGTGCCAGGCGGGCGTCGGCCTGCACATTGTCCTTGTTTCCTCTTTGGTGCAAAGGGGGCAAGCACAGGCGTGGAGTACCGAGGCATCAGACAAAGGTTTCCATTTCAGTGCAATGAGACCAAGACCAGCAGAGCGACGGGATGGAGGTCATTGTGGAACCCAAGACGGCGTCATCACCAGTGCCTTTGGCAGCCGAAGACCAAGTTTAGTCAGGATAACTTGTACTGGATGTTCCCCTTCAAAATGGCCGTTGTTGTTGCCCTTCCCGCTCAATATTTGGGACGAGGCCCAGGGCCTCTATAAATAGAACTAGCCACCACAGTAGGAGGGCATCTAGAGATCCGGTCCAGCATCTAAGGGGCGATCGAACTCACCCAAGCAGTTCATCGCACCAGCTCAAGAACACCTCTCGCGAGGCGGTTCATCCCTTGTACTGTTCATCATTATCCCCTGAGGCAATCCACCACACCACACACTGGAGTAGGGTATTACACCACATCGGTGGCCCGAACCAGTATAAATCTCGTGTCCCTTGTGTTGTTCATCCTTTAGCTTATATTCTCATGAGGCGATCGGACGTAGGCCGGTAGGGGAAAGATCTTCGTGCGCACCCCAGAGTTCAAACCTTAAGGGTCTGCCGGAACCCAACATCCGACAAGGCAGAACTTTTTTTAAAATAAATTTCGCCAGAAGAGAAAATCCTAATAAAACAAAAAAAGTTCTAAAAATGCCAAAAACAATTTTCACCGTCTAAATAAAATATTTAGGACAAAGTGAACATTTTTGTGGCCTAAAATGCAATTTTGAAAAATGCATATTTTTCTAATTCAAATAAAATAGCAAATAAAATACCAGAAAAATCATAATTTGATTCTAAAATTCTTTCTCCAATATTTCTGTGAGTTTGAAGAAGACATATTATCTTCTCTCATTTATTTTCAATATTGGAAATAATTGGAGAGAAAAATAATAAAACCAAATTGATCCTTTTCTTCAAATTTGAAATAAATTCAAATATGAATTTTGTGAAACCTCCAACTCTCTCCATGGGTCCTTGAGTTGCTTAAGATTTCTAGGATCTCAAGCAAAATGCAAGAACAAAATATGATATGCATATGATGATCTATGTATAACATCCAAATTGAAAAATGGGATGTTACAAACCTACCCCCCTTAAGATGAATCTCGCCCTTGAGATTCGGGTTGGTCAGCAAAAAGGTTTGGGGGGTCTCTACGAAGGTCTTCCTCTCGCTCCCAGGTGGCTTCCACCTCGGTATGGTGGCTCCACTGAACTTTGCAAAACTTGATAACCTTGCTGCAAGTAACTCGGCTAGAAAACTCGAGAATCCTGACTGGCTTCTCCTCATAAGTCAAATCACTGTCTAACTGAATCGCTTCCAGTGGCACAGTATCTCTTAGAGGAATATCAACCATCTCTGCATGGCACTTCTTCAACTGGGAAACGTGAAACACATCATGAACTCCTGACAATCCTTCTGGCAATTCCAGTTTGTATGCAACTTCTCCCATACGTTCCAAAACTCGGTATGGTCCCACAAAACATGGTGCCAGCTTTCCCTTAACTCCAAAACGCTTAACTCCTCGAAGCGGGGACACCCGAAGATATGCTCTGTCTCCAACTTCGTAAACTATCTCCTTGCGTTTCGAATCCCCATAACTCTTCTGCCTGGACTGGGCTACCTTGAGTCTGTCGCGAATCAACTTAATATTCTCTTCAGAGTCTTTGATTAAATCTGGTCAAAACAACTGTCGATCTCCAACTTCGTCCCACGATAACGGTGTCCTGCACCTCCTTCTTTACAAAGCTTTGAAAGGGGCCATCTTCAAACTGGCTTGATAACTGTTGTTATAAGAGAACTCTGCATACGGCAAATTGTCGTCCCAACTAGATCCATAATCTAGCGCACAAGCTCTCAACATGTCCTCCAGAATCTGATTGACTCACTCGGTTTGTCCATCTGTCAGTGGATGAAAGGATGTACTAAACTCTAGCCTAGTACCCAAAGTCTCATGCAACTGATTCCAAAACTTTGAGGTAAACTGGGTTCCTCTATCTAATACAATGGTCCTCGGAACACCATGCAGAGATACGATCCTGGTCATGTATATCTTTGCCAACTTAGCACTGGTATAGGTGTTCTTCACCGGGATGAAATGAGCTACTTTCGTCAAACGATCGACTACAACCCAGATAGAGTCATAGACTGAACGAGTCCTGGGCAATCCCGTGATGAAATCCATGCCAAGTTTATCCCACTTCCATTCGGGTACCTGCAATGGCTGTAGCAATCCTGCTGGCTTTTGATGCTCTGCCTTAACTCTGTGACATACAACACATAGTGCTACATATTCCGCAATATCCTTCTTCATTCCTGTCCACCAGAAACTTTCCTTCAAATCCAGATACATATTAGTGTTTCCTGGGTGAATTGAATATGGTGAATCATGGGCCTCCTGCAAAATCAACTTCCTGATCTCGGGGTCATTAGGCACATATACGCGATCCTCAACCATAAAGTGTCGTGCTCATCCTCGCGAAATCCTTTAGCCTTTCCTTTCCTCGTCCTTTCCTTTATCTCGACAATCTCCTTGTTAGCCTTCTAGGCTTCCCTAATCTTACCCATCAAAGTGGATTGAATTTCCAATGCTGCTACATAACCTCTCGAAACTATCTCCAAACATAACTCTTGAAGATCATCTGCTAACTCCTTAGGTAATCCTCTGGCCATGAGTGTATTAACATAACTCTTGCGGCTCAACGCATCTGCTACTACATTGGCCTTTCTGGTATGATAGTGCAATTTCATATCATAATCCTTGATGAGCTCCACCCATCTCCTTTGTTTGATATTCACCTCCTTCTGCGTGAAGATGTATTCAAACTCTTGTGATCCGTGTATACCTCATAGTGGTTTCCGATGAGAAAATGTCTCCATGTCTTTAGCGCATGCACTACGGCTGCTAACTCCAAATCATGCGTAGCATAATTCAACTCATGAGGTTTAATCTGTCGTGGGGCATATGAAACAACTCTTCCTTCCTGCATAAGCACTGCTCCAAGTCCTCGATGTGAAACGTCGCAATACACGTGATAGTCTTTCCGTTGGTCTGGGAGAATCAACACTGGGGTTGTAATCAAACGTTTCTTAAACTCCTGAAAACTGGCTTCACACTCCTCAGTCCATTTAAACTTGGTGTCCTTCTTCAATAACTCTGTCATGGGCTTTCCAATCTTGGAGAAATTCTCAATGAACCTCCGATAATATCCTGCGAGTCCAAGAAAACTCCTGATCTCTCCGACTGATGTGGGTGCCACCCATTTAGTCACAGAAGCAACATTGGTAGGGTCTACTCCTATTCCTTCTCCGGATATAACATGTCCAAGAAATCCAACTTCCTTTAACCAAAACTGACACTTGCTGAACTTGGCATACAACTGATGTTCTCTGAGCTTCTCAAGAACCAAACGCAAATGTTCCTTATGCTCCTCTTCATTCTTGAGTAGACCAATATATCATCAATGAACACCACAACGAACTTATACAAAAACTTCATAAACACCTTGTTCATCATGTTCATGAAATAGGCAGGCGCGTTAGTCAGACCAAATGACATAACAATATACTCATATAGCCCGTACATTGTGGTAAAAGTTGTCTTAGGTATATCCCGCTCTCGGATCTTCAACTGGTGATAACCTGATCGAAGATCAATCTTAGAGAATACTTTAGCTCCTTGCAACTAGTCAAACAAATCATTGATCATCGATAGAGGATATTTGTTCTTGATCGTCACCTCATTCAACGCACGATAATCAACAACCATCCTTAATGATCCATCCTTCTTCTCCACTAGAAGCACTGGGGCTCCCCAAGGTGACGAACTTGGTCGAATATAACCTTTATCCAATAACTCCTTAATCTGCTTCTTAAGTTCCTCCAAATCTTGTGTAGGCATCCTGTACGATCTCTTTGATACTGGCGCGGTGCCTGGCAATAGCTCAATCAAAAATTCAACGTCTCGATCTGGTGGCATGCATGGTAACTCCTCCGGAAATATGTCAGGGTAATCCTTCACCACTGGCACTTCCTCCTGTACAACTCCTGATAAGGAATTCACTTGAGTCCTCTTCGGCACATGCCGGGATACATACTTGATCCTTGTTCCTTCTGGGGTGGTGAGGAATATCGACTTACTAGCACAATCAATGTTCCCTCCATACTTTGATAACCAATCCATGCCTAATATTATATCCAATCCTTGTGACTCCAAAATTATTACGTCCGAGGGAAACACATAGTTATCAATCCTTAAGGGTAACCGATCACACAATCGGCTGGCCATATACTCTGCTCCTGGTGAGCTTACTAACATGGCGGACCTAAGGGCTTGGGTTGGCAGTTTATACTTATCCACAAATCCCCTTGATATGTATGAATGCGATGCACCAGTATCAAAAAGAACAAGTGCGGTAAATGCATTAATCAAAAACTTATCGACAATTGCGTTGAGTTGATCATTAATCTCCTCCACGCTGATGTGGTTCACCTGACCTTTGGTGAAAGGGTTGGGCTTCTTGGCAGAACTCCCATTGCCATTTCCATTCTTTGCGTCAGGACATTCATTGGCATAATGTCCAGTCTTCTGGCACTTGAAATAGGTAACATGGCTCAAATTCCTCTTGGCTGGTGTTAAAGGGTTGGAACGGTTTTGGCTGCTGCTTCCTCCATTCCCATTGCCATTCTTGGGGCCACTATGGTTGTGCGAACTTGCTCCGTTGTGCGTGTGCCCTCCATGGTTGTGGGTATGTCCTCCCGAGTACAAGGAGTAGCGTTGCTTCTACTGAGCTCCTGAGATATACCTCCCCTGTCCATACTTCCTCTTGCGATTGTCAATCTGTTGCTTCTTGCCTTCAATCATAAGAGCCCTATCTACCAACTCCTGGTAGTTGTTGAATGTTGCCACCATCAACTGCATGCTCATCTCATCATCCAGTCTTTCCAGAAACTTCCCCTGCTTAGCAGCATCCATAGCTACGTCATCAGGGGCATAGCGTGCTAACTTACTAAACTCATCCACATACTGGCCCACTTTGCGTCCTCCTTGGTGCAAGTTGCAAAACTCACGCTTCTTCATGCTCATAGCTCCAGCTAAAACATGGGCAGTGCGGAAAGCCTGCTGAAACTGATACCATGTAACAGTGTCAATGGGGCAATGTTGGGGATATCGCTTATCGGGAACTTATCGGTCGACCCATGATAAGGGGTAAATCAGCTAGTTTATCAGCATATCGGCAGATTTATCGCCATATCGGCTGATTTATCGGCCGATTTATCTTATCGGTCAGACAATGATAAGCGATAAATCGGCCGATTTATCGGCATATTGGAAGATATCTTAAACAGTGCAATGGAGTAAGTGGTTGTGAAATTCTCCCACCATGATGATGCGGGTCCATCAAGCTGATGTGCGGCAAAATGCACTCTTTCCGCATCTGTGCATCCTACAGTGGTTAGCTCTCTTCCAATCTTGCGGAGCCAATCATCTGCAACAACCGGCTCGGTGCTACTAGAGAACACCGGCGCATTCAACCTTAGGAAACAGGCTAGGTGATAACCAGGGGGTGGTGGTGGTGTGTTGTTGTTGTTGTTGCCTTGGTTCTGATTCTGGACTAAAAGTTGCATCAAGGTATTCTGCTGCTGGATCAACTGAGTGAGCTCCAGTGGGAAGGCAAATCCATTGTCACGTCTCGGAGTCATCTGATGGGTTTAGAAGGGGTGAGAAAACAGAATAGAATAGGGGGTCTAAGAGAGATTCACTACCCATAATGCTCATGAGACAAACACAATCAATTTCACTTCAATCAATAGCACACAAGTCATACAAGAGCGGTCTAACCTATAACTACAAACTCAATTGTTGCAAATACTTGGAGGGGAAAAATACTACTAATTACAATGGTGGTCGTCTAGAAATTTTCATCAGAAGAAGAGTCCATGATATCTGCTCCAGCTTCATCAACGTAGTCATCATCGCTATTAGGGTTGGAGTCGGTATAGTCGAGGATGATGTAGTCTCCTGGTTGGTTATCCTTCTTTGGTGCGGGGTCTCCCATGAAAACTCCTAGCTTCCTTGTCAGGTCGTTATTCTTTTATACCAATATAGCAATCTCATCCTCGTATCCATCACGTGGAGACTTGATCTCCTCTTCCAGCTCGTTGTTTCTCCTCACCAGTTTCTTGATCTTTTTCATGTGGATAATTTGTTGATTCTCCTGTCGATGAATATGATCCACCATCTCTTGAATGTAAGCTGCAATTGATCCATCCCTCTTGGTATGAATCATCTCCCATTTTTCATCTCGGCGGCCACATATCTGGTAGACGGTATTCTCCAGCTCCTTGTGATACACCTCACATATGCATCCAAAGGTGATATGTGCGGCCATGCTCTTTCCAATACTCCAGCTTTGTGCATCCAGGTAGAAATCAATAGGACCGTTGGCGCAAAGGTCCTCCCAAGTATCCAGACTTTGATCTTCCAGCGCTCCTCTTCTGGTACAGATGTAGAGAAAGTCCCTGTGAATCTTGGTAATCTGATGTTCAGATACTTAGTGACTTCCTTCAAGTGCTTTCCGAAAGGGGTGTCGTCATCAGGTTGAGTGAACTTGTTCCTGGGATCCACCATCTATAGAGTAGAAAGAGAGGAGAATTAGAAATGAGTAGAGAAGAGAAATCATGTGGCAAATTCTAGTGGTCGCGTCCTACAGTCAGCGTGTGCTCTGATACATCTTGTAGCGACCAGACCTCAAACGGTCAAGTCTCTGTGCATCAGTGTCATCCCTGGATCGATAATGCTGACACACATAGTACTTGAGGAATTATAACAGAGTTTCAATCACACACTTATTACATCAAGTCCTCATAAAGAGTATGATTACATAAATAAATCATGGCTGAAGGCCATCTAAACTAGATAACTGCGGAAGCTTCGAAGGTAAATGAGTCCATCAACTCCAGTTGCATAGCTAAGTACAAAACAACGACCTATCGCACCTTATTCGTCGTCTGAGTAGTCTACAACATAAGACGTTGTAGCCCGAAAACGGGTCAGCACATGGAATATGCTGACATAGTTACACTGCAAAGCAATGATAATGCAAGAGCTATATCTACATGCAATATTTGGCTGGTGGAGGCTGTAAGTTTCATGGTTTTGCATAAAGCTAGTTTTTTCCTACAACAAAGGAGTAAAATTATTAACTACTCCCCATGTTGCCCATTATTTGAGAAGGTAACCCCAACTCAAATCCCTATTAAAAGTATCATCATTAACCCATCATCATAATTAATTAGAGTAACATGATGAGATCACATCAATAGATTCAAGTACTAGATACTCAAGACGTCCATAACCGGGGACACGGCTAACCATGATTAGTTTATACACTTTGCAGAGGTTTGCGCACTTTTCCCCACAAGACTCGACTGCAACCATGATCAGATGACCGAGACATAGCCTTTCTGAAGCATTAACTCTCTACTCCGGGTAGACAGTACCACCTACAACCCTCTACATCTGCTAGTCTACCTCTTCAAGAGCTCACGCAACTTACTCAACTATGCCAGAGCCAATAATGGCTTGTGGCTGCACATGGAAGTTTCTAGCGTGAATAATCTTATGATCCCTTTATGCCTGGGTGGCATTCTATAGGATAATCACATGATAACCTCGGGATTTCCAAAAACAGACAACACTGGGTTCCCCAGGTGCCTCAACCAATCCACCCAGATGTGTATTAATGTTGCCACCTTAATGTTATCCAATTAAAATAACTCTCAAACTTCCATGTGTGAATCATGATCCAGTCACCGTCTACGAGCATGGCTAAGCAATAATAAGCATAACGTATATTCCCGGGGTGATCAAAAGGTATTAGGTTCCTACCTCAAACACTACAACCAAAACCACATGTTCCCAATCCTACCAATGCAAGTATTTGTGGGCAGACCTAATGCATAGTAAAAACTAGGTATAAAAGAGTATGATCAAAGTGTAACTTGCCTTGCTGATGATCTGCAAACTCTAGAGATTCGTAGTAACAAGCTTCACACTCTGGGTAATCTAGTGCAGACAAACAATAGCATTCATAAGCAATCACTCAAGCGAAACACGAGAAAACTCGAGAAAAGATCCAAATCAAACACGAAACAAGCAAACGACTTCAACTAACAAGATTAAAAACCTAATAGCAATATTATCATGTGAAATAGATCTTGATAGTAGGTACATGTGATTAGCTACGATTTACGAAAAGATTCAATTCAAACAGAGCAATGAAACACAAAATAAGAACGAAACAAGATTTTTTACTAATCTGAACTAAAGTCAAACTTTATAGTAACAAAATCATGTTCAAGTTGGTTAACTAGGAAAAGGGGTTCGAGACAAAGATTTTGGTGCTGGTTTCATCTAATTTGGATAAACGGGTAAAAAGTTATACTAGTTTGAAGATCAGGGGCTGAATCATGATAAAAATAACCGGAGATAAGTCCCTGGCCGAAAAATAAAATAAAAAGAAAAGACTAACGAATGAACATTCACTAACTGAACCTAACCGACGAATAACGTTCGTTAAAATGAACGAACGGACGAACGTCCGCTAACTAAAATAAACCGACGAAAACCGATCTAAATAATAAGCCGAAAAACTAAAAAAATGGAGTTTAACCGAGAAAAACCAACCGGCCAAACGGGGTCAACGGCGGCGGCTCCAGCGAGATCCGCGGCGGTGGTGACGGCGGTCGACGGCGCGGGCGATGCGGCGGGTGGTGCGGCGGCGGCGGCGGCAGCGGGCAGCAGCGGCGATAGGCGAGGGCGGCGGCGCGGCGACAGCGGTTTCGGCAGTGCGGGAGGCGGAGGCGGGCGGCGGTGCTCAGCCTTGGGGTCCCAGGGGGCCCGGGTGCGCATTATAGAGGGGGGAGAGGTGCCTTGGAGGAGGGGGCAAGGCGGCGGGGGCGGTGTCTGGCTCGGACACCGAGTCCGGCAGCGGCATGCACGCCCGCGCGGGGGAAGGCGGCGGCGGCCCGGCTCGGCTGGGCCTCGGCCCAGTCGGGAGGAACATTTTTTTAAAATAATTTTTGCCCGAAAAGAAAATCCTAATAAAATAAAAAATTCTAAAAATGCCAAAAACAATTTTCACCGTCTAAATAAAATATTTAGAACAAAGTGAACATTCTTTTGGCCTAAAATGCAATCTTGAAAAATGTATATTTTTCTAATTCAAATAAAATAGCAAATAAAATACCAGAAAATTCATAATTTGATTTTAAAATTCTTTCTCCAATATTTCTCTGAATTTGAAGAAGTCATATTATCTTCTCTCATTTATTTTTAATATTGGAAATAATTGGAGAGAAAAATAATAAAACCAAATTGATCCTTTTCTTCAAATTTGAAATAAATTCAAATATGAATTTTGTGAAACCTCCAACTCTCTCCATGGGTCCTTGAGTTGCTTAAATTTCTAGGATCTCAACCAAAATGCAAGAACAAAATATGATATGCATATGATGATCTATGTATAACATCCAAATTGAAAATTGGGATGTTACAGTCCATGGAATGAGAGTTTTCAGTTACTTTACACTTACAAAGCTAAAGTGGAGATGGCTAGTCCACGGAGTGTTGTAGAGATTGACAAGCATATAGTTTCATACAAAATAAGAGGGAAGTCATTTGAGAAGGAGTGCTTCAGGAGGGCTTTTGTTTTTTCCAGGATTGCTGGCAGGGGTTTCTGGATGGTTGCAGGCCCTATTTGGTTGTCCATGCAACTTCTTTGAATGGAAGATGGGGAGGATAGCTAGTAGCAACTTCTGCATTTGAAGGACACAACTGGCTATTCCCAGTTGCATCTGGTGTGTTGGAGGCAGAGTACGAGGAAAGTTGGGCCTGGTTTCTACAAGAACCGCGCAACATTATAGGTACTCCCCCAGGTTTAGCTATACACACAGATGCTTGCAAGGGTTTAGAGACTATAGTTGGAATTGTATTCCCTGGAGCAGAGCATAGGGAATGTATGCGACACCTAGCACATAATTTTAAAAAGCAATTCAGAGGTAAAGTTTACGATGAGAACCTATGGCCAGCATCATACACATGCAGCTTGAGGAAGCATGAGCGCCATTTGAGAGTGTTATATGCTCACAATCCTGAGGTGAAGGAGTACTGGTAAGCACATCATCGAATGGTGTGGTCAAGAAGAAAATTAAATGAAATCTTCAAAGTAGACTATGTGACTAGTAACCTCGCAGAGTGCTTCAATGCAAAGGTCAAGTTAGTGAAAGGGGTCTTGTTGTGGCAAGCATTTGATAAGATAAGGCAGATGGTCATGCTAAAGATGGCTCTTTGTAAAAGAATTGCAGAAACACAATACCTTGGGTACTCCCATGTCTTATTAAGTCATTGCATGCCAAGGCAAGAGGACTGAAGATGAAATGCGTTTGACCATTGACATACGAGGCTGAGGTAAGATATACTGACACTAAAAATAGGGAATGGAGGTATCCAGTGAACCTAGCAACCAGGGAATGCAGTTGTAGGAATGGCAAATCCGTGGGAAGCCATGCATACATGCCCTACATCTCATGGTTGTTATTGGGGTTGAAGATGTTGAAGTTGATCAGTATTGCTCTGAATATTTCTGTGTTGCCAAATTTTGGGTTGCTTATGCTGACAATGTAACTGCACTCTGGGAAAAGACCAATGGAACAGAGTAGATCCAGGGTTCAAACTATGTTCTCCTGTACTTACTAGACCACTAGGAAGACCAAGGAAGAACAGGATAAGAGCAGGTGAAGAGGGTCATGTAAAAAGACAGCATAAGTGCAAAAGATGTGGAACCCTAGGGCACATTTCTAGGCTTTTTACCAATCCAATGGATGCATCGTTTGGAGAAGAGGAACAATGGGCAGCAGCAAATGCAAAATAGAATGCAGCAGCAGAGGAGAATCACCAACATCTTGGTATGTGTGCAGCCTTCCCTTTTTTGTATGCATGTGTTCTCTTTTTTATCGATGGCTTATCCCTAATCTTATTTCTGTTTGACCCGGCTCTAGGATAGGTGGAGACAAAGGAAAGAAAAGGCTTGGAGAGGAAGAAACTTTCGTTGAACCATCATCTGATGCAGAATTTGAAGCCATGGCTTATGATGGTTTTGAAGCTATAAGAGAGGAGCAAGACATGGTTCATGTCGTTCCTTTAAAGATTATGGAACCAACAGATGACTTTCAACTGGTAATCAAGTGCTCGGGAAACCAGGAGAAGATATCCCAAGTGAAGATTAAAAGGAAGAAGATAAAGCCAAAGAATATCCTAGCTAGAGAAACCAGGAGCAAGACACTTAAGCCATCTGCGAACACACGGAGCAACTCAAATATTGGAATTTGAACTTTGAACTAGTGTGAAAACTTGTAAGGTGTAGTAATGCAAAATGATATTTGTACTTTGATGTCAAATTTGTGGTAGAATTCAAATTTGAGGCAAATTTTGAATTTAATGCAAATTTTGAATTTGAACCAACATTTGAAGTCCATTGCTCTGTGTGTGATGTTGCAATGTTTTTTGAACTATTATACATTTGCTCCAGATGAGATCATAAGCTCCAAATGAGCTCTGAAGCTCCAGGTGCTCAAAATTTAGCTCCGAAGCTCCAAATGCTCAAAATGATCTCCTGAGCTAGGGTAATCAACCCCATTTGTAATCAAGTTTTTTTAACTTGTCGAAATGAGCCAAATATTTTTTTTGTTAAGACCTATTCAATCTATATAATGTCCATTTGAAGTCTCGTTATTTATTTAATTAATATCCATTTCTTGATTTTTTTAAACTAGTTACACTTTTATAGAGAACCAATAGAAAACACACTAAAAATATGAAAATGAAAAGTAAACTCCATAGTGAAGCATTTTTTGTTTTATTTATTTTTTTGAATTCAAAACCCTAAACCCCTCTCACTTGCGCCTTGAACTCTCTACAACATCGTTCAAGGTAGCTAAGTTTTGTGAAGGTTTTTCATAAAACTAACCATAGAACAAGTTTATATATTTTTTATCAACATTGTATCACTTGAAACGACTATGTGCACCGGTTTTGTATTTTTGTATTTTTTTTAATTAGTTATGCTCATTTCAATGTTGGTCAAACCCTACAAAACCATGTTGGTTGTCTCCAAACTCTAGCACCGAACTCTAGCCATTCGATCATACCCTAGCGCCAAACTAGAGCAGTCAGATATGGTTTTCTAGAAGGACTGGTGAGGCGATCCACGAGAGGCTGGTCTTTGCGACGTGATTGGCCGCGTATGACTAGGCAATCCACAAGAAGCTGACTACTAAGTCGTGCTACATATTGAGCGTGCGTTGGTTTTTTCCTTGAAGAGGAAATGGTGATGCAACAAAGTAGAGATAAGTATTTTTCTCAGTTGAGAACCAAGGTACCAATCTAGTACGAGGAAGACACAAGTCTCCAATAATTGCACCTACACAAACAAACAAATACTTGCACCCAACGTGATAAAGGATTGGCAAACCCATCATGGTTACTTGCAAGGATGAGATCTGATAGTGATAGATATAAAAGATAAGTAAAAGTGCAAAATAATACAAATAAAATAAATTGCAGCAAGTATTTTTGTGTTTTTTATTTTATAGATATGAAAATAATATGATAAAAGATAGAACCAGCGCCATAGTTTTCACTAGAGGCTTCTCTCTTGAAAGAAAGCACACAGTGGGTAAACACATTACTATTGAGCAATTGATAGAAAAGTGCATAGTTATGACGATATCTAAGGAAATGACCATGTATATAGGCATCACGTCTGTGACAAGTAGACCGACTCCTGCCTACATCTACTACTAGGACACCACACATCGACCGCTATCCATCATGCATATACTGTATTAAGTTAATAAGAACAGAGTAACACCTTAAGCAAGATGACACGGCGTAGAGGGATAGATCCAATCAATATGAACAAACACCATCTTTTTATCCTTAATGGCAACAATACAAATACGTGTCATGTCCCTTTGTGTCACTGAGATTGAGCACCGCAAGATTGAACCCATTGCAAAGCACCTCTCCCATTGCAAGAAAAATCAATCTAGTTGGCCAAACCAAATTAATATATCAGAGAGAAATACAAAGCTATATAAGTTATGCATAAAAGAGTTCAGAGAAGACTCAAATAATATTCATATATAATCTGATCATGAATCCACAATTCATTGAATCTCAACAAACGCACAACAAAAGAAGATTATATCGAATAGATCTCCAAGAACATCAAGGAGAACATTATATTGAAGATCAAAGAGAGAGAAGAAGCCGTCTAGCTACTAGCTATGGACCCGTAGGTCTGTGGTAAACTACTCACACATCATCGGAAGGGCGGCAAGGTTGATTTAGAAGCTCTCCAGGATTGAATCCATCTCTAGCAGAGTACCGGAAAAGGTCCCCAGATGGGATCTCACAAAGACAGAAACTTGCGGCCGTGGAAAAGTATTTTTTTACTGTAAACTATAGGGGACCCCCCATACTCAAACTTTATTGCCAAAGAGATACAATTACATTGATTATAAGAAGTAAACAAATGAAGAACTAAGGGGCTAGGGGTCTACAAAGCTAGAAAAACTAAAAAGCAATACCTCAAGGAGGCAAGAAAGAGATCCATCTCAATAACTCATCTCTAAAGACATGTTTAACTCTATGCTGCTTGAGATTAATATCATGGATCAAGGCACTTATCCATTTATTAAAGCTTGGCCTTTCATGCCTAAACACCTTGGCGTTCCTTACTATCCAGATGTTCCAGCAAGCAACAAAACCACCTCGGTGAAAAAAGGTTTTGCAAAGTCTCGTTTAGCCTGCAACACAATGCTGCTCATATCATCTCCCTATGGCCAACTGATTTGAAGATAGTTACAGATTCTCACACTAAAATTGAAGTGGAAGAAGAGGTGACCTCTAGTTTCCCTTGTCAACAGAGGACAAAGAGCACAATTGACGCCATCATCCATATGCCAATGCCTTGTATCAACCATATCGTTGGTGTTAAGCTTGTCCATAGTCAACATCCAAGCAAACACTTTTATTTTCTTTGTGCATGATGATTTCCATATCTAGAGCAACAGAGGATTGAATGACAAGGTAAAATGCATGAAGGAATAGAATATCTTAGGCCTAAAAGCATTGCATGTCCCCTGCCAACACCAGATATCATTTGCATCCAAATCTATATTGTGAGTGGACATCATTTCCTGAACTATCATATATTCATCATATGCTTGCTCAGACACAGGTAAATTAAACATCTCTGAGATATCATGCACTTGAAAAGCATCTGCTACAGTTATCATGGGTCTTTGACATATGAAAGAATCCTAGGAAATCTTGATTGTAAGGTTGTCACAGAATCACTCAACTTCATTTGTTAGACCAAAATAGAGCTGAATCACCGCAGTTGATTTGCACCCAAGTGTTGTTTCTGAAATGATCCAACAATTTGCATATATCTTTCCACCAGAAAGAACCACAGCTATCAGTGCCCTGTGGAACCCTCCCATGATAATATGAATTCCAAACTAGAGGAGACCCATGGCAGATACATCTTATTCAAAAACTTATGCATATGCTTAAGCAACAAAGCAATATTCTGGACTCCCAAGTTCAAAATTCCTAATCCCCCCTTGCTTTTAGGCCTACAAATCAAATCCCATGCTGCGAGATACTGAGAGGGCTCATCTCTATGGTTTCTCCATAGGCATTGTCTCTGGATTCTCTCCGGTTGTTTTAAATTTCTAGGAGGGACTAGCAAACTTCCAAGATAGAATATGGGCATGGATGACAGAGCAGAATTGAGGAATTGTGATCTTTCACCCTGATTGAGGAAGGAGGAACTAGCTGACATTCTTCTTTCCATGCAATCCACCAAATGCGTGAAGTCAATCATCTTAGGCCTAGTTGCACCCATAGGCAGTCCCAAGTATGTGAAAGGCATTTTCCCCACTTGACATCCAAAAGTTGCAGCAAGAGAAGTGATTGTATTCTCGTCAACATTAATAGGAACCATGGATGATTTGTGATAATTAATAACTAGGCCAGTAGAAGTGGAAAAAACCTTAAGCATATCTTTCAGAGCAAGTAACTGTGCCATATCTTGTAACATCCCAAAATTTTAAATTTTGGAATGTTATATTAAATAAATGATTATGAGTGTTTGTTTTACTGTTGTGTGATTGATTCTGTGAAATTGAGTGGAATTTGAAACTTTTTGAAAGTTGAATGAGAGGGAATAAAAGAACTTTCCCAAAACTTTCATCTTGCATTTTTTTATCTCCATGAATTCAAGCCATCTCATCACAAGACCCTAGAGTGAAGATAATATGACTTCTTCCATTTAAAGAAATGAAAAGGGGTTTGAAAATGATTTGAATTCCATTTGAAATATTTCAAATTTAGAAACTTTAAGCAACTCAATGAGTTCATTAAATGACTTCTTCAAATTTGAAGAAAGAGAGTTGGAAGTTCCAAAGATATAATTTGGAAGTCACTTTGAAGTTATTTGAAACTCATTTCCATTTGAAGTTGTTTGAATTCCCAAGCTTAAAATCCTTTAAAAACTACTCAAAACGAGAGAACAAATATGACACTTCAAAATTCATAGGGAATTTGAAATATAACTTTGCCAAGGGAAAACATAAAAGAAATGTAATTGGTTTGAAATTCAAATTCAAAACCAATTGGGAGTTATTTGGGTTTCTGTAAAAAATGCATGCACACACACACTCGCCCGCACCTCTCTCGCTCGCTCGCTCACCTGCACCCGCTGACTGGTGGACCCCACCTATGTCGTCCACAACCTCCCACTCGCCCCGCACGGGAACAGCATGTCGCGCGCACACGCCGAAACCGCCAGGAGAAGCCCTCGCGGACGAGCTTATCCCCGCGACTCCGCAGCCACTACTCGCGCCTATAAAAGCCCCTTGTCCCTCTCTCTCTCTCCATTCTGCCACTTCGCATCGTCCCATGCTGCTGCCTACGTCATTTGGATCTCGCCCGTCGGAGCTACCTCGCTGGTGCTCTTCGACGCCCGTAAACGACCTCGGATTCGTCTTCTTCCGTCAACCTACTGCCCTACTCGAGATGCATCTAGTTGACATTTTTGTTTGCCCTAGGTTCGCTGGAGACGCCTCCCCGATGACACATGCCCTCGCCGGAGCAACGGGTCACCGCCCTTCTCTCCACCCGTGCCGACCACCCGACGCGCGCCGCCACCACCACTGCGACCCCCTCGTCATGTTCGTCCCCTTCGTCTTCTTCCCCGCCGTCGAGGATTGCCGTAGGCGCCGCCCCGTCACCGCACGACGCCAGCGCCGCGGCCTCCTGTACATCATCATCGTCACCGTGAGCGACCCCCTCCTCATTTGTTATTATTTCTAGTTAACCTATTGCGCCAAATGGTGCAGAGACCCGCTAAAGCCATGTTGTCGATGAAAATAGTTTCATTTTGCAAGGACCTATTTTATATTTGTAGTAGAATGTTATATTGAAAACGCTGCAAAACTTTTTGTGCCAAATAGCACAAAGGCCCTTCTGATTCCATGTTAGTGATGAAAAGAAATCCATAGTTTAAATGATTTTGTTACGGGTAAGCACATATGATAACAAATTTAATCTCTCTTAGTTCAGGAAAACGGGTGCTTGTTGCACCAAATGGTGCACAGGCACCCTAAATCCATGTGCGCGAGGAAAAAATTATCCATGGTTCAATCGCCTTAAATAGGAAAAATGGTCGATTGTTATCTACAATGAGATGTATATACACATTCAATTTGATAACATAAAATATTTGATACCATCTTCACATAGACCCATTTGAAATCATGTACGTGTTGAAAATATGTGCACTTTCCAGTGACTCTGTTTGAGCAAAACAAACATACGCTTTTGTTTAAAAATATATGTGTCTATAAAATCATGAGTGTTTTGGCCATACACATAGTACTCCCTCCATCCTAATATAAGTCTCAACTTTTTACTAACTCTAGTACAAAATTATACTAAGGTCGAGACACTTATTTCGGGACAGAGGGGGTAGAATACAAAGAAGCCAGGGGACTACATATTAAATCCTGTCTTGCTCTTAAAACAAAACAATAAAACTTATAATTTCCTCTCTTGAGAGCATTCTCCTCTTCTCCTTCTCGGGTGCCCTGTTTGGATTCCAACGAATCGTGCACCACCACCACCAAAGCCAAGGAAAGTGTTATTTACATAGCAGAAAAACAATGCATAATACAATTATATAGACATCTCTAGCAAAATTATTGATTGCACATGTAGATTGAGACTAAAATGAAGAAGGCATTAATAATCAAGACGAAGAAGGTATGGTCATGGTATGTATACTCAGCCAGGAGTCTCAAATGAAGTACTCCCTCCATAAAGAAATATAAGAGCATTTAGATGACTACTTTAGTGATCTAAATGATCTTATATAAGTAGTGATATAAATGTTCTTATATTTGTTTACGGAGGGAGTACCAGTCATGCCATAGTTAAATTTCAGTTCAAATATCACGTAAAAACTTCTCAACTTAACTAACAAAAACATACTGAGACTCCACCATTTGACTTCCACTTAGAAGGTTCTCATATAGATGGACCCACAAAAAAATTACGACTGGTTAGACAAAAACAAGAAACATTTTCCTGTCAAAGGTATTTCAAAATTAACAAGAGGAAAACACAGGAAAATTACCGTCCCTGTGTCGACCTGGTAGTTTTTTAGAGGCCCAAATTTGCTTCATTCTAAATAGATGACACAGTAAACTGACTATAAAACCTGTCATTTCATACCACAACCCAATGACTAACAATGAACATATCTCTATATGCAATATGATTTCAGAGTGAAACTTACCATTATTTGCTATTGGACCAATCAAATGTGGTTTCAACTCCACATGAGAAAAATAATGTGGAAACTGAACATACATCTGAGCATACAAAACCAGAAATTCAAGCAAGAATTAGACAGGGCATCTAAGGACACGATGGCATTCACTCAACTTGGTATGCAGCATCGGTGCAATGAAATGTATCAATGCCATGATAAGATCCACATGTCCACCTTCATGCCTCCATGACTCCTGCCGACCACGCACCTCTCCCATGGCGTGTCCCCACATTCCCAGCCACGCCTTCTCAAGTACTCCCAAGAAGATAACGGCAATAACAGGCTATGCTAACATTATAAACTTAATATTAGTATTATTGGACAGACATTTAACTTGCACATGAACCATGTAAAATGCAAAATTACTAATGCCAGCTTAATAAAATGACTCCGTGGTGTTGTACATGGCAAACCAAAGATCATGCTTGGTACTATCTTAGGTCGCAACTAATAAGCTAAAAGAAGAACGGAAACTTAATAAAGGTGTTGAATCACATATAATTCATGCTGCCCTTGATAATGGATCAATCAACTTTTCCTAAATTAAACAATAGTGAAATTCTAGTAGCCTAAAGGCCTGATTTGCACATATAGGATATAAGATTATATGATCAAGAAATATCAACATGGATGCTACCCAGCACGAGACACTACCTTCTGGTCAAGCAGCACTAATTATAATGAACATGATTTATTAAGTGAACAAAAGCTATTTTCCCCTAAAAAATAACTCGCATTATTTCTAAGTGAAAAGACTAAGAGTTATAAATTTAAAAAGTAGAACCATGCAAATTATTGATTTATAAACTATCAGATGCATTCGGTCCAGTACTTTGAGAGAAAGGCAAATAGCAAGAAACCAAAGCAGACCCCTGCCTCCTAATGAAGAGCTTCAATAAACTTAAATTGTCATCCTATCAACTAATTATACACACAAGAACCTTCCGAAATGTGAGCTTCTCAGCCAAGATCATGACAATATTCAGACCTTCACCAAAAGGAAGTAACTTCATCAGTTGTGACCTATGACACATATATTTCAAAATCAAAACCAAAAGGAGGTAAATTCATGAGTTGTGACCTATGATCAAGTATATATCTCAATAGCAGCTGAAAATAAGTCAATCTGAAGGTTCTTGCCATATGTATCCCGGTTAGACATCTTTGCTTTGAGAAAATCTTTTAGTGCTTTCATGTTTATGCATCTCAAATTCTTTCCATTTGCATCCCTTCTTCTGCTAGTTAATACAAACACTGAACTAAAATACATTTGGAAATGTCTAGAGAGATCTCAGGAGAAATTCAATGATATTAGCAAAAAGTTATCAGAGATGCATCAAGTACTGATGCATGTAATATCTATAGTCCAGAGATATAAGAAGTAGATGATTCAAACCCATGCATGCTAGTTAGCTTGACAAAGTTAATTTTTTGTTTTGGTACCAAACACCTATCCTTGCCTAGCGAAGGCCAATAGTTTGTTCACTTTGGAACCAAATACACACTAAATAATCATGCATAAACTGGTTGAGTTATGGATGTGCCAAATAATTACTATAACATAGTAGCTCTGGAATTATTTCACAGGGAATGAACAAAAAAGAATCTATTCAGAAGGAAAAAAGAATCATAGCCTATTCATTCATGGTTGCATATATAGATTCCTAGCCAAAAAATACAGCCTATACTAATACACGACTGGATATCAGGATCATCAAGATAAATAGTTTCCTTACAGAATCATGTACGGTTGTGCAGCTAATTAAACATCTAAATAAAGATAAAGGATACACCTTCTTTCCATCTGACAGTATTCGATAATCAACCACACTCGTAATATCTTGAAAGGAGTTTCTGCCTGTAATTGGGAGGATCTTGTGAAATGTATAATCTAGTTGTCCTTGCCTTCCTCTGTAGATAACCGGCTGCAGTACTGATTGTTCACAAATTCGGCAGTATAGAGTTAATATGTAGTATATCGAGAGTATGATCAAACATAAACATTATTCACAAGAAAAGGAAAGAGTGTCCAACATTGCAAATGAAAGATAGACAAGACAGAAAATCAAAAGCTTGTAGACATAAACACAAATAGTTAGTACCCAGACCTTCGGATCGGAAATGACTTAGATTTATTTTTTCCTTAGATTGCAGGGAGCATATCATTAGATTACTTAGTACTGCTCATAAAAAGGTCCAAGTGCAAGTACTCACAGGCCTGCAGGCAACCGATAGTGTCTCCAGTTGTACTCCTCGGTGAATCCGGACATTGGGCAGGTTGTCGATGGACGCCGTCGGCACATGCCGTTGGTGCCCAAGATCTCCAAGAGTCCACTGCATTCACCCACCCATCAATATTTTGCATCAAATATCAGAGAATCCTATAAATACATATATTAGGAAGTTCTTCTAATAGTATAGTAACATAATCCAACAATTAATATATTGACAACACTATTGCTTGAAGGGTCCAATCAGAAGCTCCTAATTATTTTAGTCTGCCAGGCAATCTCTATGTACTACAATCTTCAAGCATGTCATGTAACCAACTTATTCACTGATAATGAGAAGGAAGAACTATCTGAGTAGCTGAGGAGGGCAGCGAGTAGGATGGTTTGTATACACTGAAATCCAATCTTGTTCAGTGATGGAATATGCAGCATACATGTCCCTAAAGCTGCAATGCTAATGATCCATTGTGATACGGTTCCTGAAAGTTATGATACGATATAAAATCATTTTGAGTAGTAGGCAACCACACCATAACTGAATCAATCAGCAAGCAAAAGTCACACTCCAATTTTGAAGCGTACAAAATCCGAGCTCTGAGACTGAACTTATTTAGAAACTTAATAACTAAACTATATATGTGAGCTAGTAACCTCTCCCATACACTGAATAGGAAATGCTTCTAGTAAAAGGAGACAACAAGACAACCAATATGCCCAAGTATCAGAGAAAGATATAACCCAAATACACTGTAAAAGATGACGAAAAACTACAGGAAAAAAGAAAAAAGAATGATGACCTTAACAGATTATAGGGAAGACAGAAGCAGTCTCAAATTATTTATACTTTCAGAGTTGAATTACTCCTTCCAAAGCTAATGGCCAAGATGGCTGTAGGAAGGAACACCCAAAACATGACAAGGAAAGGGCCAAGTTAGCTGTAAGAAGGAGCTCACGGGCAAGATGCAACCAGAAGTGAACAAGGAGTCCAGTGGCTTATTTTCATCTCCTCCCATGCTGCTCCTCGATGGTTCGCCTCCTCCCATGACGGTGCCCGACGAAATTGGCCGGTCAGAATTTGCTAGTCAATCATTTGTCTTCTTATTGTAGTTCTAATTGAACATGGCACAATGATTTATCCACTATTTTAATCTTATACTGGAGTCTAAACATACAGGGAGCGTTTCATTTACATTCACCTTTGATTCTCCATATATTGATGTGTTCTCCAATAAAATAAATGATTTGGCTTTTTTATCATTATGGTTTGTGATTACAAGACTATAGAAATGACAAGTAACTTTTATATCAATTTCCATGATTTTAATCGCTTTGTGGCGCAGTGGCAATGTTTCATGACTACGGCTCTAGCATTGAACCGATGCAAGTTAATTGATATTATTTTGTAAAAATAGCTAGATAACATCTTATTGTTATCAAAATATTATCCAAGTGGGTATGTTGTCTTTACAATAGCCTAGTGAAACAAGAAGCATGAAAAAAAACTAAATAAGAATACGGCCTAGAGAGTATATTATATAATGTATTACTATTAGGCATGTATATAACATTAAATTTGAAACGTTAGACCTTTGCCAGGTGTCTTCCATCTGAACACAAAGATATGCAAATTTAAAAGTACCATAAGAATAATGACTCTTTAGAAGTACCGGAATAATAATGGCCCCATATACCAGAAAAGCAAATAGATGTGATGATTTACTGTTTATTGGCTGATTATCTACTTTTCAGCAGTTTCAGTGTGAATTGTCAGCAAAACAGAGATGAACTCTGCTGCTATGTATCCTCCTGCACCAGCCCATGTACCCCATCGCACTGAATTGCTCCATCCAATAGTTTCATTTGACTTGCGCCTACATTCAAAGCTGCAGTGATCTTTTTTCATTGGCTCGAGCACCCCAATCTGAAGTAAACAATAATTTCCTACAATGGACAGGGAAATGATTAATTACAGGAGCAAAATTATGGACAAAAAAGCACACAATTAACAATCAACCGTATAGAGTGAGGGATCTAGTAATGTTATGTGTCAAGCAAACAAGCGACCACTAACAATAATTTGCTCAAGTTGTGGAGTTTCCAGCTCTTAAATTCAAAAACTCACATCCCACGCGACCGTGTGACTCCTTTCGCTCAGTCCCACAGCCGCTGCAGTAGCACTCTGCCTCCGTCCTCTTGTGCTCCACCATGAGCGCCTCCTCCTCCGGTCCTCGCTAGCCTCTTCCTTCTTGGCCGGCAGCCTGTCACCCCGGTGCTGCATACCACCGTGTGACTGCCAGTTGGCATGCCAAGTGTAAGCGTGTGTGGTCCCACCTGTTGCCGCATAGGGCCCGGGCCAGTTGGCGTGCGTGGGTACTTAAGCTTTGGACAGGGGCGTGTATCAGTATGCTGAAAGAAATGAACTAATTCCCTCACCTACCCTCTCCTCTGCTCATCCCCTTCTCCAAGCTTCTCCCCCTCCCCTCTCTCGATCCGATCCAGCCTACTCTGGTCCCCCCTCAACCAGATCGGGGCGTTACAATTGGTAATCAGAGCCTCCGATCCTGCCCCAAATTTTTTTCGCTGCTGCCTCCTGATTTGGATCGGTAACATCCACTGCCTCGGGTGTGACTTGCTCCGGCGAGATCACGCAAAATCCCCGGCGGGGTTCGATCTAGCAGGGGTGCGAGACGGCACCGTCCAAGCCCTCCGTCCAGACCCGGCAGTTGCTGGCGGCCATGGACGACAACACCACCAGCCTCAAGGCCATGATGGAGACGATTCTCGCGTGCCTCGACGAACAGAAGGTCGACAGCGACAAGCGGCTCGAGGCGCAGATCGCCTTCAACACCCAAGTCTCGCAAGATCTGCGCTCCCTCGCCAAGCAAGTCGATCTCACGTAGGCGGATGTCGACGAGACTCGCAAGGCGCTGGAGAGATCGCCCTCACCGTCGGAATCGCACTCCCCGACCGTGCTCCATCCACCACCACCACCACCTCCGCGGCCCCACAGCACCAACATGGGCCGCCGCCGTCTCCGCGCCTCTCAGACCAGCGCCCGCCCCTGTTGGCCACAGCACCACAACCCGGCGTCCAATCCCAGCACCAGCAGTACCACCAGATCGGCGAGGCGCACCACCAGCAGCAGCACCATGGTGACCACTACGTCAAGCCGCCGAAGCACGACTTCCCTCGCTTCGATGGTAGCGCGCCTTACCTCTGGCTCGACCGCTGCCGGGCGTATTTCGACCTCTACCATGTGCCGCCCGCGAGTTGGGTGACCACGGCGACACTATACATTGAAGGGCAAGCGGCTCACTGGCTTCAGGCATTTCGCCAAACACATGGCGGCCTCGGTTGGAATGCGTTCTGCGCTGCGATTCAAGAGGAGTTCGGGGTCGACGAATTTGAGATGGAGATGCACAAATTGTTGCAGCTCCGTCAGATTGGCACGGTCAGCGAGTATCGCAAGGAGTTCGATACATACATGTATCATCTCCTGGCACTCGACCCATCTCTCAGCAACAAATTCTTCATCACTCAATTTTTGCTGGGCCTCAAGGACGAGTTGCGCGCAGCAGTTCGGCTGCAGGCGCCCAACAGCATCACGCATGCGTCCATTCTCGCACGCATTCAATAGGAGGAGCTGAACACGCCCAGGGCGCGTCCACGGCCGCAGCCGCAGGGCCGCCCACCACCACCTGTGCCCGCCCGGCCGCCGGCCACGCCCTGCCAACAGCCCGACGACTACGCCCGCGAACGACAACTCAAGGAGTTCCGGCGCGCCAACGGACTCTGCTTCAAGTGCGGAGACCGGTACACTCGTGATCACCGCTGCAACACGCAGGCCCAGCTCCTCACCATCCAAGTGGGCGCATACGGGGAGCTGCTCACCGACGACACCGTGCACGCACTCGACCTGCTCGATGCACCCCAACAAGAAGCACCCCCTCCAGAGTGTTGCACAATATCAGCGCACGCCCTGGATGGCTCGGAGGCGCCAAGCACAATCCGTCTCCGCGCGCTTGTGGGCAACCAAGTTATGCTCCTTCTACTGGACTCTGGGAGCACCCACAGCTTCGTCAACAAGTCGTTCGTCGAGCGCGTTGGGGCGACAACGCAAGAGATCGCCACATTGGATGTGCAGGTGGCCAACGGTGACCGACTAACCTGCTCGCGCCAAGTTTCGGAGCTCCAGTGGTGGATGCAGGGCCACACGTTCTCGACGCCGATGTACGAGCTCGACACAGGCGCATACGATGGAATCCTAGGCATGGACTGGTTGGAGAAGAACAGCCCAATGACTTGCCACTGGCAGGAGAAATTCATCTCCTTCCTGCACGAGGGCGAGACAGTCAAGCTACAAGGTGTTCGTCCAAAGTCGACACCCACTCTCGCAGCGGTGCAACCGGTAGAACTATGCAAGTTGATCGCCGGCAATGATATCTGGGCAATGGCCATGGTCGAGATGCAGCCCCCCAAACCAAGACCACGCAAGCCCTCGCAGACGCCCATCAACGATCTCCTGGAAGAATTCAGCAACGTGTTCACCGCACCCACCGGCTTGCCTCCTCACAGGCAGTATGATCACGCGGTCACATTGGAAGATGGAGCCCAGCCAACAAACACACGGCCCTACCGCTACTCTCCATTGCAAAAGGACGAGATTGAGCGGCAGTTCAAAGAAATGCTCGACGCCGGTGTGATCACGCACTCGGTCAGTCCATACGCGGCGCCAGTTTTGCTTGTGAAGAAGAAGGATGGCACCTGGCGATTCTGCGTGGATTACAGGCGTCTCAATGACGTGACCGTGAAGAACAAGTTTCCCTTGCCCGTCGTCGACGAGCTACTCGATGAACTTGCCGGAGCGGCTTTCTTCTCCAAGCTTGACCTGCGCGCAGGCTACCATCAAATTCGCATGCGCGAACAGGATGAACACAAGACAGCATTCAAAACTCACCACGGCCATTTCCAATTCAGAGTCATGCCATTCGGGTTGACAAATGCTCCGGCCACGTTCCAATGCCTGATGAACGCTATCTTCGCCAAGTATACCCGTAAGTTTGTCATCATTTTTCTTGACGACATCCTTGTTTTCAGTGAGACACTCGAGGACCACTTGGAACATCTCCGCATCGTCCTCAACTTGCTCCGCGAGCACCAGCTATATGCCAAGATGTCCAAGTGCTCGTTCGCGCAAGATCACATTGATTATCTGGGTCACGTCATCTCCAAGCAGGGCGTCGCGACTGATTCTGAGAAGACAGACGCCATGGCGCAGTGGCCTACTCCAACCAACGCCATCGAGCTCCGTGGCTTTCTGGGGCTCACCGGCTATTACCGCAAGTTCGTCCCCCACTACGGGATCATTGCCAAGCCGCTAACCCAGCAGCTCACCAAGAAAGGCTTTGCATGGCCCGAGTCGGCGCAGCTCGCGTTCGACACGCTCAAGAAGGCGATGGTGACCACGCCGGTGCTCGCCCTTCCCGACTTCGACAAGCCATTCTCCATCGAAACCAACGCCTGCGACACAGGCATTGGTGCCGTGCTCGTCCAAGACGGTCACCCCATCGCATACTACAGCAAGGCGTTGGGCGTGAAGAACCAGAAGCTCTCCACCTACGAGAAAGAGTTCTTGGCCGTCATGATGGCCGTGGACAAATGGCGCTCTTACCTGCAACGCGGGCCGTTCACCATTGTCACGGACCACAAAAGCTTATGCACGCTTGGGGACCAGCATCTGGTGACCGATGTCCAGCGCCGTGCCATGTCCAAATTGGTCGGCCTCCAATTCAAGTTCCAGTACAAGAAGGGCGTCGACAACAGCGCGGCGGATGCTCTCTCTCGCGTGGGCAGTCACTACAGCGCCAATGCTCTGTCCCTCTGCCAGCCAACATGGATTCAGGAAGTGGCCAATTCGTATGCCACGGATCCAGATGCCCAGGAAAAGATTCAGCAGCTCGCGCTGCACAGTCCGGACGACGAGGAGTGCGAGCTGTACCGTGGAGTCATTCGCCGTCGCGGGCGGCTGTGGATCGGCACAAACACAACCCTGCGCACCAAACTGATTAGCGCTCTGCATGACAGTGCCGTGGGGGGCCATTCTGGCTCGACAGCAACTTACCACCGAGTCAAGAAGCTGTTTGAGTGGAAGGGTTTGAAACATGATGTTGAAGATTATGTGCGGCAGTGCCAGATTTGTCAACAGGCGAAGCATGAATTGCATAAACCAGCGGGCAAGTTGGCACCCCTGCCCATTCCGACAGCCCCGTGGCGTGATCTGACAATGGACTTCATCGAGGGCTTGCCCAAGTCCGAAGGGTATGACACGATCATGGTGGTTGTCGACCGCTTCACCAAGCTTGCACACTTTGTGCCCCTGCGACACCCATTCACGGCGACACGGGTGGCAAGAGTGTTCTGGGACAACATCGTCAAGCTGCACGGCATCCCCTCCTCCATCGTCTCCGACCGCGACAAAGTGTTCACCAGCGTGCTTTGGCGGGAACTGCTAGCCAGCGCGGGCACCAAGCTCCTCTACTCCACTGCCTATCACCCCCAGACGGACGGACAAAGCGAGCGCGTGAACCAGTGCATGGAGATGTACTTGCGCTGCGCTGTTCACGACACTCCCACGCAATGGTGTCGCTGGCTGCCCTCTGCAGAATTCTGGTACAACTCCTCTTTCCACTCTTCTCTGGGTTGCTCTCCGTTCAAGGCTCTGTATGGGGTGGATGCCAACGAGGGCAGCATGGCAACATGGCCGGCAACACAAGCATCATTGCCGGAAGGGGAGCAGTGGGATTGGGCACTGCACAAGGAAAACTTGCAGGCACAGTTGACTCGGGCGCAAAAGAAGTACAAAAAGTTTGCAGACAGAAATCGCACTGAGCGCGTCTTTTAGGTTGGGGAGCAAGTACTGCTGAAACTGCAACCCTATGTGCAGAAATCGGTGGCCAGCCGCCCGTGCGCCAAGCTGGCGTTCAAGTTCTTCGGACCATTCACCATCAGCGCCAAAATTGGTCCCTCGGCATACAAGCTGGAGCTGCCGCCCGACAGTCGCATTCACCCTGTGTTCCATGTGTCCCAGCTGAAGCCGTTCACACCCAATTATACACCAGTGTTCTCCGAACTGCCTGCGACCGTCGACTTATCAGCAGTGGACTCTAACCCAGTTCAGATTTTGGATCGGAGGATGATGAAGAGAGGAGACGCACCAGTGGTTCAGGTGCAGGTGGCATGGAACACAACTCCTCCGTCGACAACCTGGGAAGACTATGAAGTTCTTCGACGTCGCTATCCACAGTCACCAATCTGGGAAGACAGTAACTCCGAAGAAGGGGCCGTTTCTCAAGGCGGGGAGAATGTCACCCCGGTGCTGCATACCACCGTGTGACTGCCAGTTGGCATGCCAAGTGTAAGCGTGTGTGGTCCCACCTGTTGCCGCATAGGGCCCGGGCCAGTTGGCGTGCGTGGGTACTTAAGCTTTGGACAGGGGCGTGTATCAGTATGCTGAAAGAAATGAACTAATTCCCTCACCTACCCTCTCCTCTGCTCATCCCCTTCTCCAAGCTTCTCCCCCTCCCCTCTCTCGATCCGATCCAGCCTACTCTGGTCCCCCCTCAACCAGATCGGGGCGTTACACAGCCGCAGCTCACTCTCACCCGCTCTCCATGACTCCTTCAGCCGCTGCCGCATCTAATCCTCGCCCTCGCATGCTTTACCCAAAACATGGCAAGAAAAGGGCCAAGTTGGATGTAAGAAGAAGGAGTTCACGGGCAAGATGCAACCAGAAGTGAATAGGGAGTCCGACGGCTTATCTTTATCTCCTCCCGTGCTTCTCCTTGATGGTTTGCCTTCTCCCATGACGGCGCCCAACGGAATTGGCCGGTCAGCATCGGCGACAGAGTCAAGCCGTCTTCCTCGCTGGCTCTGTCTTCCCCATCTTTCTCGGTGTTGACCACTCAGGTAACTCCAGTGAAGAGGAGATGGAGAATCGAACGGGAGAAGGAGGGCCACGGTGGTGGTCGAGAGCAAGAGAGGAGTAGAGATGTGAATGTCTCGCACCAGCCGGAGACCCTCTCCCGTCCGCTGTCGCACCTCCCTCTCCTCTTTCCTCTCGCTTTCTCCCTCCTCTCTTGCTTTCTCTCTCCTGCAGGGACCGGTCCATGGCGAATCGAGCGTCCCCGCCATCGCCTTTTGCCGGAGATGCTCGTCGCCGCTGCCAAAGATGCCTGCCGCCACGCCCGCACGCCTCGGATCCGGCCAGATCCCCTACTCTTCCACCCCAACAAGAAGACCCGACGGCGGCTGATGAGGGAGGAGGGAGTGGTGCTGCGCTGCACTGTGGGGGTCGAGGGGAAAGAGAGCTAGGTTTGTGTTGTGGGGGCCGAAGCATGCCAGCAAAAGAGCGAGGCACATGAGGCGAGTGGGGAAAGGGCGGTTTCACCCAGTAAAGTTTCACCTAGCCAATCGAAAGGGACCCCGAGCCCATCAGTCATGGACCTTAAAAATCAACCACAAGGTGAAACCAGCGGTAAGGATCTGACGGACCTGGCTGCTCAGTTGACCAGATTCAACGCGATCAAACAGCCAAGAACATCCTGATTCAGGGGAGCTCCGAGAAGGAGGGTCGGCTAGCCTTCTTTTATGTTTATATTATTATTATTATTATTATTATTATTTGAATTAGATCGGTTAATTGTGGTTTAGTAAACTCATTGGTTTAGTTAAACTGATCTTGGTTTTTTTAGTCGTGGTAGTTTTTTTTATTTAGTGGTCATTCGCCATATAGATGCCGAAGTGAATACTACTCAGCCACCCGCAAGCCGCCACATGGCCAATGGCTTGTTCATAGTTTTATTTTCTTTTCTGTTCCACTGTTAGGTCCCTGTAATTAGCAGATTAGTCCATGATCTTAGATTAGCCACAAATTTTTAACCGTAAAACGAAACTCGATGAAACCAGCGGCAAATTCTTCGTCATGTTTAGATCTATCCATTGGTATCATTTTTGTAAACTTTTGTCAGATTCAAATTTGAAATTATTCAGATTTGAATTCAAACTTCAAATGGACATATCTCCTAAATCGTAGCTCAGATTGAGTTGATTCTTTTTGCACTTTGTCACGTAGTCGAACCCTATCACTTGGACCAATCTCACAAATTTTTTTGCACATTAGGATCTGTCCATGATGGTTTTAATACTATGTCGTGTATGCACCATAGTTCACATCACAATTTTGAACCTCATGCCACATGTTGTTTTGCACTTAGAAAATTTTGTGATAGTTGAGTGTGTGGGATTTTCATTTGGTTTTTCTAAGTCTTTTTGTTGTGCATGTTATTTTGGTTCTCTGAAATGATTGCTTATGTCAATGCAATGTTTGAATTTATAGATTTTCATTGGAGAGTGACGAATAGTTCTATTAAGTAAATTTCTGAGAGCGATATAATCTTCATCAACTATTACCAGGCAAGTTCACGTTTGACCATTCTTTCAGTTACCTATGTTTAATATATGCACTTAGTCCTTTGCGGTAGGATTGCATGGTAGGAACTTTATGCCGGATGGCTCGGCTTTTACCTAGTAGTTCATTTGAGGTAGGTCTAAACTATACAAACTTGTCACCACCGTGTGGGTTTATTTTTTGCCTTGCTAATGTAGACGTGGATTGGTAAGTGTTCATGGCGAGACTTGAGTGTCAAAGTAGTAATCAGTACCAAGACTTTAAATGATCTACCTGGGAAGAAATTGGTTGGAATGGTGGTGAAGTACAGTGGGGCATGCATGGGAAATCCATGGTGGTGCACCACTAGTGATCTGTCTGCTCAGGATCAAAGGGATCAAATGTATTTTCATGTCTAGAAGCTAACATGTGCAGCCACAAGCCAATATGGGCTCTGGCTTAGTTGAGTAGAAGGGTGACCTCTTCCGAGATGGGCTAGCAGATGTAGAACGAGTAGGTGTACAGGCCTATCTGTGGGTTAAGGGGGATACTTTCGAAAAACTATGTCTCGATCTTCCGATCATGGAGGTGATCGAGTCTTGTGGGGAAAAGTGTGCAACCTCCACAGAGTGTTAGAACCTAATCGATTAGCCGTGTCCCTCATACGTCTCCAACGTATCTATAATTTTTGATTGTTCCATGCTACTATATTACCCCTTTTGGATGTTTATGGGCTTCATTTTAGACATTTATATCATTTTTGGGACTAACCTACTAACCGGAGGCCCAGCCCGTATTGCTGTTTTTTTGCCTATTTCAGTATTTCAAAGAAAAGGAATATCAAACGGAGTCCAAATGGAATGAAACCTTCGGGAGCGTGATTTTTGGAACGAACATGATCCAGAGGACTTGGAGTGCAAGTCAAGAAGCAATCGAGGCGGCCAGGAGATAGGAGGGCGCGCCCCTGTCTCCTGGGCCCCTCGAGCGTCCACCGACCTACTTCTTCCTCCTATATATACCCACATACCCTAAAAACATCCAGGGAGCCAACGAAGAACAATTTCCACCGTCGTAACCTTATGTATCCGCGAGATCCCATCTTGGAGCCTTCGCTGGCGCTCCGCCGGAGGGGGAATCGACCACGGAGGGCTTCTACATCAACACCATAGCCCCTCTGATGAGTTGTGAGTAGTTTACCACAGACCTTCGGGTCCATAGTTATTAGCTAGATGGCTTCTTCTCTCTTTTTGGATCTCAATATCATGTTCTCCCCCTCTCTTGTGGAGATCTATTCAATGTAAACTCTTTTTGCGGTGTGTTTGTCGAGATCCGATGAATTGTGGGTTTATGATCAAGTTTATCTATGAGAAATATTTGAATCTTCTCAGAATTCTTTTATGTATGATTGAGTTATCTTTGCAAGTCTCTTCGAATTATCAGTTTGGTTTGGCCTACTAGATTGATCTTTCTTGCCATGGGAGAAGTGCTTAGCTTTGGGTTCAATCTTGCGGTGTCCTTACCCAATGACAGAAAGGGTTGCAAGGCACGTATTGTATTGTTGCCATTGAGGATAAAAAGATGGGGTTTATATCATATTGCTTGAGTTTATCCCTCTACATCATGTCATCTTTCTTAATGCGTTACTCTGTTCTTATGAACTTAATACTCTAGACGCATGCTGGATAGCGGTCGATGTGTGGAGTAATAGTAGTAGATGCAGGCAGGAGTCGGTCTACTTGTCGCGGACGTGATGCCTATATACATGATCATGCCTAGATAATCTCATAATTATTCGCTTTTCTATCAATTGCTCGACAGTAATTTGTTCACCCACCGTAATACTTATGCTATCTTGAGAGAAGCCTCTAGTGAAACCTATGGCCCCCGGGTCTATCTTTTATCATATAAGCTTTCAATCTACTTTTATTTGCATCTTTACTTTTCGTATCTATATTATAAAATAACAAAAATGTATTTATCTTATCATACTATCTCTATCAGATCTCACTTTAGTAAGTGACCGTGAAGGGATTGACAACCCCTTTATTGCGTTGGTTGCGAGTTCTTTGTTTGTTTGTGTAGGTGTGTGGGACTTTTGAGGAGCCTCCTACTGGATTGATACCTTCGTTCTCAAAAACTGAGGGAAATACTTACGCTACTTTGCTGCATTACCCTTTCCTCTTCAAGGAAAACCAACGCAAGCTCAAGACATAGCAAGTAGGATTTCTGGCGCCATTGTCGGGGAGGTCTTCGCTCAAGTCAAGACATACCAAGTACCCATCACAAACTCATATCCCTCGCATTTACATTATTTTCCATTTTCCTCTCGTTTTCCTCTCCCCCACTTCGCCCTTGCCGTGTTATTTTCCCTCTCTTTCCCAATCCTCTTCTCTCTTTCGTTTGCCTTGTCGTTATGGCTAGTTCCTTATCCGCTCCTTTGCCTCCCGAGTATGAAGTTTTTCACTTGAAGCAAAGGCAAGGAGAAAACTTAAAAGATGCTTGGTATAGGATGATGGAATCTTATCACAAGTGCACCATATAGGTGAACTTTAGAGTTCTTCTTCGCAATTTTTATGTTGGGTTAAATATGACGCATAGACAACTCTTGGATTGCATTGCCAAGGGAAATTTTATTGAAATTGATCCTAGTATTGCATGAAATTATAGAGGGAATAGTGGGAACACTACCTCAAAAGGGAGGACCACATCCTACCCAAGAAGAAACACAAGTGTTTGGAAAGATTTGCGAAGTAACAAAAATATTGCAAAAGTCTCTTGAGCCTCTTAAAAGTGTTAGCGGAAATCTTCACCGCATGAATATGTTGATTACTCTTTGCAATAAGCGGTTGGATTCTTTAGATTCCGAGTATGAAGGGAAACATAAAGAACCTCCCGGATTCGAGCATGACTCCGCTAAAAAACTGAAAATCAAAGATGGCACTACTTAGATCTATCCTCGCTTTTATGCCTAGCTAGGGGCATTAAACGATAGCGCTAGTTGGGAGGCAACCCAATTTTATTTGTGTTTTTTGTTTTTGTTTCTGTTTAGTAATAAATTTTGCATCTACTTTCTGTTTAGATGTGTTTTATGTTTTAGTTAGTGTTTGTGCCAAGTAGAACCCATAGGATAACCTATGGTGATAGTTAATTTGATTCTGCTGAAAAACAGAAACTTTGCACGCACGAAATTAGTTTTGTTAAATCACAAAAACGTGCTTTTGCATTGATTCGTTTTGCTGCTGATAAATAGACAAATTTTCCAGGATTTCCTATTTTTGTAGGATTTTTAGAGTTACAGAAGTTTGCGTTAGTTACAGATTGCTACAGACTGTTCTGTTTTTGACAGATTCTGTTTTTCATGTGTTGTTTGCTTATTTTGATGCATTTATGGCTAGTAAAATAGTTTATAAACCATATAGAAGTTGGAATACAGTAGGTTTAACACAAAAATAAATAAAGAATGAGTTCATTACAGTACCTTATGTGGTGGTTTTGTTTTCTTTCACTAACGGAGCTTATAAGATTTCCTGTTGAGTTTTGTGTTGTGAAGTTTTGAAGTTTTGGGTAAAGCTTTGATGGACTATGGAATAACGAGTGGCAAGAGCCTAAGCTTGGGTATGCCCATGGCACCCCAAGATATTCAAGGATAGCCAAAAGCCTAAGCTTGGGGATGCCCCGGGAAGGCATCCCCTCTTTCGTCTTCGTTCATTGGTAATTTTACTTGGAGCTATGTTTTTATTCGCCACATGATATGTGTTTTGCTTGGAGCGTCGTGTATTATATTAGTCTTTGCTTTTTAGTTTACCACAATCATCCTTGCTTTACACACCTTTTGGGAGAAGCCTACTTGATTAGAATTTATTAGAATACTCTATATGCTTCACTTATATCTTTTGAGCTAGAAAGTTTTTGCTCTAGTGCTTCACTTATATCTTTTAGAGCACAGCGGTGGCTTAATTTTGTAGAAATTTCTAGTCTCTCATGCTTCACTTATATTATTTTGAGAGTCTTTTAGAACAGCATGGTATTTGCTATGGTGTCACATCCCTAGTTCTGGTAATGCACTAGGCTAGATTCATGTGTGCATCATGTTTAAATTTGTGAAACCTGAACTGAGGCTTGTTGAAACCTCAAAAATCTAGTTAAAAGAAGGGCAAAAAACCCTGGAAAATGCATTCAATGTTTCCAAAATGGCCTTAAATAATGTTGGTTATATTTTGGCAAAGTTTTGCACCAAACCAAAAATAATGAACATTTTTGAGGAATATTTTGGGCACTGAATTTAAATCATTATTTTATTTGCATTTGGAATTATATTCATAATATGTATAGAATATATTTTCAAATACCCTGGAACATTTTATGTGCTTTTGGATTAGCCCATTCAGCAACATAAAAATACCCAAAGGATACTTGGCACTGTTTAGAATCTGTTTTTGAATTTAAACAGTGGCAAAGTTTAAAACAAACAAACAAACAAAACAGAAAACAAATAAGAAAAGTAGAAGGAAAAGGTTTACTTGGACTTATCTGCAGCCCACCTAGCGCCCCACTTGGCCCACCACTGTGGCTGAGGCCCAGCCCAACTCCCCACCATCTTCAACCTCTGCCAGTAGGCAGAGGTGTGTCGACGCGCGCGTCCCCGAGGCCTCCACCTCTTGCCTGCCTGCCGCCTCCCCGACGCGTCTGGACGATGCCACGCAGCACCCCGGTCCCTCTCTCCCACTCCCTCGCCCTTTCCCTGCCTCTGCTCCCTCTCTGCAGCGCGCCCGAATACCCCGCCGCATGCCAACGAGCACCGCCGCAGCCACGACCATCCCCTAGCCCAACCACTATGACCAATAGCTCAGCAAGGACCCGAAGCATCTCCTTGATGAGCCACGCAAGCCGGGTTTCACCGCAACACCTCCATCGATGCCTTCTTCAACCTCGGGACCGCCGCCCATCTCCGTCAAATTCGTCAGCTCCGAACCGTCCCCGACCTCGCCGAGCGTCCCGTCGTCATCGATGTGAGCCCCTGATCACTTACCCCCTGCTCCCCTCGTCGAATTCATGCCGCGACCATCGATCCCCGCCGTGGCAAAAGCTCACCGCGGCCCGGCCTTGTCGCCGCTGTGGTCTGAACTCTGGCCACCGCTGCAAGCTCCGTTCCGGCAATCTCCGGCCATTCCAGCTCCATCTGTCACCACCTCTGGATGCGCCGCACCCCCAGCTACTTGTAGCCGCAAACCACGTCAGAAACCGTCCCCTGTAGCGCCTTCCCGCGACGTCTCCGTCGTCGGTTTTGGTCGCTGCCGGCCGAACCCCGGCGAAGTCGACGTGGCCGCGTAATTAGCACTAACCACCGCCAGCTAGATCACCCACATACGCTGACAGATGGGTCCCAGTGCCCACTAATTTTGTAATTAGGATAAACACACCCCTGTTTAACCCTATGACACTAACGTGTAGACCCGACACGTCAGATTTGACCCGGGGCAGCTCTGTTAACCTGCTGACGTCATTCTGACGTAATGCTGACATAGTAAATCTATTTTTGGATTTAGTTTAATTTTAAATAATTTAGAAATTCCAAAAATATCCAAAACTTCAAAAATTCATATAAATTCAATTGTAACTCAGAATGAAATAATTTATATATGAAAAATGATCAGAAAAATCCAATCTATCCATGTGTACCATTTTCATGCATGTTTGATCAAGTTAACTTCACTGTTTAGGATGAAACATGAATAGGACAACTTTGATAATAGTTTTGGAGTTGGGATTTGATATAGTTTTGAATTCCACTTCAATCAAAATGACTTGTTGTTACATTAGCCCAAATCACAGCATATTGCCATGTCATGATCATGCATCATACTGTTGCATTGCATTGATTGTGTTTTCTCTCTATTGCTGGTAATTGTCCCCTCTCGGTAAACATTGCTTTGACGATGTGATCGATGACACTGATGAAGAGCTATACAATCTTCGGAAGTGTCAGGCAAGCAAAAGCCCCTTGTTCATTCCGATACAATCCCACTCTCTCGCTCCTGCTCTCTTTTACTGCATTAGGACAACACTGATTCATCTGTTACATGTTGCGGTAGTTGAACCCCTTTCCTCTGCATGACCTGGCATTGCCACAGTAAATAGATGAAACCCACTAGCATGAGTAGGAGTTGTTAGAGACCTGATGTGCCTACTCATTCATGCTTGTTGTCATGCCTGCTACTGCTTAGAGTTGAGTCTGGTCTGATTCATCGGGGATGAATTGGAGGTGTGTGAACATGTCCTATTGTGTGTGAGCTAAGTGTGTGAACACAATTTGGTAAAGGTAGCGGTGAGAGGCCATGTAGGAGTACATGGTGGGTTGTCTCATTGAAACCGTCCTCAGGAACTGAGTTCTGTGTTTGTGATCCATGAACAGTTGCTACCACACATTGGGTTTCAGTAACTCGACCCCTCTCGACTTATTAATCAACTCAATCTCTGTCTAGGAGTTGCAACTAGTTTCTGGTGTTTGTAGGTAGTGCTAGTAGTCTACCAAGTGGCACTCGGTACAGGTGGGCTTGGGACAGACTAGGTGCAGTGGCACGGTGTACCAAGTGGCACCCGGATGGTGGGCTTGGGAACCCTACTCACATCATTTGGGACCTTGAGCGACACCCCGGCAGGATCTCCTTGCGGATGGAACCCAAATAGGCGATAAACCTGGACTATAGAGTCGCGTGGTTAGTCAGGTCGTGGCCGACACCCGTGCCAGGCTTCCGCTTGAAGGTTGCCGAAATACATGACGTGTAGATGGCGGTAAGTGGCGAGAGCGTGTGTGAAGAAGTACACCCCTGCAGGGTTAATATGATCTATTCGAATAGCCGCGTCCGCGGTAAAGGACCTTTGGGTTGCCTATACAGTTCATAGGCAAGTGAAAGTGGATACTCTAAAATGTGCAAGATAAGCGTGAGTGCTATGGATGGCATTCCCGTAGGGAGACGGGAGCAAATCCATAGTGGTGTATTGTTATGGTGAATGTGTGGACTGGTGTGCGCCACCTCAAAGAGTTACATTGCAGTTGTAGTTTAGGATAGCCATTGAGTCAAAGCTGGCTTGCTGCTGTTAAACCCAACCATCCCCTTTGTTGATAATGGTGCATATGTAGTTAGTTCTGATGTAAGTCTTGCTGGGTACATTTATACTCACGTTTGCTTAACTTATGTTTTTGCAGAGAGACTCCAGTCTCACTAGTAGTTTTGCATGGACTTCGATGTTTAGCTTGTTATCTCAGCTACAATCTTGTGCCCTCGGCAGGATCTGGTAGATAGTCAGGCTTCTCAGCCTTTTTCATTTGTAGATGTCTGTACTCAGACATGTTAAGCTTCCGCTTGTCCTTTGACTTGTGTGCTCTGAATGTTGGGTCATGAGACCTGTCGGTGTCAAAACCGGCGGATCTCGGGTAGGGGGTCCCGAACTGTGCGTCTAGGCGGATGGTAACAGGAGACAAGGGACACGATGTTTATACCCAGGTTCGAGCCCTCTCGATGGAGGTAAAACCCTACTCCTGCTTAATTAATATTGATGATATGGGTAGTACAAGAGTTGATCTACCACGAGATCAGAGAGGCTAAACCCTAGAAGCTAGCCTATGGTATGATTGTTGTTCGTCCTACGGACTAAACCTCTCCGATTTATATAGACACCGGAGAGGGCTAGGGTTACACAGAGTCGGTTACAATGGGAGGAGATCTTCATATCGTATCGCCAAGCTTGCCTTCCACGCCAAGGAAAGTCCCATCCGGACACGGGACGAAGTCTTCAATCTTGTATCTTCATAGTCCGGGAGTCCGGCCATCCGGACACCCCCTAATCCAGGACTCCCTCAGTAGCCCCCGAACCAGGCTTCAATGACGACGAGTCCGGTGCGCAATTTTGTCTTCGGTATTGCAAGGCGGGTTCTTCTCCAAATTCCATGTACCTGTCTGATAGTGTCCGGCTTCTGGTGCGTGTTGCTGTCCTCAGCTTCTGTGCCCAATAATGACCATCTTCCATGTGTCAAACGAATGCGAAAAGCCAGGGAGTTTTTTCGTTTACCCCCTCCCCCCCGGCCGCGTAAATGAGTCGCTTATAAAAAAGAGGCGGGGATTTAGATCCAATTCACACCGCCTTCCCCCCGCGAGTATTCATCAGAGCGCTTTTGACAGAGATCCATTCCACCATGGCCGGCCGAAGCAGCTCCTCCTCTCGCCTCTCCAGCCCTCGGCCCGGAGACTGGGAGCAGTGTTCCATCCCGTATAGCAAGCTAGCAGTGCTTCAAACCAAGGGGCTCCTCCCCCCAGCATATATGGTCCCAGTTCGATCCGGGATTGCCACCTATAGCGGCGGAGAGCAGGCGGAGAGCGTCCCCAATCCCTCTCAAGGAGAGCGGGTGTGCCTAGTTCCTTATTTAATAAGGGGACTCGGATTTCCAATTCATGAGTTTCTCCGAGGCCTACTGGAGTTCTACGGTCTCCAGCTACACAACCTCACGCCCGCCTCCATACTGCATGTTGTGGGCTTCGTGGCCCTCTGCGAGCTGTTCTTGGGCATCGAGGCCCATTTCGCACCGTGGAAGAGGTTGTTCTGCCTTGTGCCCCGCTCTCAGGAGGGGTCAATTTATCAAGTGGGTGGAGCCGAACTATGGCGCATCACCGGGACCGAATATCTATCCGGTACCCCAAAGAAGGCGTCCGAGGACTGGCTTTCGGAATGGTTTTATATGGATGACGTCCCCCTGCCGGACCCTGTACGGATCGGCCTCCCTGAGTTTAATAATGCTCCATTGAAGAAACGCCTGAGCTGGCGCCCACGGAACCCTCAGAGGGAAACGGACAGGGACGTTCTTTACCTGATGAGCCGGATAAGGTTGTTGGCTCATTCCGGATTGACCATGATCGAGGTCATGGCCACATGCATTACGCGGGGGGTGCAGCCGCTTCAGTACAGAGGCCACCCCATGTGGGATTTCAACGGGGAGGACGACGCCACCCGGTGCGGCCGCAAGGGTCCGGATTCGGCTGCCACTTTAACAAAGATTTTGTCCGCTTTGTACAAGGGAGAAGAAGAGGAATTCCTCCGGGTCAACCCGCGGGGCGGATTCTCCATGTACAATCCTCCAAGCTGGGTGAGCGAACATTTTCACCTGCCTACCTGTTTTCGAATTCCCATAATTGAGTACTCAGCCTAGTAATTCTAACGCAGGAGCTGCGCCAGACTGTGAAGGAGATAAGCAGCCCTCCTCCACAACCCGAGGACTCGGAGCGGTCCCTCGATCCGGACTCCCAAGAGGATCTGGACTTATGTGTGGAGCTAATTGATGGGGTGTTTCATCTACTGAGTAAGGACAATACCTTAGTGGCCATTACGGCCGACTATCCTGGACTACTTCCAGCCTCAAAGGTAACCGAGACCGAAATCCTAGTACCTTCAAGAGGATCCATTCATGCCTTATTTTGCATGTCGTAAACCAATAATGTTTCATTTTGTAGGGAAAATCCTTGAGGCGGAGAGCTGAGCCCGCGGTGGGCAGCCAACAAGGGCCGCTGAAGCCAGGCGGGCTAAAAAGAAGTGCGGACCAAATCGAGATTCCGGCGCAACGGTACGGCGCGTAAATTTAACGCCTTGGGTTTAAGCCCTCAAGTCACACTAACACTCATGCTCTCCTCAGGAAGAAGAGAGCCCGCCGGACTATATCCACCGGCCAGGCTTCAAGGCCAGGTCCGGAAGCGGAGGCGAACACGGAGCGCGCGTCGGATGTTCCTCCGACAGAGGACGCAGACGGGCTTTCTGCCACCAATTCAGAGGTGGAGAGTGCCATGAACCACAGGCGTCGCCGGACTGTTCTTCGTGACGCATGTTTTTCCCTAGAGGCGTTGGACGCCTTTAATATGGGAGATGCATACCTCCGTGACGCTCAAAATGGTCTAGCCAGAGCCACAGAGCAGTATGTGAAAGACATACGGGTGAGTAAATCTGATGGTTATATATGTCAGTAGCCCCCGAGACTTGAAACAGTTAAGATAACTGATTTAAGGATCACATGTTATGCAGGATCTTATAAAAAGAACGCGCAACTGTCCCAGGAGCTGGAAGAGTGCAAGGCCCAACTTGAGGCCGCACTGGCCGCTTCAGATAGTGCCAAGGGGACCCCCCAGGTAATATATGCTTCTAAAGATAATTCTGTTGTGAAGTGCGGCATGTGTGCAATTCTGACGATAACAGTGTAGATGGGGTCGGAGTGAATCCGGACAAGCAACAACTCCTACGCCAACTAAAGGCTGGCGAGAGTGTGTTGACGAGGGTGAGGCAAGAGAAGAACAAACTTCAAGACGCCAATACCCAGTTGGGCGAGGAACTAAAGGATGTTCGTGCTCAGCTGTCTGATTCCGTAAAGGAGAATCGGCGACTTCGACGCGGCATTTTTAGTAAGTGCTTGAACGAATCTTCGAAAAAGAGTTCGACGAGAAAGTCGATTGACAGAGCTATGTCTGTAGGTATGCTGACAGGTCGTCCTGCGGAGGAGATGCCCGAATCAGCGGGGGACCTTCTTCCCGAGCTGTTGCAACTGCACGAACGAGTTCGGTAGGCGATGCAAGGCATTGTCCAGGCTATGTGGCCATCCCTCTCCATGCCCGAAGGCCTTGGAGAGCTTGCGGAGAAGCTGAAGGGAGTGCGGCAGCGCTTCCGGTTATGGAAGATATCGTCCTGCCGTCAAGGTGCCAGGGAGGCCTAGGCCATGGAGAAGACTCGGTACACGAAGGCTGACCCAAACCACATGGCCAAGGTCGGCCCTGTGGGGCCCGATGGGTAGGGGATCCCTGTTAGTTTAGTGTATGGCCAGGTAGAGCTGGCTGCCAAGTATTCTCAACAGGACTGTAAATTAGACAGCCTGTTGGATGGTATTGAAGAAGAATATACCGAGTCAAATTGTCTATGTAAAAGAAAATGACATGTAAAATGCCTTCTAGCCGGATTGTAGATCGTTTGTCATTGTGGACCTTTTCGCTTCAACCTCTGGACCTGATAGTCCGGAGTGTGTCCGAATACCTTCTCGGTTATGTAAGAACTGGGGCATGCATGGAGACCAGGCGTAGGGGTCATAAGTGCTTTAGCAGACAAGTGCCCAACTAGTTATGTTATATTACATGGTTAGTAAGAAACATCTTCCAGGGAGAATAGTTCCGTTAGGGGTTCCTTTCCCTAGGAGGCATGCCCTAAAGTACATGTCCGAACTGCGAGAAAAAAGCAGAAAAGCATCTGGGGGCAGATAAATAAACAAGAAAAATCATCTTTTAGTTCACCGACCGAATATTCCCTTAAGAACGCTAGCTTTCGGCTTCACCCAGTCTAAGGTACACATCCGGCTGACCAGGCAGTAACAATCGCAGAGGTGCTCCCTTTACCACCTAGCCGAACAAACGGGAACGTAGGGGTAAGCACAGGAGCCAGGCAACTCAGCTTGGCCAAAACTTAAGTCATATCGATGCATATAATGGTGTATAAAAGGCTCATGCGGAAGTGTCACACATGTTTTGGGCATGAGGCCCGTTTATATAGACTTCTGATAAAGAAGCCCCCAGGTATAATGACTGCGGGTGGCGCGTCAAGTATGTGCGAACAACACGCAAGCAAGCCCCTAAGGGCTTGGGAGAAAAAGGTAGGGAGAAGGAGAGAAGTACCAGGTAGCTAAAAATAAAAAAGTAAAAAAAAGGAGACAGGGGAAGGAGACGAACACGGAGTCCGGCGCTAGGCGTAGAATCTTCATAGGCATGCTGCGTTCCATGGGTTTGGCTCGAGTCGGTTGTCCGATGCGTTTCACAGACGGTACGCTCCACCAGTCAGGACTTGGTCGATTATGAAGGGACCCTCCCATTTGGGCTTTAGTTTGTCCTTTTTCTTGTCCCGCAAGCGTAGGACTAGTTCGGCAACATTATAAGTTTTGGCCGTACTTCTCTGCTTTGATATCTTCGAGCCTGCTGTTGATAGAATGCAGAACGAGCTTTTGCCACGTCGTGCTCCTCCTCCAATGCGTCCAAGTTGTCCTACTGATCGATCTCGGCTTCTCTTTCTTCGTACATGCGCACGCGAGGTGAGTGATGAATTATGTCGCAGGGCAAGACTGCCTCTGCGCCGTATACCATAAAAAATGGTGTGAATCCGGTAGTGCGATTCGGCGTGGTCCGTAGCCCCCAGAGTACAGAGTCAAGCTCCTCTACCCAGTGCGTGTTAGATTCCTTGAGGGATCGCACTAGTCTGGGTTTCATGCCGCTCATGATGAGACCGTTGGCTCGCTCGACTTGACCGTTGGTTTGAGGGTGATAGACTGAAGCGTAGTCGAGCTTAATGCCCATGTTTTTGCACCAGAGTTTAACTTCGTTGGCCGTGAAGTTTGTGCCATTGTCAGTTATGATGCTGTGGGGGACGCCGTAACGGTGTACGACCCCGGATATGAAGTCTATCACCGGTCCAGATTCGGTTGTCTTTATAGGCTTGGCCTCTATCCATTTTGTGAATTTGTCCACCATGACCAGTAGATATTTTTGCTTGTGGGTTCCTCCTTTAAGGGGGTCCAACCATGTCAAGCCCCCAGACCGCAAAAGGCCAGGTAATGGGTATGGTTTGTAGGGCGGTAGGCGGCATGTGGCTTTGGTTAGCGAATAATTGGCAACCGACGCATCACTGCACTAAGTCCTGAGCGTCTGCCTGGGCCGTCGGCCAATAAAATCCGGTATGGAAGGCCTTGCTTACAAGGGCCCGGGCTGCGGCGTGGTGCCCGCCGAGTCCGGCATGAATTTCAGCCAGAAGTTTTCACCCTTCCTCTTCAGAGATACACCTTTGAAGGACTCCGGTTGTGCTTTTCTTATAAAGCTCTCCCTCGTGGACTTTATAGGCTTTAGATTGCCGCACTATGCAGCGGGCCTCGTTTTGGTCCTCGAGAAGTTCCTGCCTAGTTAGGGAGGCTAGGAATGGTTCTGTCCACGGGGGCAATGACTACCATTATTGTGTGGGCTGACGGTGTTGTTTCGTTGGTGGAACCACCAACTGTGTCAGAGTGTTCGGTGAGGGGTAGTGTGGTTGTGTCCGGGCTGTTGTTTCTGGACTCTCCCTCCCATGATACGGATGGCTTGAAAAGCCTCTCTAGGAAGATGTTGGGAGGGACGGCATCGCGCTTTGCGCCAATGCGTGCCAACAGGTCTGCTGCCTGGTTGTTCTCCCGGGCTATGTGGTGAAATTCGAGCCCCTCAAACCGTGCTGACATCTTTAAGACGGTGTTGCGATAAGCTGCCATTTTCGGATCTTTGGCATCAAAGTCTCCATTTATTTGGGATATCGCGAGGTTTGAATCCCCGCGGACCTCTAGGCGCTAAATGCCCATGGAGACTGCCATCCGAAGACCATGTAGAAGGGCCTCGTATTCGGCCGCGTTGTTGGAGTCCGTGTACATTATCTGAAGTACGTATTGGACTGCATCTCCGGTTGGGGACGTCAGAACAACGCCAGCCCCCAGGCCAGCCAACATTTTGGAGCCGTCGAAGTGCATGATCCAGTTGGAATATACGCCGTACTCTTTAGGGAGCTCGGCTTCAGTCCATTCGGCGATGAAGTCGGCCAAAACCTGCGACTTAATAGCTCGTCGTGGCTTGTAAGTTATGTCGAATGGGAGGAGCTCAATGGCCCATTTGGCAATCCGGCCTGTTGCGTCGCGGTTGTTTATAATGTCATTGAGAGGTACTTCGGAGGCTACTGTTATTGAACACTCTTGGAAATAGTGTCGCAGCTTCCGGGATGCCATGAACACCGCGTATGCTATCTTTTGATAATGCGGGTACCGTGACTTGCATGGTGTTAGGACAGTGGACACGTAGTAAACTGGTTTTTGGAGAGGGAACTTGTGTCCGTCCGTTTCTCGTTCGACAACGAGCACCGCGCTTACAACTTGATGGGTTGCCATGATGTATAATAGCATTGGTTCGCCCGTGTTGGGCGCGGCCGGGACCGGATTTGTTACCAATATGGCTTTGATTACGTCGAGTCCGGCCGTGGCGGCATCCGTCCACTCGAAGTGTTCGGTGCGTCGCAGGAGGCGATAAAGGGGTAATGCCTTTTCTCCTAAGCAGGAGATAAAGCGGCTTAGAGCCGCCACACATCCAGTCAATTTTTGTATTTGTTTGAGGTCTTTTGGGATATCCAATTGTGACAGAGCTCGGATCTTGGCTGGATTTGCTTCAATTCCTCTACCGGATACGATGAAGCCCAAGAGCTTTTCGACTGGTACGCCGAAAACGCATTTTTTGGGTTGAGCTTAATGTCATATGCTCGGAGATTGTCGAATGTGAGCCTCAAGTCGTCTACTAGAGTTTTGACGTGTTTAGTTTTGAGGACCACGTCATCTACATACGCTTCAACTGTTTTGCCGATCTGGTTGGCCAGGCATGCCTGAATCATGCGCTGATATGTTGCGCCGGCGTTTTTGAGCCCGAAGGGCATCGTGTTGAAGCAGAATGGGCCGTATGGGGTGATGAATGCCGTCGCGGCTTGGTCTGACTCTGCCATCTTGATTTGGTGGTAGCCAGAGTATGCATCGAGAAAACACAATGAATCGTGTCCTGCAGTGGCGTCGATAATTTGATCGATGCGTGGGAGGGGGAAGGGATCCTTTGGGCAAGCCTTGTTAAGGTCCTTAAAATCGACACATAGGCGCCAGGATTTGTCCTTCTTTTGTACCATTACCAGGTTTGCTAGCCAGTCCGGATGTTTTATATCTCTGATGAATCCGGCCTCCAATAGTTTGGCTAGTTCCTCTCCCATGGCATGTCTCTTGGGTTCGGAGAAGCGCTGAAGAGTTTGTTTGACTGGCTTGAATCCTTTTAGGATATTTAAGCTGTGCTCAGCCAGCCGGCGTGGGATTCCTGGCATGTCTGAAGGGTGCCAGGCAAAGATGTCCCAATTTTCCCGTAGGAATTCTCGTAGTGCGGCATCTACATCGGGGTTTAATTGTGCCCCGATGGAGGCCATTTTTGTAGGGTCCATTGGATGGACTTGGAATTTGACTATTTCGTCCGCTGGTTTAAAAGAGGTGGACTTGGATCTCTTATCTAGTATCACTTCGTCCCTGTCCACCGTGGAGCGCAACGCAGTTAGTTCCTCGGCCGCTAGGGCTTCGGATAATGCCTCGAGGGCCAATGCGGCTGTCTTGTTTACGACGCGGAGCGCTGTGTCCGGATCACTAGCAAGAGTGATGATTCCGTTGGGTCCGGGCATTTTGAGCTTCATGTACACGTAATGGGGTATAGCTTGAAAAATTGTGAATGCTTCTCGCCCTAACAGAGCGTGGTATCCGCTGCTGAACGGGGCCACTTGAAATGTGACCTCCTCGGATCTGTAATTATCTGGCGTGCCGAACACCACATCCAATGTGATTTTCCCTGAACAGCACGCTTCCTGTCTTGGTATTATTCCTCTAAAGGTTGTGTTGCTTCGCTCAATGCGGCTCCAGTCGATTTCCATTTTTCGTAGGGTTTCCTCGTAGATGAGGTTCAGTCCGCTGCCGCCGTCCATGAGTACCTTTGTAAGCCGGAAGCCGTCCACTATCGGACTGAGGACCAATGCGGCTGGTGCTCGGGCTGTCCGGAATTTAGGCTCGTCACTAGCATTAAAGGTAATAGCCGTGTCACTCCATGGGTTTATTGTTGCTACTTGGTAGACTTCGGTAAGGCTGCGAAGCGTTCATTTCCTCGCATTGTTTGATGCGAAAGTCTCAAAGACTGTTGACACCGTACTGGCGTTTCTGGGGTGGTGTTCTGCGGATTCTGGAGTTAGAAGCTCCTCGCCACTTCTGGCCACCTGCCGGAGTATCCAACATGCTCTAAGGCTGTGAGTTGGTGTGACTTCCCCTGAACTATGAATTTTACAGGGTCCATTGAGCCATCCCTCCAGTACGGTCCCATACCCTGTAGAGGGTTTTTGTTTTTTGCTGTTTGGCTCAGGTGCCTGGCGATAATGCGCCCTCTTGTTTCGGACTGGGATTGTATTCAGGGCCGGATTGTCCCAGAATTTAGTTTCGGTTTTCCGAACGCTTTCTGTCGCACAGTACTTTCGTACTATGGATGTCAAGTCGGCGAAGCATGTAATTTCGCAGCGACTTATGGCGTTGAGGATTCCGATGTCCGTGCAGTTGTTACAGAAGAATGAAATTGCGTCTTTCTCATGGCAGTCCTTTATCCCGTTCATAACCAGGAGGAATCTGGCCCAGTAGTGGTGTACTGTTTCCCCGGGCTATTGCCGTATTTGGGATAGATCCCTTATATTTGGGTGGGCGGGTGGATTTAAATCCGGAACCTCGCCCGATATAAGACTCAGGGGCCAAGAAATTTCCGAATTCGGAAGCTCGTTTTCTTGGACGTTATTCAACGAATCAGGCCTGCTGCCTGACTTTAGGTTCAGGGCTTGGGCAACATCCTCCCCTCCGCAGGTATCCGGCTTGGAGGGGTCGGGAATACGGACACATCTGGTCCTTAGGATGGGCGAAGATTCGCCGCATTGTTCTTCCACCACTTTAACATGGTGGGTGACCTGGGGAGAGTCGATCTCTCTTTGATCGGGTTTAAGCCCAACCTGGCCGTAATCTGTAGCGACTCCCAGGGCGGCGATGTGATCCAAGAGCTCGTTTAGGTAAGAGAGCTCCATCGGATCTAACTGCTCGGCAAGTTTCAAGCTGATGTGGAGATTGCTTTCGATGGCCCGAGAGGTCATCGTTGGCGCGGCGGCCGAACAGGCGGTCATCAAAAAACTGCCTAGCCACAGAGTTTGGCCGACAGCCAAAGCTCCTTTAGCAACAACGCCGTCTTTAAAGACGGGGTGCAGCATCCTTCCTGACGGTGACGACACAGAGGAACTCTCAATGAAAGCACCAATGTCGGTGTCAAAACCGGCGGATCTCGGGTAGGGGGTCCCGAACTGTGCGTCTAGGCGGATGGTAACAGGAGACAAGGGACACGATGTTTTTACCCAGGTTCGGGCCCTCTCGATGGAAGTAAAACCCTACTCCTGCTTGATTAATATTGATGATATGGGTAGTACAAGAGTTGATCTACCATGAGATCAGAGAGGCTAAACCCTAGAAGCTAGCCTATGGTATGATTGTTGTTCGTCCTACGGACTAAACCTCTCCGATTTATATAGACACCGGAGAGGGCTAGGGTTACACAGAGTCAGTTACAATGGGAGGAGATCTTCATATCGTATCGCCAAGCTTGCCTTCCACGCCAAGGAAAGTCCCATCCGGACACGGGACGAAGTCTTCAATCTTGTATCTTCATAGTCCGGGAGTCCGGCCAAAGGTCATAGTCCAGCCATCCGGACACCCCCTAATCCAGGACTCCCTCAAGACCCATGTTTGTAATATCTCTCTCCTCGGAGCCTATTGAATAAAATACTTGAGTTGTAGAGTCTTGTTGTGATGCCATGTTGTATTTGCACATATCGAGCATATTGTGTGTATGTTATTGAAATGCTTGGTATGTGTGGGATCTTACTATCTAGTTGTTTATCCTTGGTAGCCTCTCTTACCGGGAAATGTCTCCTAGTGCTTCCACTGAGCCATGGTAGCTTGCTACTGCTCCGGAACACTTAGGCTGGCCGGCATGTGTCCTTCTTCATTCCTGTGTCTGTCCCTTCAGGGAAATGTCACGCGGTGTCTACTGGAGTCCTCTTAGCCTGCTACAGCCCGGATTCTCCAGAGTCCTGTTAGCCCAGTTGCTACAGCTTGGATTCACTCGCTAATGACCGACACGTTCGTTGCTGGGTCATGTATGCCTGTCCCTGTAAGTTAGTGCCACCTTGGGTTTACGACTAGCCATGTCATCTCGGGTTCCTTGTCATATGGATGCTAGAGACACTATCATATACGTGAGCCAAAAGGCGCAAATGGTCCCGGGCCTGGTAAGGCGACACCCGTGGGGATACCGTGCGTGAGGCCGCAAAGTGATATGAGGTGTTACATGCTAGATCGATGTGGCATTGGATCGGGGTCCTGACAGCTTTAGTATCAGAGCCTGACTGCCTGTAGGATTACCAAGCCAAACTGGTCGAAGTTGAGTCTAGAAATTCTTTAGTTATATAAGGGAATTGATTATGGATGGGAACGTAAAGCTCTTTTTACTCCGTATCCCTTATGCCTTCTGATCCGAGTCATCTTATCTTTCTACGGGGTTAAGGAACTAGGCTATCTCTTCTTCCTATTAGAATCACGTGTTACTAATCTGTAGACTTGTAAGATTGTTGGATTTAAGCCCCAGTTCAGTTTCTAATACCTCTGTGTGTTCATAGTTGGTTTCGGAACCTTGTTATTGTGCTTCTGAGTGGTTATGCCACCATTTTTGCAGGATGTCTCAAATCTTTTGAGCATTTACATCCGTTATGCTGTCCAAGTCATCCCAGGTTTCTAAATAGTCTGATGCATTTGCAAATCCCCCTTTCCGTTCCCGATGTTTCTTTGGGCCAGATTAACCATGCTAATCAGTGATTTGAGGTACTCTGCTACCTCGACATATATGTTGGAGCTACTATTATGACCCTAGGTGTCTTAGAGGATCACCTAGTAACCCAGCCATGTTTTGTGTTTCCAGTGTGATCATTCTGGCCATCATTCTCGAAAGTGTCCCGTGATGCAATTTAATTAGTAGGTATTCTGTTCCTGGGTTCTTGAACCCGAGATTCACCCTACTTACCTCATGTTGATAGTGTTTGCTCGTTCCTTTAGGATATTAGCAACCTCTGCATTAGTCCTCGAGGTTCGTGGTATATCTTTCTTCCAAATACCATGAACTGCTCATGGCGGAAGTTCCTCGTTGAACCGACAGATCACAACCAGAGTGTTCACGATGAGTTCTCTACTCTATATTGTGACTATGCCAGTTATACCTCTCTGCATGGGTTATCCGTAAGAAACCTACTGAACTTTGTTCGACATACTAATCCATGCATCCACAACTCAGAAAATCATATGTTCCTTTGAGTTGTACCTCTTTAGTTGTATTCTGACCTTCGTCTATCAATTGATAGTAAGGAGTAGTTGTGCAGTCGTGTTCATCGATGCCTATTACTCTGTGGTCCGTCAAGCCATTCTATTCCGGAATGACTAGGAGAAACAAACTCCAGTACCTTGTCCATTTCCAGAATTGGGTCAAAGTAGTTGTATTCCGCAGATCAAAATGCCAACTCAGTTCATGTTCTGTTCTACCTTGGAGTATTACCATCTTTATATTAAGAATATCATGGGAATTGCACACCATCCTATGAACTCTTGATACGGTGATACTTCTTGCCATCATTATTCAGTCATCGGTTCCATGATATTGTAATCAGACCACTGACAAGTGAATCGTGATGTGTGAAATCTATACTCCTAGCAACTCTGTTGCTTGGTAGTTAATGGACATTAATATCATTCTTAGCGGGTTGGTTACTGAATCACCATTCTAAGATTGATCGTGCTTCTTAGTCCACTTTCCTGGTGCACTCTTCGATTGATGAGTTAGGATTTTGTCAAATCCTCGCTCATTTGATCATATCGTCTCGCCCTGAAAAGCAAGATTGATCTTGATCTTAACAACATGTTGATGGATCGTGATTTTCCAAATATCTTCTTGGTAGTACCACCAGGTTGTCCCCTGACCGATATGTTGAATTCGTGATCAAGTTGGTTTCCAATAAACCACTCCTTCTCCAAGAATCCGTGTTGGATACCCCTGAGCTAGTTGGTTAAGCCAAACAACAACTTGGAGAGTTGGAAGATAAAAGCTTGCTTGGCTTAGTTCATTTCCAAAGGGATATCTTGTGTTTGTGTGTTTATTGTAGAAAGATGATTTCTTCATCGATTGGTCCTCGTGATCAATTGTTGGATCTATTGTCTTGTCCAAATTTTGATTTGAGTGTGGGCTATTCTCAAATCAAATCAGAACCAACAATTTTCATAATGTTGTCTTACTCGTGGATTTTCCTCGAGCATACACCATTATATCTTTTGGGTCTGACCAATACTATCACCTTGTTCACATAGTTATGGAATTCCATCTCCATGGGAATCTGGATTAATCGTTATTGAGCCCATCAACAACATCCTTATCTCCTCCATGATTTTGTTGAGTATTAAGCTAGTGTTGGAAACTTCTATAAGCATTATCTTCATGTCCTGCTCATGAAGCATGTGTTGGATGAAAAAAGTGACTTCCTCAGATTCACGTGCATTTGATGCAAGATGTCGTCGTGAAGCCGAGGAATTCAATGTTGCTTCCTCTGGAATCATCCCAAGTCAGTCATGCATGTGCGAAGTATACATTAGTTTGTGAGATTAGCTACCTTCATTCCATATGCATTCCTAGCACACCAAGCCACTGATTGATTTGTTCAAGGAAAAGAGTTCCTTCGTAAGAGCTAATCCGGACTTATGTAAGGACCTCGATATCCTCGTTGATGGTTCCCCACCTGAACTCGGTAGTGTTTTATTATAAGACTACTATGTGGTCATGCTTGTCTGGGACATCGTGTTCACATGTTTGTAGCAGAACCAGTTCATGTTTTGGAGCTTACTACCATAGTTCATTCCCCGAGAATCTCGCAACATCATCTCGTCAATTTGTGTTGCAAACTTTCATTTTTTTCTAGACTTGATGAGTCTGGAATGTCCTGACCCCAACCAGATCTGAATCTCAGGCAGATATGATGGTTGGAACATTTCCCAAGAACTATGATAATGGTCTCTTTGTAACTCAGTAAAGTGGATGTCGTGGCCAACACACCCAGCCGGAAGACCTAATATTGTAGTATCTTGATTGAAGCAGTTGGCCATCTTCCCATAAGGTTTTTGTAGGATTTAATCTAGTAGTTGTTTCCTATGGATCCTTGTGCTGCCGAAGTCCGACCTTTTACTTGATGTTCTAGATATCAAACCATCTTAATAAATGGGTTGTGCTAGCACATCAAGGATAACATTAGAAGCGGAGTGCTAAATGTCTCTCGGTCGACCATCCAGATTTTGTCCCCTTGGCCTCGCTAAGGTGAAATCTGAGGAAGTGTTATCTTCCTTTGCATCTGCATCCCCCACCAATATGCATCATGGTAGTATGTTGTGTTGCTAGGATCCTTGACACGGATGTTGGTAAAACCTTGATCAATATGGAAATGCTCAAGTTCTTGAGAGCACGTGCAAGCAAAATCATTCCTTGCGTTGTCTTTAACAAGGTAATCCACATCGTCCATTCTACCGAACTCTTTCAAGCGATCGTTTGTGAATCTCCTTAGGATGGTATGGAGAGTTTCAATGATCTATATATCAAAAGTAATTCTTTTTGCCACTTAAGGGAATAACTCTATGAGTCACCTCCTCTAAGGTGCCCCATTATGGGATCATGGCAATTATTTTCCTCGCTACTTTGAAACCCTCATCAAATTGTTTCTTCCGTCCTTCATGATGTGTGTTTTGCCTCTCAGCTCAAGAGATGTTCTATGTCTCATTCCGTGAATTGATGTCGTGATCATTAAGATGATCCATCCTTGTAGAGTGTCTCTGTCCTCGTGTTGGATGAATATCTCGAAAGCAAAGACGTCAAGATCAATTGAAGCAATGAATCAACATCTTTGAGAAGGACAATTGGATCATGAAGATCGTGTTAGCTTCGTGTCCCCTCTATCTTCTTACCTCACGTCTTGAATCTCGGGACGAGATTCTCATTTAGTGGGGGTGAGCTGCCACATCCCTAGTTCTGGTAATGCACTAGGCTAGATTCATGTGTGCATCATGTTTAAATTTCTGAAACCTGAACTGAGTATTGTTGAAACCTCAAAAATCTAGTTAAAAGAAGGGCAAAGAACCCTGGAAAATGCATTCAATGTTTCCAAAATGGCCTTAAATAATGTTGGTTATATTTTGGCAAAGGTTTTGCACCAAACCAAAAATAATGAACATTTTTGAGGAATATTTTGGGCACTGAATTTTAATGATTATTTTATTTGCATTTGGAATTATATTCATAATATGTATAGAATATATTTTCAAATACCCTGGAACATTTTATGTGCTTTTGGATTAGTCCATTCAGCAACATAAAAATACCCAGAGGATATTTGGCATTGTTTAGAATCTGTTTTTGAATTTAAATAGTGGCAAGGTTTAAAACAAACAGACAAACAAAATAGAAAACAAATAAGAAAACTAGAAGGAAAAGGTTTACCTGGACTTACCTGCAGCCCACCTAGCGCCCCACCTGGCCCAGCACTGTGGCTGAGGCCCAGCCCAACTCCCCACCGTCTTCAACCTCTGCCAGTAGGCAGAGGCGTGTCGACGGGCGCGCGCCCGAGGCCTCCACCTCCTGCCAGCCTGCCGCCTCCCCAACGCATCTGGACGATGCCACGCGCCACCCCGGTCCCTCTCTCCCACTCCCTCGCCCTTTCCCTGCCTCTGCTCCCTCTCTACAGCATGCCCGAATACCCCGCTGCACGCCGACGAGCACCACCGCAGCCACGGCCATCCCCTAGCCCAACCACCGTGACCAATAACTCAGCAAGGACCCGAAGCATCTCCTCGATGAGCCACGCAAGCCGGGTTTCACCGCAACACTGCCATCGATGCCTTCTTCAACCTCGGGACCGCCGGCAATCTCCGTCTAATTCGTCGGCTCCGTATCGTCCCCGACCTCGCCAAGCGTCACGTCGTCATCGCTGTGAGCCCCTGACCACTTACCCCCTGCTCCCCTCGTCGAATTCATGCCGCAGCCATCGATCCCCACCATGCCAGAACCTCACCGCGGCCCGGCCTTGTCACCGTCGTGGCCTGAGCTCGAACGGGTCACGCCCGTGCGCCTCACCGAGCTCCTGGTGACCCGAGGAGGCTGCGCAGCGCTTTACTTCGCTCGCCCATGCTCCGCAATGCCGTTTTCGCCGATGTCCGAACTCTGGCCACCTCCCCGAGCTCCGTTCCGGCAATCTCCGGCCACCCCAGCTCCATCTGTCGCCACCTCTGGATGCATCGCACCCCCATCTACTTGTAGCCGCAAACCACGTCCGAAACCGTCCACTGTAGCGCATTCTCGTGACGTCTCTGTCGTCGGTTTTGGTCACCGCCGGCCGAACTCCGGCAAACTGACATGGCCGCATAATTAGCACTAACCACCGCCAGCTAGATCACCCACAGACGCTGACAAATGGGTCCCAGCGCCCACTAATTTTGTAATTAGGCTAAACACACCCCTATTTAACCCTATGACACTGACGTGTGGACCCCACACATCAGATTTGACCCGGGGCAGCTCTGTTGATCTGCTGACGTCATTCTGACGTAATGCTGACGTAGTAAATCTATTTCTGGATTTAGTTTAATTTAAAATAATTTAGAAATTCCAGAAAATATCCAAAACTTCAAAAATTCATATAAATTCAATCGTAACTCAGAATGAAATAATTTATATATGGAAAATGATTAGAAGAATCCAATCTATCCATTTGTCCCATTTTCATGCATGTTTGATCAAGTTAACTTCACTGTTTAGGATGAAACATGAATAGGACAACTTTGATAATAGTTTTGGAGTTCGGATTTGATGTAGTTTTGAATTCCACTTAAATCAAAATGACTTGTTGTTGCATTAGCCCAAATCACAGCATATTGCCATGTCATGATCATGCATCATATTGTTGCATTGCATTGATTGTGTTTTCTCTCTATTGCCAGTAATTGTCCCCTCTCGATAGACGTTGCTTCAACGATGTGATCGATGACACTGATGAAGAGCTATACTACCTTCAGAAGTGTCAGGCAAGCAAAAGCCCCTTGTTCATTCCGATACAATCCCACTCTCTTGCTCCTGCTCTCTTTTACTGCATTAGGACAACACCGATTCATCTGTTACATTCTGCGGTAGTTGAACCCCTTTCCTCTGCATGATCTGTCATTGCCACAGTAAATAGATGAAACCCACTAGCATGAGTAAGAGTTGTTTGAGCCCTGATGTGCCTACTCATTCATGCTTGTTGTCATGCTTGCTACTGCTTCGAGTTGAGTCAGGTCTGATTCATCAGGGATGAATTCGAGGTGTGTGAACATGTCCTACTGTGTGTGAGCTAAGTGTGTGAACACGATTTGGTAAAGGTAGCGGTGAGAGGCCATGTAGGAGTACATGGTGGGTTGTCTCATTGAAACCATCCTCAGGAACTGAGTTCTGTGTTTGTGATCCATGAACAGTTGTTACCACACATTCGGTTCCGATAACTCGACCCCTCTCGACTTATTAATCAACTCGATCTCTGTCCAGAAGTTGCAACTAGTTTCTGGTGTTTGTAGGTAGTGCTAGTAGTCTACCAAGTGGCACTCGGTACAGGTGGGCTTGGGACAGACTAGGTGCAGTGGCACGGTGTACCAAGTGGAACCCGGACGGTGGGCTTGGGAACCCTTCTCACATCGTTTGGGGCCGTGAGTGACACCCCAACCGGATCTCCTTGCAGATGGAACCCGAATAGGCAATAAACCTTGACTAGAGACTTGCGTGGTTAGTCAGGTCGTGGCTGACACCCGCGCCAGGCTTCCGCTTGAAGGTTGTCGAGATACATGACGTGTACATGGCGGTAAGTGGCGAGAGCGTGTGTGAATAAGTACACCCCTGAAGGGTTAATATGATCGATTCGAATAGCCGCGTCCGCGGTAAAGGACCTTTGGGTTGCCTATACAGTTCATAGACAAGTGAAAGTGGATACTCTAAAGTGCGCAAGATAAGCGTGAGTGCTATGGATGGCGTTCTCGTGGGAAGACGGGAGCGGATCCATAGTGGTGTATTGTTATGGTGAATGTGTGGACTCGTGTGCGCCACCTCAAAGAGTTACATTGCAGTCATAGTTCAGGATAGCCACTGAGTCAGAGCTGGCTTGCTGCAGTTAAACCCCACCATCCCCTTTGTTGATAATGGTGCATATGTAGTTAGTTCTGATGTAAGTCTTGCTGGGTACATTTATACTCACGTTTGCTTAACTTATGTTTTTGCAGAGAGACTCCAGTCTCACTAGTAGTTTTGCATGGACTTCGATGTTTAGCTTGTTATCTCAGCTACGATCTTGTGCCCTCGGCAGGATCTGGTAGATAGTCAGGCTTCTCAGCCTTTTTCATTTGTAGATGTCTGTACTCAGACATGTTAAGCTTCCGCTTGTGCTTTGACTTGTGTGCTCTGAATGTTGGGTCATGAGACCCACGTTTGTAATATCTCGCTCCTCGAAGCCTATTGAGTAAAATATTTGAGTTGTAGAGTCTTGTTGTGATGTCATGTTCTATTTGCACATATCGAGCATATTGTGTGTATTTTATTGAAATGCTTGGTATGTGTGGGATCTGACTATCTAGTTGTTTATCCTTGGTAGCCTCTCTTACCACTGAGCCATGGTAGCTTGCTACTGCTCCGGAACACTTAGGCTGGCCGGCATGTGTCCTTCTTCGTTCATGTGTCTGTCCCTTCGAGGAAATGTCACACGGTGTCTACCGGAGTCCTCTTAACCTGCTACAGCCCGGATTCTCCAGAGTCCTGTTAGCCCAGTTGCTACAGCCCGGATTCACTCGTTGATGACCGACACGTTCGTTGCTGGGTCATGTATGCATGTCCCTGTAAGTTAGTGCCACCTTGGGTTTACGACTAGCCATGTCAGCCCGGGTTCCTTGTCATATGGATGCTAGCGACACTATCATATACATGAGCCAAAAGGCGCAAACGGACCTGTGCCTGGTAAGGCAACACCCGTGGGGATACCGTGTGTGAGGCCGCAAAGTGATATGAGGTGTTACATGCCAGATCGGTGTGGCATTGGATCGGGGTCCTGACATATGGTTATATAATTGGTCCTAGAATGGTAGGCATCCAAGTTGGGTATAATAAAAACTATCATAGGAAGTGAATTGGATGCTATGATCAATTTGATACTTGATAATTGTTTTGAGATATGGAGGTAGTGATATTAAAGTCATGCTAGTTTGGTGATTATGAATTTAATGAATGCTTGTGTTGAAGTTAGCAAGTCCCGTAGCATGCACGTATGGTTAAAGTTGTGTAACAAATTTGAAACATGAAGTGTACTTGGATTGTGCATCCTTATGAGTGGCGGTCGGGGACGAGCGATGGTCTTTTCCTACCAATCTATCCCTCTAGGAGCATGTGCATAGTGCTTGGTTTTGATGACTTCTAAATTTTTGCAATAAGTATATGAGTTCTTTTGACTAATGTTGAGTCCATGGATTATACGCACGTTTACCTTTCCACCATTGCTAGCCTCTTCGGTACCGTGCATTGCCCTTTCTCACCTTGAGAGTTGGTGCAAACTTCACCGGTGCATCCAAACCCCGTGATACGATACGCTCTATCACACATAAACCTCCTTATATCTTCCTCAAAACATCCACCATACCTACCTATTATGGCATTTCCATAGCCATTCTGAGATATATTGCCATGCAACTTTCCACCGTTCCGTTCATCATCATGGCATACATTACTTTTGTCATATTGCGATTGCATGATCATGTAGTTGACATCGTATTTGTGGCAAAGCCACCATGCATAATTTTTTCATACATGTCACTCTTGATTCATTGCACCATCCCGGTACACCGCCGGAGGCATTCATATAGAGTCATATCTTGTTCTAGTTTCAAGTTGTAATTCATGTCTTGTAATCAATAAAAGTGTGATGATCATCATTATTAGAGCATTGTCCCAAAGAAAAAAACAAAAAGAAAAAAAAGAAAGGCCAAAAAAAGAAAGGCCAAGGAAAAAAGAAAAAAAAGAAAATAAAGAAAATAAAGAAAATAAAGAAAATAAAGAAAATAAAGAAAATAAATAAAAAGGGGCAATGTTACTATCTCTTTTTCCACACTTGTGCTTCAAAGTAGCACCATGTTCTTCATATAGTGAGTCTCATATCTTGTGCTTCAAAGTAGCACCATGTTCTTGATATAGTGAGTCTCATATCTTGTGCTTCAAAGTAGCACCATGTTCTTCATATAGAGAGTCTCATATGTTGTCACTTTCATATACTAGTGGGAATTTTTCATTATAGAACTTGGCTTGTATATTCCTACGATGGGCTTCCTTAAATGGCCTAGGTATTCATGAGCAAGCAAGTTGGATGCACACCCACTAGTTTTCTTTTTGTTGAGCATTCATTTATAGCTCTAGTGCATCCGTTGCATGGCAATCCCTACTCCTCATGTTGACATCAATTGATGGGCATCTCCATAGCCCATTGATTATCCTCGTCAATGTGAGACTTTCTGCTTTTTTGTCTTCTCCACACAATCCCCATCATCATATTCTATTCCACCCATAGTGCTATATCCATGGCTCACATTCATGTATTGTGTGAAAGTTGAAAAAGTTTGAGATTATTTAAGTACGAAACAATTGCTTGGCTTGTCATCGGGGGTGTAGAATTTGGGAACACCTTTGTGTGACGAAAATGAAGCATAGCCTAACTATATGATTTTGTAGGGATGACCTTTCTTTAGCCATGTTATTTTGAGAAGACATGGTTGCTTTGATTAGTATGCTTGAAGTGTTACTATTTCTTTTATAAATATGAACTTTTATTTTGAATCATTTGGATCTGAACATTCATGCCACAATAAAGAAAATTACATTGAGAATTATGCTAGGTAGCATTCCACATCAAAAATTCTGTTTTTATCATTTACCTACTCGAGGACGAGCAGGAATTAAGCTTGGGGATGCTTGATACGTCTCCAACGTATCTATATTTTTTTATTGTTCCATGCTATTATATTACCCCTTTTGGATGTTTATGGGCTTTATTTTACACATTTATATCATTTTTGGGACTAACCTACTAACCGGAGGCCCAGCCCGTATTGTTGTTTTTTTGCCTATTTTAGTATTTCGAAGAAAAGGAATATCAAACGGAGTCCAAACGGAATGAAACCTTCAGGAGCGTGATTTTTGGAACGAACATGATCCAGAGGACTTGGAGTGCAAGTCAAGAAGCAATCGAGGCAACCAGGAGATAGGAGGGCGCGCCCACCCCTCCTGGGTGCGCCCCTGTCTCCTGGGCCCCTCGAGCATCCACCGACCTACTTCTTCCTCCTATATATACCCACGTACCCCGAAAACATCTAGGGAGCCAACGAAAAACAATTTCCACCGCCGTAACCTTTTGTATCCTTGAGATCCCATCTTGGAGCGTTCGTCGGTGCTCCGCCAGAGGGGGAATCGACCATGGAGGGCTTCTACATCAACACCATAGCCCCTCCAATGAGTTTTGAGTAGTTTACCACAGACCTTCGGTTCCATAGTTATTAGCTAGATGGCTTCTTCTCTCTTTTTGGATCTCAATACCATGTTCTCCCCCTCTCTTGTGGAGATCTATTCGATGTAAACTCTTTTTGCGGTGTGTTTGTCGAGATCCGATGAATTGTGGGTTTATGATCAAGTTTATCCATGAGAAATATTTGAATCTTCTCTGAATTCTTTTATGTATGATTGAGTTATCTTTGCAAGTCTCTTCGAGTTATCAGTTTGGTTTGGCCTACTAGATTGATCTTTCTTGCCATGGGAGAAGTGCTTAGCTTTGGGTTCAATCTTGCGGTGTCCTTATCCAGTGACAGAAAGGGCTTCAAGGCACGTATTGTATTGTTGCCATCGAGGATAAAAAGATGGGGTTTATATCATATTGCTTGAGTTTATCCCTCTACATCATGTCATCTTTCTTAATGCGTTACTCTGTTCTTATGAACTTAATACTCTAGATGCATCCTGGATAGTGGTCGATGTGTGGAGTAATATTAATAGATGCAGGCAGGAGTCGGTCTACTTGTCGCGGACGTGATGCCTATATACATGATCATGCCTAGATAATCTCATAATTATTCGCTTTTCTATCAATTGCTCGACAGTAATTTGTTCACCCACCGTAATACTTATGCTATCTTGAGAGAAGCCTCTAGTGAAACCTATGGCCCCCGGGTCTATATTTTATCATATAAGATTTCAATCTACTTTTATTTGCATCTTTACTTTTCGCATCTATATATAAAATACCAAAAATATATTTATCTTATCATACTATCTCTATCATATCTCACTTTCGCAAGTGGCCGTGATGGGATTGACAACCCCTTTATTGCGTTGGTTACGAGTTCTTTGTTTGTTTGTGTAGGTGCGTGGACTTTTGAGAAGCCTCCTACTGGATTGATAACTTGGTTCTCAAAAACTGAGGGAAATACTTATGCTACTTTGTTGCATCACCCTTTCCTCTTCAAGGAAAACCAACGCAAGCTCAGGACATAGCAGTCCCCGGTTACGGATGACTTGAGCATCTAGTAGTGGAAATGTCGGGAGATCTCATCACCCTTAATCTAAACAGTTGAGTTTTAAATAAACTTTGGGAATAGATTGAGTTGGGGTTGCCATCTCAATCTTATGCAATTTTTTGCAGCAGTAGCATAAATTATTTAATGATAGGGAAAATTCATCTTTATGCAAAGTTGAACTTAGAGCCTTTCCACCAGCCAAATTGCATGTACAAGTAGGACCATTATTCTCTTATGATGTGACTTGCCAGTACATTCCATGTACTGACCTACACGGCTGCAACTTATCATGTTGCAGATATTTCTTCGACGTGTAAGAGTTACGATGCAGGGTTACGGTCCACACCCAACTTGTCATTGGTGTTGATGGGACTTCACACCCGTTTGTCTATTTCCGCTGAGACTTATGAGGTATATATCCGCTTTACGTTACTTATACATGTGATTGCACTTTGATATATACATTGATGTACTGTGTGTGCTAGCATACTGATCCAGGGATGGCACAGTACACAGAGGCCTAACCGTTTGAGGTCGGGTCGTTACAGAAATGGTATCAGAGCACATGCTGATTGTAGGACGTGACCCTTGAAACAAGAAAGCCCTTAGGAAAGGATCTCTAAAACTTTATTTTCAAAAAAATCCTTTACCTCTCTTCTTTTCTAAGCTTTATCAAACATTCCCTTTTTAGTTAAACAATACCCGTTCCCCTTTAACCACATGGAGGATCAACTGATGAGACCTGTCCGAGAAGGACAAGATATTGGAGAACTGAGGACCATGTTAGAGTAAAGGGGATTTCACCGTACACTAGAAGAATTGAAGCTACAATAGCCGAAGACTGGAATTTGAAGACATGAAGAATTCCAAGATTTATATGACCTTTAGAAGACCAAAACCCTTGTTGTATACTCATGTTAGATACGATGATTTGTGAGCTGTCATTGTTTGATGTTTTTCCCGATAGTCACAAATAAAACCTACTTTCGAAAACTGTATTTGTTTGTATTGTGTGTATCCCTCTATCGCTCTCTTATCTCATCCCCAAAAACCTTGGACCCAATAGATGATGAATGAATATGGACTTGTATTCTCTGGACCGATCACTCAGTTGGAGGCAGAGCTATGGATTCAAAACATGGAGAGTCACTTTACGAGCATTTGGTTGCAAGGAAGTATGAGATTCAATACGCTCTTCAGTACTTTACAAAAAGTGTTGCAACATGGTGGAAAATGCATCAAGTCATACAAGGATGTAATGGAGCAAAAACTTGGGAGGAATTGAAGAAGACTCTGTTGGGATCCCGTCTTATCCGGAAGCATGGTGATAACCCGATGAAGAAACCTTGTGCCTGCAAGATATGCAAAGAAATAGGACAGGCCCATGAAGAACACTAGGATGGATGCCCTCATTATGAAGGAAATCACCGAGCTGAAGAATGCCCAATTAGGTAGGTTACTTGTTTCTTTCTGAAGGAACTACGCACTACCCTGTCCAGTGTCATATTTACCCCAGGGTAACAAGAAATTGTCGAGCAGCAGAAGGGAGCAATGAAAGAAGCCCCCATGGAAAGTTTAAAAGAACATGTGATGAAGGAAGATGTTGACGACCCTGATGGAGAAGGCCTAGTCAGATTTTACTCCAATGCCTACTATTCATGTGGAGAAGAAGGACATTTTTCACAGTATTGCATGAAGCAAAGCCAAGAGTATCTGGGAGACTTCCCGACAGAAGAAGTGGAGTTTGATCCACAAGAGTTAGAAGAATTGATCGGAACGAAGAAGTCCATGAAGAGAAAGAGCATGTATCCCCTTGACAAACTAGTTTCAGCAAAGAAGGACTGGAGTCATATCACATGTTTCAAGTGGAAGTATACAAGTCATTAGGCAAGAAAATGTCCAGAAAGGAAGCCAAAAACCCAAGGAGCCAAGATAACCACCAGGAAGCCCCTGGATTTGTCTGGCGTCATTTGTTTACGCTGCAAAGGAGTAGGACATTTTGCCAGGGAATGTTCAGCCCGAGGAAAGCTTGAGCTGAGTAGTTGAGATCTCGATATTTGGAATAAAGAATGTAATAAATGTGGAATATACTTTTATTTTCATCAGGGATGTTGAGTTGAGTTATGAAAAGGGAATTGTAATAGTTCGTGAAGCAATAAAAGTTGATATGTTTGGAATCTCATATGAGATGCCATGAGTTGTTTGTTGATTGTGAGTGCCTCTCTCACTATGTCACCCAGACTTAAAGCTTGAACCCATGGACAAGTTAACCGCAAACCTTTCCTGGAAAAAAAGACAACCACATTTTACCCAAGGAAATACATACATTATCCTGAGACCCCTTCTATCTTATACCTACAGATGATAACCCTTTACAAGTATTTTCTCAAGGACCCAGAAACGATCTTGACACTGACCAGTGATCAGGATTGCCCAAAGATCATGAAGGACATGATGAAGCATATTCATCTTGAAGGAGATTTAGTCTACAAGGGTATATATTAGTTTTACGTTACTTATACATGTGATTGCACTTTGATATATACATTGATGTACTGTGTGTGCCAGTATACTGATCCAGGGATGGCACAATACATAGAGCCTTGACCGTTTGAGGTCAGGTCATTACATATCTGCAGGGAGGATTATCAGGGTATCATCAGCATATTGGACTATTGGATAATCTTGGTCATGACATGGTATGGGACACTTAAGAATTCCCTTTCTGAAGATATCATTTACTACTGATTGCAATAAATCAGCAGCAATTACAAAAAGTAAAGGGGAGAGGTAGTCTCCTTGTCTCACACCCTTTCTGCACAAAAATTGCCTTCCAGGTACTCCATTCAACAGAATTGAAGAAGTTCCAGTAGAGAGCAATTGCTTGACCCAAGAAATCCATTTGTCATTTAAACCTTTATATTTCAAAATCTGTAGCATAGCCTCATGCTCAATAGAATCAAAGGCCTTCTCAAAATCCAATTTGAGAATAACAATTGGTCTCTTAGATTGATGGCATTGATGTAAGTACTCTAAGGTGCAACCAATACAATCCTGAATTGTTTTGCTCTTAATAAAGCCACATTGATTGTTGTGGATGCATTTCATAATAATCCTTTGAAGTTTATAAACATCCATCTTGGAAAGAAACTTAAGGCCCATCCCAGTCAAAGATATTGGCCTATAATCCCCAACCTCCTCAGGAGCCAACTTCTTTGGTATGAGGGTGATAAATGAGCCATTATTGTTTCCCATAGCAGCATAAACCTTATGAAAAGCCTCAGCAAGCTCTTAAAAATCATGGCATATAATGGGCCAGCATTTTTTGAAGAACAAACCATTAAAACCATCTGGCCCAGGGGCTTTATCAATTGGCATATGCTTAACAGTATCATCCATTTCCTCTTTTGTGAAAGGTTCAGTTAGAAAATGTAAACCCTCAACTGGTTTAAGCAGTGAACCAAGGTCAAAACCCATGACGATTCCATTGGAGACCCCCGTTCTGTTCTTGAAGCAATTCCATATTATACCCTCCATTTGGGAATGCTCTGAAACCATAGACCCATCCACACACCTAAGACTAGCCATAGAGTTCATCCTATGCCTCTAAGTGGCCATTGCATGAAAGAACTTTGTGTTCTCACCCCCAACTCTAATGTATCTGATTGTGCATCTCTTTTTCCAATATAGAAATTGAAGATGTAATAACTTTTCCACATGAAGCTTAACAGCCTTTCGAAAGTTGAATTCTGGTCTATATAATGCCCTGAGTTCCTCCAGACCATCAAGATATAAAACCACCTGATTGCACTTGGTGACTAAACCCTTCAACTTGGAAATCATCTGCCACTTCCTCAGGGCTACTCTCAAAGCCTTAAACTTGTATGCAATTTTAGCAGTAATGTGAGACTTTGAAGATGGCTGGAACCATGAGTTCTTAACACAATCCATAAAGCCATCAAGCTCAACCCTTTAATTTTCAAATATGAAAATATTTGATTTTGGGATAGATGTTTTGATAGACACCACATAGGGGACATGATCAGAGGTTGTCCTTGCTAAAGGGAGAACCTCAGTAATGGGGTAGAAGGAGATCCAGTCAGCAGATGTGAAAAACCAATCCAGTTGTTCTAAAAGTGGAAAAGTATTTTTGGTGTTCCTTGTGGTCTACACGGAATATTTAGGTATTTGTAGAAAAAAATTAGGGTTGGAAGTGCCACGAGGGGCCCCCAAGCTTGGAGGGCGCTCCCCCTGAGCTTGTGGCCACCTCGTGGCTCTTCTGGCCTCCTCCTGGAGATTCCAGGGTGTCTTGTGGTCCAAGAAAAATCATCAAAAAGTTTCCTTCCGTTTGTACTCCTTCTGGTATTGATTTTCTATAAAGAAAAAAACAAGGAAAAACAGCAACCGGCACTTTCCACTAGGTTAATAAGTTAGTCCCTGATGTTTGCTTGAACTACATTGGTATTTCTCCAAAGAGGAAGGGATGATGCAGCACAGCAATGGTAGGTATTTCCCTCAGTGATGAGACCAAGGTTATCGAACCAATAGTAGAACCATGCAACACCATGTAAACAGCTCCTGCACACAAAGAACAAATACTTGCAACCCAACATAAGAGAGGGGTTGTCAATCCATCACGGGTAAAAAGATAGATAAAATTTTAGTAGATTGGATAAATAGATCTCGCAAGAACCCGAGATAAAATAAATAACTAAACATTGTAGTAAGGTATTTTTGTATTTTTGTATTAATATATCTAAAAATAAAAGCAAATAAAAATAGATCTCTAAGGCAAATATAATAAAGAAGAGACCCAAGGGCCGTAGATTTCACTAGTGGCTTCTCTCGAGAAAATAGCATACAGTGGGTAAACAAATTACTGTTGGTCAATTGATAGAACTTCAAATAATCATGATGATATCCAGGCAATGATCATTATATAGGCATCACGTCCAAGATTAGTATACTGACTCCTGCATGCATCTACTACTATTACTCTACACATCGACCACTATCCAGCATGCATCTAGTGTATTAAGTTCATGGAAAAACAGAGTAATGCAATAAGAACGATGACATGATGTAGACAAGATCTATTTATGTAGATAGACCCCATCTTGTTATCCTTAATAGCAACGATACATACGTGTTGATTCCCCTTCTGTCACTAGGATCAAGCACCATAAGATCGAACCCATCACAGAGCACCTCTTCCCATGTCAAGAAAAATCAATCTAGTTGGCCTAACTAAACCAAAGATTCAAAGAAGAATATGAGGCTATAAGTAATCATGCATATAAGAGATCAAAAGACTCAAATAACTTTCATGGATAAAAATATAGATCTGATCATAAAATCAGAGTTCATCGGATCCCAACAAACGCACTGCAAAAAGAGTTACATCAAACAGATCTCCAAGAGACCATTGTATTGTGAACCGAGAGAGAGAGAGAGAGAGAGAGAGAGAGAGGAACCCATCTAGCTACTAACTATGGACCTTTAGGTATACAATGAACTACTCACGCATCATTGGAGAGGCACCAATGAGGATGATGAACCCCTCCGTGATAGTGTCTAGATTAGATCTGGTGGTTCTGGAAATTGCGGCGGCTGGAATTGATTTTTGTCGACTCTCCTAGGGTTTCTGGAATATTGGAGTATTTATAGAGCAAAGAGGCAGTGCGGGAGGTCACCGAGGTGGGCACAACCCACCAGGGCACGCCTGGGCCTCCAGGCGTGCCCAGGTGTCTTGTGCTCACATCGGGCCCCCTCTTCCGTACTTCTTTAGCCCACTAGATGTCTTCTGGTCCAAAAAATCCACATAAAGTTTCGCTGCGTTTGGACTCCGTTAGATATTGATTTCCTGCGATGTAAAAAACAAGCAGAAAACAGCAATTGGCACTTGGCACTATGTCAATAGGTTAGTCCCAAAAAAATGATATGAAGTTGCTATAAAATGATGGTAAAACATCCAAGAATGATAATATAACAGCATGGAAAAATCAAAAAATATAGATACATTGGAGACGTATCAGCATCCCCAAGCTTAATTCATGCTCGTCCTCGAGTAGGTAGATGATAAAACAGAATTTTTTTATGTGGAATACTGCCTAACATGTTCATCACATGTTCTTTTCTTTGTAGCATGGACATTTGGACTTCTCTATGGTCAAAGTAATAGTCTAGTTTTGACATGAAGACTTTAATACTCAAGCATATCAACAAGCAACCATGTCTTTCAAAATATCAACACTAAAGCAAGTTATCCCTAGCCCATTATGCTCAATCATTGATCCATTCATGAAACACACTCACATATTAGCTACACCCAATGCTTAAGCACGATCATAGTGCCCCTTAGTTGGTGCTTTATAAGAGAAGATGGAGACTCAAGTAAAAATAAAATCTATATAAAGTAAAAAATAAAGGCCCTTTGCAGAGGGAAGTAGGGATTTGTAGAGGTGCTAGAGCTAAAAGCGAAAAAATTAGAGATAAAACATTTTGGGTGGCATGCTTTTCCTGTCAATGAAAACAATCGATTAGTTCTGAATACTTTCCATGCTAGATATATCATACGCGGTTCCCAAACAAAAAAAATAAAGTTTATTCCTTTTTCCACCATACTTTCACTTTCCATGGCTAACTGTATCCACGGGTGCCATCCACACCAACACTTACCAAGGAATTTATTTTTTGACAACATAAAGTAAATTCATTTTTCATTTCGGGACTGGGCATCCCTAATACCTTTGCCATACTCTCGTGCAATGACAAGTGAATAAACACTCATCTTGAGAATAACATATCTAGCATGGAAATATATCAGCCAACCCCTACCATTTCATGAGCGGTACGGGCACACAAAAGAGAAATTTATTTTGAAAATTATAGATGGCACATACAAATTTTGTTAGAACGGCAAAAGAATATCGCATATAGGTCGGTATACTGGACTCATGTGGCAAAAACTGGTTTAAAGGATTTTTGATGCACAAGTAGTAATCGTACTTAGCGCAAATGAAGGCTTGCAAAAGATTGGGAAGCATCCAACCAAGAAACAAAACATGATAAGCGAGCATTAAGCATAACTAACACCGAATAATGCACCACAAGTAGGATGTAATTTCATTGCATACCTATTGACTTGTGTGCTTGCATAGGGAATCACAACCCTCAACACCAACATTCTTACTAAAGCATAACTACTCATCAACATAACTCACATATCACTGTCATCATATCGTAAAACTATTACAAAGAATCAAGTTTGTTTTGTCCAATGATCTTCATGAAAGTTTTATTATCCTTCTTGAATATCTATCACTTTGGGACTAATTTCATATGTTGCTTTTGATAGCTCAAACAAATTTAAGTGAAGAACATGAGCATGAAAATTTTCTTCTCTCAAAATAATTTAAGTGAAGTAAGAGAGAATTTCTTAAAAAATTTACCAACTATCAAATAAATCTAAGTGAAGCATGAGTGCATTTCTTCAAAAATAGCAAAGCACACTGTGCCCAAAAAGATATAAGTGAAGCACTAGAGCAATTCCATAGCTCATAAAAATTTAAGTGAAGCATAGAGAGCAATTCTAACAAGTCATAGCATAATTTTGGCTCCCTCAACTAGGTGTGTCCAGCAAGCATAGATGACTTAAAACACAAAGCAAAACAAGTAAAGACTCATATCATACAAGATGCTCCAAGCAAAACTCATAATATGTGATGAATAAAAATATAGCTCAAGTAAAATATCGATGGTTGTTAGAAGAAAGAGGGGATTCCACTCTGGGGCATCCCCAAGCTTAGTTGCTTGATACTTCTTGAATATTATCTTGGGGTGCCTCGGGCGTCCCCAAGCTTAGCCTTTTGCTAATTCTTATTCCTTCATCCATCGTAATCTCACCCAAAACTTGAAAACTTCAATCACACAAAACTCAACAAAACCTTCGTGAGATCCATTAGTATAAGGAAGCAAATCACTACTTAAAGTACTATTGGAAATCCATTCATATTTTGTAATTGTATTATATCTACTGTATTTTAACTTTTCCATGGCAAAAACTCTTGAAAGAAAACCATAGAATCATCAAAACAAGCACATAACACAACGAAAATGGAATCTGTCAAAAACAAAACAGTCTATAGTGATCAGGGAACTTCGTAAACTTCTTTAACTCCAATTTTTTTGAAAAATTAGGACAACATGGTAAATTTGTATATTAATCTTCTGCAAAAAGAATTAAATCAAAAGCACTCTTCTGTTAAAAATGGAATTTTTTTCTAAGCGCAAAAGTTTCTATTTTTTAGTAAGATCAAATCAACTATCACCCAAATAATCCCAAAGGCTTTGCTTGGAACAAACACTAATTAAACATAAAAACACAATAATAACAGCAGCATAATTGTGCAAACACTTCAAAACAGAAGAAAAGGACAAAAAAAATCATTGGGTTAGCTCCCAACAAGCTCTTTCTTTATAGCCATCAAGATAGGCTTGAGATTTTATGGATGCTCACATGAAAGATAATAATTGTAACACAAAGAGAGCATCATAAACCATGTGACAAACTCATTTAACTCTAACATACTTACTATGCATAGGAATTTTATAGGAAAACTAATTAGCAAGACAAGTAAGATATACCATATGCAAGGAAGAAAAAAGAAACAATGGCAATCTCAACATGAAGATTGTCGGATTGTGGGATCCGCAAACCCTTGAGAGGTTCGGACTCTCGGGTGCGTGCAGAGATCTCAACCTACCCAGCCTACCTACTCGCGATCCTCCTAAGCCTAGCGTGTCGACCTCAAGGGGACAAAGGGACACAATAGTTTATACTGGTTCGGGACACCGTTGTGGTGTAATATCGTAATCCAGTGTGGTGTGGTGGATTGCCTCGAAGGGCTGAGGATGAACTAGTATAGTGGATGAACAAGCCTCAGGAGGTGAGGTGTTTGTGAGCTGGTATGGTGTATGCTAGCTCTACTTGTTCTGATTTCCATCCCCTTCCTATGGTGGTGGCTAGTCCTATTTATAGTGGCCCTATGGTGGTGGCTAGTCCTATTTATAGTGGCCTTGGTCCTCTTCCCCAATAGGAGCGGGAAGGGATTCCACAACGGCCGGATTTGAAAGGGGACAAGTAGTATAGTCTATCCTGACAAAAGTAGTCTTCGCCTGCGAAAAGCCTCTAGTCATGACGCTGCGGTGGGCTCCTCGATGACCTCTGTCCTGCCATCCTGGCGGTCTTGGTCTTGTTGCACTGAAATGGAAACCTTTGGCTGATTCCTCGGGACTCCACGCCTGTGGCTTGCCTCCCTTGCATCGAAGAGGAAACCTGTGCTCTGCACCCGCCTGGCGCCCGCGTGGCCTTGGTCGTCACGGCTCACGTCAGCTGAGCCTCATGAGGTAGCATTGTATAGAACTCTCCGCCCCTCAGGAGCCAGCCTGAGGAGGCCGATTCCTTCGGGGGTCTTGACGTCGTCCGCCTCGCGAGGCTTGGCCCCTCGCGAGGGCCTTATGTTGTTGATGTCGAAGATGGGTTGTACCAGGACGTCGATGGAGCCACGCGTTGGGCTGCAGGCAGGCAGGGGTGGATACCCCCAAATCCAGGACGCCGACAGTAGCCCCAGGACCCAAGGTGCGCTCGGACTTGGCTTCCAAGCGAAGCCAAAGGGCTAGTCTGGAGTGCCGCGGGCCCTAATCAGCATGCGGCCTTGAAGACACGTGGTGGTTGATGGGACGTGGGCGTGTCCACTTCCCCACGCTGCCTTGATATCTGGTAGACCCAACAGCTGTCCGTTGCCAGTGCAGCTCGTCCTTCGCAAATTATCGTGCTCGGCTCTTGTTTCCCCCTTCCCATCTTGTCGCCGCGTCCATAGATCCGGCGCAGGCCCCTCGCCCTATTTTAGTACTCGCCATGGCCCCTAAGCCGAGGAAGAAGAAGGGGAAGCCGCTCGCCTCGGTCGGCCCTGGAGCCGGCCCTCGAGCAGTCGACGGTGGTCAATGAGGAGGGGCTGGATAAGGTTCGCCATGCGCTCGTTATTGATTCCAATGAGGGGAGGGCGACAGTTGTCCGCCCTGCATCTTGGCGAACTAGAGAGATGAGCGCCACCGAGATCCCCATCTATCTCCATGCTCTTCTTGCTGGTTTGAGCCCTCCTTTCTCCCCTTTCTTCAATGTTGTGATGTCGCATTACCAGATCCATCTGCTGCATCTCGATCCTTGCTCTGTCATCCTTCTCGCCATCTTCGCGTTCCTATGTGAGGCCATGGTAGGCATCACTCCTTCCGTGGCCTTGTTTCGTCATTTCTTCTTGCTTCGGTTGGTCGAGGCCCGCCAATGCTCTTGCCACTCCTTATTCCTTAGCCCAAAGAAACTTTACCGAAAACATGAAAACTTCACAACACAAAACTCAACAGAAAACTTGTGAGATCTATTAGTATAATAAATCAAATCACCACTTTTAGGTACTATTTTAAACTCATTCTAATTTTATACTTGCATTTTATCAACTATATTCTAACTTCACCATGGTTCATACCCCCCGATAGAACCCATAGATTCATCAAAACAAGTGAACAACACAATAAAAACAGAATCTGTCAAAAACAAAACAGTTTGTAGAAACCTGAATAAATATCATACTTATGTAACTCCAAAAATTCTGAAGGACGACGTAGGCAATCTGTATATAAATCTTGCGTAAAAACTTCAGAATTTTTCCATGTTCCAGAAAATTTTATGAATTCTGCTACAGAACGTAGAAGTTTTTGTTTTTTTCTTAGAATCAAATCAACAATCTTCCAAATCATCCCAAAGGTCTTACTTGGCACAAACACTAATTAAAACACTAAAACACAATAATAACAGAAGTGTAATTTCATATTTATTGAAAAAAGAAAAATAAAAAGCAAAAACATAAAATAAAATTGGGTTGCCTCCCAACAAGCGCTATTGTTTTACGCCCCTAGCTAGGCATATTGCATAGATTTAGGTACTGTCATCTTTGGTATTCAACTCCTCAATTGCACAACCACACTTCCTAGGGATTTCATTAGGGTTACTAATGATTACACTCCTAGGTAGAAAATTAACGAATTTGTTTGTAAGAGTAGGTTCCTTAGTCATATTGATAAAGCTAGGGCAAATACTTATCATCTTAAGATTCTCGTTTATTTTACTAAATGATCCACCCTTATTTTTAGAAACATAAATAAACTTTGTAGTTTTATTAGGAGGAAATTTTGTAGTAGTCTTGACAGAAGCAAAAGCGGAACCCAAATTGGTAATAATTTCCTCCAACTTATCGGTTCTAGCGGGACTTTGTTCAACCCTCTCATCAATTATAGGCTCCTTCGCCTTTGGAGTTTGTAAAGTAATTCCTACCCTTGATCCAATTTGAGTAATATGATTATGAAACCTTTTATCCAAATTTTCAACATGCTCTACGGTAGAAATTTTATTCTCAATAAATATTAGCATTTGCATCACATGTTCCAAGATTAATATTGTTTCATTAATCATGATAGGGGCTGAACCCACCAAATTTCTCATAGCATTAACATCCATAGGGTGACTACCCAAAAAATTAACCCCAGTAATAGTGTTTAGAACAAATCTATACAAAGTGGTAACACCCACATAAAAATTTTGAAGAAGAATGGTAGTAGATTGCTTACGAGTAGTTCTATTTTGAGCATCACAAATTCTAGACCAAGCATCTTTTAAATTCTCCCCTTTGTTTAAAATTAAGAACCTCACTTTATGGGGTACATGCTACAAGAGTGTAACTAGCCATGATAACAAAGAAAACAATCTATCACACAAGCAAACGAAAAAGCGAACGGAAAGAAGGCAAATATTTTTGTATTTTTCTGAAAAGGTTTTAGTAGTGGGGGAGAGGAAAATGGGAGGCAAATGGAAAATAATGTAAATGCAAGAGATGAGAGCTTATGATGTGTACTTGGTAGTCTTGACGTATATCCTCCCCGGCAACGGCGCCATAAATTCTTCTTGCTATTTCTTGAGCTTGTGTTGGTTTTTCCCTTGAAGAGGAAAGGGTATGCAGCAAACTAGAGATAAGTATTTCCCTCGGTTGAGAACCAAGGTATCAATCCAGTAGGAGAAACAAACAAGTCTCCAATAATTGCATCTACACAAACAGACAAATACTTGCACCAAACACGATAAAGGGGTTGTCAATCCCTTCACGGTTACTTGGAACGATGAGATCTCATACTGATAGATATAAAAGATAAGTAAAAGTGCGAAATAAAATAAAAGTAAATAAATGGCAGCATGGTATTTTTGTGTTTTTGATTTTATAGATCTGAAAATAATATGATAAAAGATAGACCCGGGGGCCATAGTTTTAACTAGGGGCTTCTCTCTTGAAAGAAAGCATATGGTGGGTAAACAAATTACAGTTGAGCAATTGATAGAAAAGCGCATAGTTATGACAATATCTAAGGCAATGATCATGTATATAGGCATCACGTCCATGACAAGTAGACCAACTCCTACCTGCATCTACTACTATTACTCCACACATCGACCGCTATCCAGCATGCATCTAGTGTATTAAGTTAACAAGAACGGAGTAATGCCTTAAGCAAGATGACATGATGTAGAGGGATAGATCCAATCAATATGAACAAATCCCCTCTTTTTATCCTTAATGGCAACAATACAAATATGTGTCATGTCTTTCTGTCACTGGGATTGAGCACCGCAAGATTGAACCCATTACAAAGCACCTCACCCATTGCGAAAAATCCATCTAGTTAACCAAACCAAATCAATAGATCAGAGAGAAATACAAAGCTATATAGATCATGCATAAAAGAGTTCATAGAAGACTCAAATAATATTCATAGATAATCTGATCAAAAACCCACAATTCATCGGATCTCAACAAACGCACCGGAAAAGAAGATAACATCAAATAGATCAACAAGAACACCGAGGAGAACATTGTATTGAAGATCAAAGAGAGAGAAGAAGCCATCTAGCTACTAGCTATGGACCTGTTGGTCTGTGGCAAACTACTCACACATCATCGAAAGGGCAACAAGGTTGATGTAGAAGCTCTCTACGATTGAATCCCCCTCTAACAGAGTACCAGAAAGGTCCCCAGATGGGATATCATGAAGAGAAAAACTTGGGGCGAGGGAAAAGTATTTTTGGTGTGCCCTCCGGTCTACAGGGAATATTTGGGTATTTATAGAAGAAAAATTAGGGTTGGAAGGGCCACGGGGGCCCACAAGCTTTGTCCCCCCCTGGGGTGTGCCCCCTGAGCTTGTGGCCACCTCGTGGCTCTTCTGGCCTCCTCACGAAGCTTCCAGGGTGTCTTGTGGTACAAGAAAAATCATCAAATAGTTTCGTTTAATTTTGACTCCATTTGGTATTGATTTTCTGTAGAGATAAAAACAAGGAAAAAACAGCTACTGGCACTGGGCACTAAGTTAATAAGTTAGTCCCAAAAAATGATATATAAAATATCATAATAATGCATATAAAACATCCAAGATTGATAATATAATCGCATTGAACAATAAAAAGTTATACATATGTTGGAGACGTATCAGGCCATGTGTGGGGCCGGCGATCACAATGACATGTGGGGCACGTTTCATACAACGCCCTATCCCTCCCCCGCTCCCGCTCTTGTCCCCTCCTATGCTCCAGCTCCTGTCCCCGTCCTCTCGCCTGCCATTTTTCTGGTCACCACAACATCGTAGATCTCCTGTAGCCTCTCAAGGACAACATGGTTTCATGGGGCGATGGCGAGGAATCCTCCACCGACCTGAACTTCCTTGGCACTGATGTAAGTGTTGCATTCTCGTCAATCTACAGTTAGGGTTCATATAAATTTGGGAATTTTTTCAGCACTGATTTCCTTTTATTTACTAGGGAAACCATATTACTATGGATATTTTTATTGTTAGGGTTGTCGGGGAAAACGAACACCTATGGGGTCACAAGGATCCCTTCTATGCTCAGCGGGGGATTAGCTGCACGAAGAGCAGGTCTAGCAGTTAGCACACAAGGGATTTACCCAGGTTCGGGCCGCAAAGATGTGTAATACCCCAGTCCTGCTTGTTTGGATATATGTGTTCTTGAGCTTTTGAACTAGCTATGATGCGAGCACGGTCCAAAAGTCTGAATCCTCTCTCTGTATGCTTTGGGCCTCCTTTTATACGTAAAGGGGTTGCTACAGTGGCACATAGGAGGTGGCAAGTTACAGTGTACAAGCTTATCACTCGGCAACATAGGGCAAATGCATTTAATGCACTGCCTACGTGCCCTCTTGCTTTCTCGGGGATGGCAATAGAAGCCATCCCGACCAGCGCCGCTCCTCCTTGCTTCGACACGCGTCCAGGCTGACGAGGCATGCAGCGCCATGCTGGCTAACTAGCTGTTGTGTTGGCACAATTTTAGAGCCTCCACGAAGATCTTCATGTCGCCACGCATGCACCTGCTTAGTTCGCACGCCGATCGTTGCACTGGAGTGGTGGTGAGGTGGCGAACCCTTGCCAGGCATGGGGCTGGCCGCGGCCCAGCGATCGTCCCCAACAAGGCTTTCCAGGGGCCTTGGCGTTGTCCCCGGCAAGGGTCTTGCCGGGCGTCTTCGTCTTCTGGTCCCACGTGGACCCGTGGGCTGTCAATCTTTTCGGAGAACCCTCATGCTACCAAGAATGCGTTCTTAGATCTTGGTCTTAACGTTGACGATGGTGTCTGAACTCTCAGCCCTAAGGGTGATGGGCTTGCTGGTGCTGTGCAGGTTGCCCCGGCAAGGGTGTTGCCGGGGGAGGTCCAGCTCGCCTCCTGCTCATTGAGCTTCGACTATCTGTCTTGGTAGTCTTCGGGTTTTGTCTTCATCTGCCTCGCCAAGCCCTGCCGCAGGTGTGGCTGCGACCGCCCGTGCACAAGTAAGGGGTACAGAAGTACCCATACTTTTGTACACCGACAGGAGCCCCCGGGCCTAGGCCACACATAAGCACAAGGCGTAGTTGGGCCAGGCCCTAAGCAGTGTGCGGGCGGGCGTGGCTGAGATGGATCACCGCGATCTTTCTATCAGTTGCGCTTCCCCACGACCCGCGTCGAGCGCATGATGTGGGGGTTGTGTGTTGGATGGCCTCAACATGCTTGCATCATCCCGCAGTTGATAATAAAGAGGCGGCCCGTGCTTCCCTTTTTATTAAAAAAAGGGATTCGCAGGGGCGCTACTCATTTACAAAGTGGACTCGGGTCACAGCCTGCATGGCGCCACACCCCATGATCACGGGGTGGAAAACGGTCACCCCACTTGTTCCCATGCCTCTGACTCACTCGCCACGTATCCCACATGCCTTAGGAAGGAAGGGCGGTGGACGTGGGCATTAACATCGGGGTGGGAAACCAGACATCGATGATTGGAGCAGCAGGTCGGTTCCGATTCCTTGTACTTCAGGAGGCCGTATTGGTTGTGCGGGGCGGCCGCCTCTTGGGCTGGGTGGCCAGGCTCTAGCCTTGCTCTTCTATAAAGAGGGAGAGGGATGGTGTTCCTCCACACTTGTCTTCCTCTCCACCTTCTGCTTGACATCTTTCTTCCATTCGCCATGGTGATAGGGCGTGCTGGCGCTTCGACGGTGGCGACGAGAGCTTCTTCTCGACAGCGTGCCCCTCCTCCCCCGGAGCTTCCTGCGGCGAAGCCCGCCGCAAGGGGGATAGGAAGGGGACGAGGCCGAGGCCGCTGTGGTGCTCGGGGAAGAGGAGGACGGGGCGGCGCGTCAGCTGCACTTCCGTCGGTGGCCCCTCCTCCCATGGACAGCCAAGTCAAAGACTAGCCCCTCGAGTTCTTCATTCGCCTGTACAAGCGCGTGAGCGGTCATATCCGTCTCCCTACCCTGTTCGCACGGGTGATGGAGCAGGATCCGCCGTAGGCCTTCAGGTTACATATTAGGGGCTGCGGGAATGGCAGCACATGGATCAATGTTGGCTTCCCACGCCCTCACGTCATGTACCTCCGCCGCGGGTGGAAAACTTTTGCACGCACCCACATCTTGTCGGAGGGGCACGTTCTCCATTTTATGTTAATGGAGAACGGCCTGCTCTCCGTCAAGGTCTTCGGGAGCTCGGGAATCCGCTTAGGGTGCTCCATGGAGAGTTCCGCAGACGACGAAAGCTCCTCCTCGAACGACAGTGGCAAGGAGGACAGCACCAGCAACGACGACGGCAGCGGGCGAGAGGACGACGACTCCAACTCCAGCTGACCATCAGTGGGAGCACCATCATCTGCTTCGCGTCCTACTGGCTCTGGCATCGGTGGTCGACGGGCTTCCCCGCCAAGCTCTCCATCGCCCCGTTCCCCATGCCCGTCACCTTTCTTTGCATGCCGTGCCTGGGAGGAAAGGGGCAAGAACGGGGATTATGCGGCACTTATCTTTTTCTCAATTCATAAGCACTTGTCGAATCTTAACTTTCTACAAAATGCAATCTTCTGAGCCCATGCTTATGTTCTGTAACATATGTACTTGTATCAGCATATCAATGAAAAAGATTAGCTTTTGCTGGGAACTCATGCACGTAAAAGTTCGTGCAGAGGTGAAACGCCCCTTTAATAAAAATAAAAGAGTCTCCCCGACAAGATACCTTGTTGGCGCCCTCTGTGCCTGCCGGGGAATCACATCTGTCGGGTTATAGACGCAGGGTCCAGCCCCTTGCCAATCTCTTTTTGCCAAAGGTTACTACAACCATCCCGACTGAAGCAGTGTTGGAGTCTGGGATGGGAGCACCTAAGTCCAATCAGAGTGGCGAGGTTTTCTAATGCACAAGTCACAAGTTACGAACATGAATGGGCAGGAGATGAACTTTATCTGGTTGGGTCATCGCGGACGACGTGTCGGGCAGTCTTCTCAATTTCTTGCCAGAGTGTTGTTACTGCGGCTGAAAGGAGGAGAGGATAGGGGCATGGATCCTTGATGGTTCCCCGGAACCTGTTAGAATCTAAGGTTGCATAATATCCTAGGCAAGCATGGCATGCATACATATATATATATATAGACATGGAAACTAGCAGGAAACTGTATATGCTAAAAACTATCTGGCTGCGCACAGGGTCTGTGCCTGGCTCTGTACATAGGGTTACATGCCTTGCCGGCAAGGCTAGTACAAAAGGGGGTTGTCGGAGCTCCCGGCAACCATGCCCTATGGGTAAAACTTGCGAAGATGTTCGATATTCCAGGAGTTGCTCAATGGAATGCTATGTTTGGTCTCCAGGCGGATTGCGCCGGGCCTGGTGACTCGTATTACCCGATAGGGGCCTTCCCACTTTGGCGTCAACTTGTTTGAATTCTTGGCGGACTGAACACGCCGAAGAACAAGGTCACCTTCCTCAAGGCTTCGGGCTTGAACCTTGCGGCTATGATAGCGGTGCAGGGCTTGCTCGTAGCGAGCGTCTCGCACAACAGCTCGAAGATGGTCTTCCTCAAGGAGCGTTGCATCATCCTGGCGCAACTGCTCTTGCTCAAGCTCATCATAAGAGCGCACTCGAGGTGACCCGTATATGAGTTCCGTGGGGAGAACTGCTTCTGCCCCATATACCAGGGCAAAGGGTGTCTGGCCAGTGGCTCGATTTGGTGTCGTTCTGATTGACCAAAGAACTATTGGCAATTCATCAATCCAGTGCCTCCCGCACTTGCGCAGCCTGTCGAAAGTTCTCATTTTGAGGCCTCGCAACACTTCAGCATTTGCCCTATCTTCCTGGCCATTGCTTCTTGGATGAGCAACAGAAGCAATGCAAACTTTGCTGCCAAGGTCTTGGATATACTACATGAAGGTGCGGCTCGTGAACTGTGTGCCGTTGTCGGTGATGACTCTGTTTGGCACACCAAAACTGCAAACGAGTCCTTTGAAGAACTTGTTGGCCAACTGTGTCGTCACCTTTCTCACTAGCTCCACTTTCGGCCACTTTGTGAACTTGTAACCGCGATATACAAGTACTCAAAGCCCCCGATGGCACAAGGAAAGGGGCCTAGTATGTCGAGCCCCCAGACCGAAAATGGCTAGGAGAGAGGGATTGTTTGGAGGGCTTGATCTGGTTGATGAAGCTTCTTTGAATGAAACTGGCACGCTTCACACTTGGCTACTAGTGTCGTTGCATCCTGGAGGGCAGTGGGCCGTAAGAAACCTTGCCGGAATGCTTTGCCGGCAAGGGCTCTTGACCCTATGTGGGAGCCACATATGCCTCCATGTATCTCTACCAATAGCTCCAGTCCGTCCTCCCGAGGAATACACTTCAATTTCATGCCGTTCGGCCTCCATCTGTAAAAGACATCATCCACAAACGGGTACATGCTAGACTGGCAAGCTACTTTCTCTGCTTCTTCCTGCTCCTCAGGGATCTCCCCTGTTAGGAGGAAACAGATTGTATGTTGTGCCCATGCTAGAGCCTGAGGCTCGACGGCAAGGACTAAAGGCATGTCTTCTGCCGTGGGGGCAGCTGTCTCTACGGAAAGAGCTTGGGACTCTGCCGGAGGCTGCTGCCCGACAAGCTTGGGGTACCTGGCAACTTTCTTGCCGGTGGCTCCTAGGAGCTCTGCGGGAAAGTATTTGATGGGACCCGCCTTCCTTCGCTTGTTCTTCTCTGTTGATGGTTCGACGGATGGCTGAGTTAATTGAAGCACAAAGGTACCTGGTTCCACAGGTAGCTTGAGGGCAGCGCGCTTTGACAAGTCATCGGCAATGTTGTTCTCTGCTTGAGGAACAGGCTCTGCTTGTAGACCGTCAAAGCTCTCTTCCAACTTCCTCACTTCATCCATGTAAGCTTCCATCAGCGGGCCCTAATAGTCCTTGTTGACTTGCTTGATGACAAGTTGTGAATCTCCTCCGAGAATAAGCTTCCTAATTCCAAGGTCCACCACGATCCTGAGACCGGCAAGCAGCCCCTCGTACTCTGTGGTGTTGTTTGTCAACCTCTCTTGGGGAAAGTGCATCTGGACCACGTACTTGAGGCGCTCTCCAGTGGGCGTGATGAGCAACACGCCGGCACCAGCACCTTGTAACGAGAAAGCCCCATCAAAGTACATAATCCAATGACTACTTGCCTCTTTGCCGGGAAGGGTGGTCTCTTGAACTTCTTCGTTGGGCATGGATGTCCATTCTGCTATGAAATCTGCCAAAGCCCTGCTCTTGATCATTGAAGTACTTCCAAATTTTAGCCCAAAGCTCGACATCTCCAACGCCCACTCCACAATCCTCCCAGTTGCATCTGGGTTGTGCAAGATTTGTTGCAACGGGAGCCGAGTGACGATGGTGATATCGTGTGCTTGAAAATAGTGGTGAAGCTTTCTCGAGGCCATAAGAAGGCCGAAAAGCAACTTCTGCATGCCAGAGTACCTTGACCTATCCCCCTGCAAGAGGGAGATAACAAAGTAGACTAGGTGCTGCACCACCTTCTTCTTCTGCTTCACTTCACTTATTTGCATAGATTCTGTCTCGTCGGGACCGGGCTCTGCCGATGGTTCTGCATTGCCGTCGTCGGGTCCTGCCAGCCCTGGTTCCTCACCCGATGGCCCTGCCGCCACCATCACCTCTTCCTCAGGTTCTCTCTCTGTCACTAGTGCAACACTGACCACTTGATTTGTTGCTGCCAAATACAGCATTAACAGCTCTTGTGGTTTGGGTGCGACTAGTATTGGCGTAGAGGAGAGGTACCTCTTTAAATATTGCAGCGCTGCCTTTTTCAAAATTTTGAAAAAGGGGAGGGCTCGCTCAGCAGACTTAGAGATAAACCTACTCAAGGCGGCAATGCAGCCGGCAAGCCTACGGACATCCTTGATTCGCCGGGGAACCTCAATCTACTCAATGGCTTTGATCTTGTCGGGATTTGCTTCGAATCCATGTTGAGACACAAAGAACCCAAGAAGTTTGCCGGACGGGACGCCGAACACACACTTCTCTGGGTTGAGCTTGAGGTTGACCTTGCGCAAATTTGCAAAGGTTTCTTCTAGGTCATGCACGAGTGTGGCCTTGTCTTTGGTTTTGACCACTATATCATCCATGTAGGCTTCCATATTATTATGGAGCTGGGGCTCAAAACCGATTTGGACCGCTCGAGCGAACATTGAACCAGCGCTCTACAACCTGAAATGCATCCGTAAGCGTCATTAAGATCTGATGATATCCTGAGTAAGCGTCAAGGAACGACAGCAGGTCACACCCAACAGAGGAGTCCACTATCTGGTCGATACGTGGCAATGGGAAAGGATCCTTTGGACATGCTTTATTGATATCAGTATAGTCGATACATAGCCTCCACTTCCCATTCGCCTTAGGTACTACTACTGGATTGGCCAACCACGTCGGGTGGAGTACTCCCTTGACCAAGCCTACCGCCTCCAACTTCCTGACCTCCTCGATGATAAACTCTTGTCGCTCCAAAGCTTGCTTTCTGACCTTCTGCTTGACGGGCCATGCATGGGGGCAGACAGCAAGATGGTGCTCAATCACCTCCCTGGGAATGCTGGGGATGTCGGATGCTTGCCATGCACACACGTCGACATTCACCAGCAGGAAGGCGACGAGTGCACTTTCCTATTTGCTGTCAAGGGTGGAGCTTATGGTAAAAGCTCCGCTCGTGCCATCCTCCTTGACAGACACCTTCTTGGTTTTCGGCGGGGACACCTTAGAGTTCTTGCTCTTGCCAGTAGAGCTCTCTGGCACGTCCTCAGCGGGAACATAGCACTCCAAAGTGGCACGTTTGCCGGAGTGAGTGCAGGAACCCTTGCCGGGGCCAGGAGTCTTGCCGGCGGCTGAGGCCTTGCTGGTCTTCTTCTCGGCGGCGTGAGTAGGTGCCTTGGCGGCAGACGCTGCAACCACCTCTCGATAGAGCTGATCGACGCAGATGAGTGCGTCCTTCTTATCGCAGCTGACGGTGATGATGCTCATCGGGCCAGGCATCTTTAGCTTGTTATATGCATAGTGCGATGCCGCCATGAACTTGGCCAGCGCTGGGCGGCCAAGGATCACGTTATATGACAACGGGGTCTCGGCAACATCGAAAATGATTTCCTGTAGTTAAGGTCGCTACCAAACATGACTGGTAGCGTGACCTTTCCCTTGGGCTAGCTCATCCCCGGATTGATCCCTTGGAATGTACACGTTTCCTCAAGATCTTCATCAGGGATCTGCATCCTCTTGATCATGTTGGGTGAGATCAAGTTCAGGCTGGCCCCACCGTCAACTAACATCTTCGTCACCTTGAGGTTGCGTATTGTTGGTGATACCAACAATAGCAAACACCCGACCACAATTGTGCGATCAGGGCGATCCTCTGCGTCAAAAATGATAGGCGTGTGGGACCACCTTACCGACTTCAGGGCGTCGACCATTGGTTCCGTTGCATTAATCTCACGCGCCCACTATTTCAGTTGGCAGTGGGAAGAATGCAATGAGGCACCTCCGTCAACACACATGACTTCAGTTGCTTTCTGAAACTCATGCTCGGTGGATTCGTCATCATCATCATGATTTTCATCCTCCTCTTTCTTGCCGCGGCCTCGAGTGGGCCTCTCTTGTTGCCTTTCCTTGTCGCCGCGTCCTCCACGGCCACCGCGCTTCCTGTCGGATCCTTCAGCGCCTCCTTGGCCCTTCTGCTTGTCTTGTCTCTCGTACTCAGCCCTTTGCCTCTCCATCAGCAGCTCCACTTGGCGACAGTTCTGGAGGTCGTGGACCTTTGTACGGTGAATCTTGCAGTACTGATTGTCGTAACCCTTTGACTTGCCAGCAGCCGCCAAGGCCTGGCAGGTGTTGCACCCGGCAATATCCTTGCCGGAGTCATCAACCTTGGCTTTCTTGGCGGTGTCGGGGTCGCCGGATTACTCGATGGCAAGCACGGTCTTGCCCTTGCACTTCCTGTTACGTCATCAGCCCTTCTTCGCCGGGGCGACGATGTCTTCGTCTTCAGAGTCACTTCCAACGTCGACATCTTCACCGGGGTACTGCCTTCCTTCCTCATCTCGGGCACACCTGTCGGCCAGAACGTACAGTTTGGCAACATCTGCAAGCTTGTTCATTGGTAACCCATAAGTATAGGGGATCACAACAGTTTTCAAGGGTAGAGTATTCAACCCAAATTTATTGATTCGACACAAGGGGGAGCCAAAGAATATTCTCAAGTATTAGCAGTTGAGTTGTCAATTCAACCACACCTGGATAACTTAGTATCTGCAGCAAAGTATTTAGTAGCAAAGTAGTATGATAGTAATGGTAACTGTGGAAAAAGTAACGATAGCAGTTTTGTAGTAATTGTAACAGTAGCAACGGAAAAGTAAATAAGCAAAGCACAATATGTGAAAAGCTCATAGGCATTGGATCAGTGATGGATAATTATGTCGAATGCGATTCCTCACGTAATAGTTATAACATAGGGTGACACAAAACTAGCTCTAGTTCATCAATGCAATGTAGGCATGTATTCCGAATATAGTCATACGTACTTATGGAAAAGAACTTGCATGACATCTTTTGTCCTACCCTCCCGTGGCAGCGGGGTCCTAATGGAAACTAAGGGATATTAAGGCCTGATACGTCTCCAACGTATCTATAATTTTTTATTGTTCCATGCTATTATATTACCCCTTTGGGATGTTTATGGGCTTTATTTTACACATATATATATCATTTTTGGGACTAACCTACCAACCGGAGGCCCAGCCCGTATTGCTGTTTTTTTGCCTATTTCAGTATTTAGAAGAAAAGGAATATCAAACAGAGTCCAAACAGAATGAAACCTTCGGGGGCATGATTTTTGGAACGAACATGATCCAGAGGACTTGGAGTGCAAGCCAAGAAGCAGCCAAGGCGGCCACGAGACAGGAGGGCGCGCCCACCCACTCTGGGCGCGCCCCCTATCTTGTGGGCACCACGGGCGGCCACCAACGTACTTCTTCCTCCTATATATGCCTACGTACCTTGAAAACATCCAGAAAGCCAACGAAACACAATTTCCACCACCGTAACCTTCTGTATCCGCGAGATCCCATCTTGGATCCTTCGCCGGCGCTCCACCGGAGGGGGAATCAACCACGGAGGGCTTCTAAATCAACACCATAGCCCCTCCGATGAGTTGTGAGTAGTTTACCACAGAACTTTGGGTCCATAGTTATTAGCTAGATGACTTCTTCTCTCTTTTTGGATCTTAATACAATGTTCTCCCCCTCTCTTGTGGAGATCTATTCGATGTAAACTCTTTTTGCGGTGTGTTTGTCGAGATCCGATGAATTGTGGGTTTATAATCAAGTTTATCTATGAGAAATATTTGAATCTCCTCTGAATTCCTTTATGTATGATTGAGTTATCTTTGCAAGTCTCTTTGAATTATCATTTTGGTTTGGCCTACTAGATTGATCTCTCTTGCCATGGGATAAGTGCTTAGCTTTGGGTTCAATCTTGCGATGTCCTTACCCAGTGACAGCAGGGGCAGCAAGGCACGCATTGTATTGTTGCCATCGAGGATAAAAAGATGGGGTTTATACCATATTGCTTGAGTTTCTTAATGAGTTACTCTGTTCTTTATGAACTTAATACTCTAGATGCAGGCAGGAGTCGGTCGATGTGTGGAGTAATAGTAGTAGATGCAGGCAGGAGTTGGTCTAGTTGTTGCGGACGTGATTCCTATATACATGATCATGCCTAGATAATCTCATGATTATTCGCTTTTCTATCAATTGCTCGACAGTAATTTGTTCACCCATCGTAATACTTATGCTATCTTGAGAGAAGCCACTAGTGAAACCTATGGCCCCCGAGTCTATCTTTTATCATATAAGCTTTCAATCTACTTTTATTTGCATCTTTACTTTTTTGCATCTATATTATAAAATACCAAAAATATATTTATCTTATCATACTATCTCTATCAGATCTCACTTTCGCAAGTGGCCATGAAGGGATTGGCAACACCTTTATTGCGTTGGTTGCGAGTTCTTTGTTTGTTTGTGTAGGTGCGTGGGACTTTTGAGGAGCCTCCTACTTGATTGATACCTTGGTTCTCAAAAACTGAGGGAAATACTTACGCTACTATTTCTGCATCACCCTTTCCTCTTCAAGGAAAACAAACGCAAGCTCAAGACGTAGCAAGAAGGATTTCTAGCGCCGTTGCCGGGGAGGTCTTTGCTCAAGTCGAGACATACCAAGTACCCATCACAAACTCATCTCCCTCGCATTTACATTATTTGCCATTTGCCTCTCGTTTTCCTCTCCCCCACTTCACCCTTTTCGTTTTATTCATCCTCTCTTTCCAAATCTCCTCCTCTCTTTTCGCTTGCCTTTTTCTGTTCGCTTGTGTGCCTGTTTGTCCTTATGGCTTTGCCTAAGAGTACTGACCACCTTCTTAGAAGGTTTGAAGAGGTTGAATCAAATATTAGAAGCTTTATGAATTTGCAATTTGAGCATAATAATTTCTTCAGAAAAGAGCTTAAGGAACAAAAAGGTTTTTTGGGGTTTATGAACAAAGAGCTTGATGATATGTCTAAGGAATTTTATGGTGTGAACTCTCAAATTACCCAGCTTGAAAATGCTATAGCCAAAATTTCTGATAAGCAAGCTACCTTAGTTAATAAGATGGCTGCCAAACCAAAAAAGTTAAATGAAAATAATGATGAAGATTTTAAAGTTATCGATGTGTCTCCTATTAGATCTTTGTTTTGCAATATGAATCTTGATAATAATGAGACTGGAGATGAGTCAACTTTAGTTAGAAGGCGTCCCAAGAATTCGGAGTTTTTATATCTTGATGCTAAATTTGGTAAAAGTGGGATTGGAGAGGCCATGACTTTAAATAGTATTGAACCCACTATCTCGGATTTCAAGGAATTTGATTATGATAATTGTTCTTTAGAAAGTTGTATTTCCTTATTGCAATCCGTTGTTAATTCTCCTCATGCTTATAGTCAAAATAAAGCTTTTACCAAACATATCGTTGATGCCTTGATGCAATCTTATGATGAAAAACTTAATTTGGAAGTTTCTATACCTAGAAAACTTAATGATGAGCGGGAAACTACTATAAAGATTAGAATTAAAGATCATGAGTGTTTTGATTTGTGTGATTTGGGTGCTAGTGTTTCCATGATTCCGAAAACTTTATGTGATATTCTAGGTTTCCATGATCTTGATGATTGCTCTTTAAATTTGCACCTTGCGGATTCCACCATTAAAAAGCCAATGGGAAGGATCAATGATGTTCTCATTGTTGCAAATAGAAATTTGGTGCCCGTAGATTTTATCATTCTTTATATAGATTGCAATCTTTCTTGCCCTATTATTCTTGGTAGACCTTTCCTTAGAACAATTGGCGCAATTATTGATATGAAGGAAGGGAATATTAGATTCCAATTTCCATTAAGGAAAGGCATGGAGCACTTTCCAAGAAAGAAAGTCAAATTACCTTATGAATCTATCATGCGAGCTACTTATGAATTGAGCGCCAAAGATGGCACTACTTAGATCTATCTTCGCTTTTATGCCTAGCTAGGGGCGTTAAAAGATAGCGCTAGTTGGGAGGCAACCCAATTTTATTTTTGTTTTTTGTTTTTTTCTTGTTTAGTAATAAATTTTGCATCTACCTTCTGTTTAGATGTGTTTTTATCTTTTAATTAGTGTTTGTGCCAAGTAGAACCTATAGGATAACCTATGATGATAGTTGATTTGATTCTGCTGATAAACAGAAACTTTGCACGCACAACTTTAGTTTTGTTAAATAACAGGAACGTGATTTGGCATTGATTCTTTTTTCTGCTGATCAATAGACAAATTCTCCAGGACTTCCTATTTTGGTAGGATTTTTAGAGTTCCATAAGTTTGCGTTAGTTACAGATTTCTACAGACTGTTTTGTTTTTGACAGATTCTGTTTTTCATGTGTTGTTTGCTTATTTTGATGCATATATGGCTAGTAAAATAGTTTATAAACCATAGAGAAGTTGGAATACAGTAGGTTTAACACAAAAATAAATAAAGAATGAGTTCATTACAGTACCTTATGTGGTGGTTTTGTTTTCTTTCACTAACGGAGCTTATAAGATTTCCTGTTGAGTTTTGTGTTGTGAAGTTTTCAAGTTTTGGGTAAAGCTTTGATGGACTATGGGATAAGGAGTGGCAAGAGCCTAAGCTTGGGTATGCCCATGGCACCCCAAGATATTCAAGGATAGCCAAAAGCCTAAGCTTGGGGATGCCCCGGGAAGGCATCCCCTCTTTCGTCTTCGTTCATTGGTAACTTTACTTGGAGCTATATTTTTATTCGCCACAAGATATGTGTTTTGCTTGGAGCGTCGTGTATTATATTAGTCTTTGCTTTTTAGTTTACCACAATCATCCTTGTTGTACACACCTTTTTGGAGAAGCCCACTTGATTAGAATTTGCTAGAATACTCTATGTGCTTCACTTATATCTTTTGAGCTTGATAGTTTTGCTCTAGTGCTTCACTTATATCTTTTAGAGCACGGCGGTGGCTTAATTTTGAAGAAATTGCTAGTCTCTCATGCTTCACTTATATTATTTTGAGAGTATTTTAGAACAGCATGGTATTTGCTATGGTTACAAATTTGGTCCTAGAATGATGAGCATCCAAGTTGGGTATAATAAAAACTATCATAGGAAGTGAATTGGATGCTATGATCAATTTGATGCTTGATAATTGTTTTGAGATATAAAGGCAGTAATGTCAGGGTCATGCTAGTGGGTATTATGAAATTGAGAAATACTTGTGTTGAAGTTGGCAAGTCCCGTAGCATGCACGTATGGTAAAAGTTGTGTGACAAATTTGTTGCATGAGGTGCTCTTTTGATTGTCTTCCTTATGAGTGGTAGTCGGGGACGAGCGATGGTCTTTTCCTACCAATCTATCCCTCTAGGGGCATGCGTAGTAGTACTTTGCTTCGAGGGCTAAGTAGACCTTTGCAATAAGTATATGAGTTCTTTATGACTAATGTGAGTCCATGGATATACGCACACTCACCCTTCCACTTTCCTAGCCTCTATTGTGCCGCGCAACTTTCGCCGGTATCATGCACCCATTATTTACCTTCCTCAAAACAGCCACCATACCTACCTATTATGGAATTTCCAGAGCCATTCCGAGATATATTTCCATGCAACTTTCCACCGTTCCATTTATTATGACACGCTTCATCATTGTCATATTGCTCTTTGCATGATCATGTAGTTGACATTGTATTTGTGGCAAGGCCGCCCTCATAATTTTCATACATGTCGCTCTTGATTCATTGCATATCCCGGTACACCATCGGAGGCATTCATATAGAGTCATATCTTGTTCTAGCTTTGAGTTGTAATTCTTGAGTTGTAAATCAATAAAAGTGTGATGATCTTCATTATTAGAGCATTGTCTCAGTGAGGAAAGGATGATGAAGACTATGATTCCCCCACAAGTCGGGATAAGACTTCGGACTTTACAAAAAAAAGAGAAAGGCCAAAAAGAAAAAAAAGGCCAAAAAGAAAAAAAAATGCCAAAAGAAAAAAAAGAAAGAAAAAATGAAAAAAAGAAAATGATAGAAAAAGAGAGAGGGGACAATGCTACTATATCTTTTTCCACACTTGTGCTTCAAAGTAGCACCATGATTTTCATGATAGAGAGTCTCCTATGTTGTCACTTTCATATACTAATTGGGAATTTTTTATTATAGAACTTGGCTTGTATATTCCAATGATGGGCTTCCTTAAAATGCCCTAGGTCTTCGTGAGCAAGCGAGTTGGATGCACACCCACTTAGTTTCTTTTGTTGAGCTTTCATTTATTTATAGCTCTAGTGCATCGGTTGCATGGCAATCCCTACTCACTCACATTGACATCTATTAATGGGCATCTCCATAGCACATTGATATGCCTAGTTGATGTGAGACTATCTTCTCCCTCTTTTTGTCCTCACAACCACCACCTTGTACCACCATAGTGCTATGTCCATGGCTTGCGCTCATGTATTGCATAAGAGTTGAAAAAAGCTGAAGCGCGTTAAAAAGTATGAACCAATTGCTCGGCTCGTCATCGGGGTTGTTCATGATGGGAGTATTTTGTGTAATGAAAATGAAGCATGGCCTAACTATATGATTTTGTAGGGATAAGCTTTCTTTGGCTATGCTATTTTGATAGGACATGACTATTTGTTAGTATGCTTTGAAGCATTATTATTTTTATGTTTTATAAGCTTTTATCTTGAATCATTTGGATCTGAACATTCATGCCACAATAAAGAAAATTACATTGAGAATTATGCTAGGTAGCATTGCACATCAAAAATTCTGTTTTTATCGTTTACCTACTCGAGGACGAGCAAGAATTAAGCTTGGGGATGCTTGATACGTCTCCAACGTATCTATAATTTTTGATTATTCCATGCTATTATATTACCCCTTTTGGATGTTTATGGTCTTTATTTTACACATTTATATCATTTTTGAGACTAACCTACTAACCGGAGGCCCAGCCCGTATTGCTGTTTTTTTCCTATTTTAGTATTTCGAGGAAAAGGAATATCAAACGGAGTCCAAACAGAATGAAACCTTCGGGAGCATGATTTTTGGAACGAACGTGATCCATAGGAATTGGAGTGCAAGCCAAGAAGCAGTCGAGGCGGTCACGAGACAGGAGGGCGTGCCCACCTCCTCTGGGCACACCCCCCTATCTTGTGGGCCCCTCGGGCGGCCACCGACGTACTTCTTCCTCCTATATATGCCAACGTATCCCGAAAACATCCAGGGAGCCAACGAAACACAATTTCCACCACTGTAACCTTCTGTATCCGCGAGATCCCATCTTGAAGCCTTCGTCGGTGCTCCGCCGGAGGGGTAATCGACCATGGAGGGCTTCTACATCAACACGATAGCCCCTCCGATGAGTTGTGAGTAGTTTACCACAGACCTTCGGGTCCATTGTTATTATCTAGATGGCTTCTTCTCTCTTTTTGGATCTCAATACAATGTTCTCCCCCTCTCTTGTGGAGATCTATTCGATGTAAACTCTTTTTGCGGTGTGTTTGTCGAGATCTGATGAATTGTGTGTTTATGATCAAGTTTATCTATGAGAAATATTTGAATCTCCTCTGAATTCTTTTTCGTATGATTCAGTTATGTTTGCAAGTCTCTTCAAATTATCAGTTTGGTTTGGCCTACTAGATTGATCTTTCTTGCCATGGGAGAAGTGCTTAGCTTTGGGTTCAATCTTGCGGTGTCCTTACCCAGTGACAGTAGGGGCAGCAAAGCACGTATTGTATTGTTGCCATCGAGGATAAAAAGATGGGGTTTATACCATATTGCTTGAGTTTCTCCCTCTACATCATGTCATCTTTCTTAATGCATTACTCTATTCTTTATGAACTTAATACTCTAGATGTAGGCAGGAGTCGGTCGATGTGTGGAGTAATAGTAGTAGATGCAGGTAGGAGTCGGTCTACTTGTTGCGGACGTGATGCCTATATACATGATCATGCCTAAATAATCTCATGATTATTCGCTTTTCTATCAATTGTTCGACAGTAATTTGTTCACCCACCTTAATACTTATGCTATCTTGAGAGAAGCCACTAGTGAAACCTATGGCCCCCGGGTCTATCTTTTATCATATAAGCTTTCAATCTACTTTTATTTGCATCTTAACTTTTTTGCATCTATATTATAAAATACCAAAAATATATTTATCTTATCATACTATCTCTATCAGATCTCACTTTCGCAAGTGGCCGTGAAGGGATTGACAACCCCTTTATTGCGTTGGTTGCGAGTTCTTTGTTTGTTTGTGTAGGTGTGTGGGAATTTTGAGGAGCCTCCTACTGGATTGATACCTTGGTTCTCAAAAACTGAGGGAAATACTTATACTACTATTGCTGCATCACCCTTTCCTCTTCAAGGAAAACCAACGCAAGCTGAAGACGTAGCAAGGCCTCCTTTTAATAGAGAACCAGACCAAAGCATTAGCACTTAGTGAATACATGAAGTCCTCAAACTACGGTCATCACTGAGAAGTATCCCGATTATTGTCACTTTGGGGTTGTCGGATCATAACACATAATAGGTGACTATAGACTTGCAAGATAGGATCAAGAACTCACATATATTCATGAAAGCATAATAGGTTCAGATCTGAAATCATGGCACTCGGGCCCTAGTGACAAGCATTAAGCATATCAAAGTCATAGCAACATCAATCTCAGAGCATAATGGATACTAGGGATCAAACCCTATAAAAACTAACTTGATTACATGGTAAATCTCATCCAACCCATCACCGTCCAGCAAGCCTATGATGGAATTACACACGCACGACAGTGAGCATCATGAAATTGGTGATGGAGGATGGTTGATGATGACGATGGCGACGAATCCCCCTCTCCGGAGCCCCGAACGGACTACAGATCAGCCCTCCCGAGAGAGATGAGGGCTTGGCGATGGCTATTTATCGTAAAACGCAATGAAACTTTCTCTCTGATTTTTTTCTCCACGAAAGGGAATATATAGAGTTGGAGTTGAGGTCGGTGGAGCTCCAGGGGGCCCACGAGGCAGGGGGCGCGCCTAGGGGGAGGGCGCACGCCCCCCCACCCTCGTGGACAGGGTGTGGGCCCCCTGGCCTTGATTCTTTCGCCAGTATTTTTTATATTTTCTGAAAAGTTCCTCCGTGGATTTCGAGGTCATTCCGAGAACTTTTTATTTCTGCACAAAAATAACACCATGGCAATTCTGCTGAAAATAGCGTCGGTCCGGGTTAGTTTCATTCAAATCATGCAAGTTAGAGTCCAAAACAAGGGCAAAAGTGTTTGGAAAAGTAGATACGTTGCAGACGTATCAACTCCCCCAAGCTTAAACCTTTGCTTGTCCTCAAGCAATTCAGTTGATAAACTAAAAGTGATAAAGAAAAACTTTTACAAACTCTGTTTGCTCTTGTTGTTGTAAATATGTAAAGCCAGCATTCAAGTTTTTAGCAAAGATTATTAACTAACCATATTCACAATAACACTTAGGTCTCATGTTTACTCATGTCAATGGCATAATCAACTAGCGAGCAATAATAATGAAACTCGGTTGACAACACTTTCTCAAAACAATCATAATATGACATCACAAGATGGTATCTCGCTAGCCCTTTCTGAGACCGCAAAACATAAATGCAGAGCACCTTTAAAGATCAAGGACTGACTAAACATTGTAATTCATGGTAAAAGAGATCCAGTCAAGTCATACCCAATATAAACTAATAGTAATGCATGCAAATGACAATGGTGCTCTCCAGCGGGTGCTTTTTAATAAGAGGGTGATGACTCAACATAAAAGTAAATAGATAGGCCCTTCGCAGAGGGAAGCAGGGATTGGTAGAGGTGCCAGAGCTCGATTTTAAAATAGAGATGAATAACATTTTGAGCGGTATACTTTCACTGTCAATGCAACAACTATGAGATCTCGATATCTTCCATGCTACATACATTATAGGCGGTTCCCAAACTGAATGGTAAAGTTTATACTCCCCCACCACCAACAAGCATCAATCCATGGCTTGCTCAAAACAACGAGTGCCTCCAACTAGCAACAGCCCTGGGGGAGTTTTTTTTAATTATTTCTATTTGCTTTGATCTTTTTTATCATGGGACTCGGCATCCTGGTTACCAGCCATTTTCTCGTGAATGAGGAGCGGAGTCCACTCCCCTTGAGAATAACCCTCCTAGCATGGAAGATACAGACAACCCTAGTTGAAACATGAGCTGCTCGAGCATACAAAAAAGAATTTCATTTGAAGGTTTGGAGTTTGGCACATACAAATTTACTTGGAACGGCAGGTAAATACCGCATATAGGAAGGTATGGTGGACTCATATGGAATAACTTTGGGGTTTATGGAGTTGGGATGCACAAGCAGTATTCTCGCTTAGTACAGGTGAAGGCTAGCAAAAGACTAGGAAGCGACCAACTGAGAGAGCGACAACAGTCATGAACATGCATTAAAATTAGTCAACACTGAGTGCAAGCATGAGTAGGATATAATCCACCATGAACATAAATATTGTGAAGGCTATGTTGATTTGTTTCAACTACATGCGTGAACATGTGACAAGTCAAGTCACACGAATGATTCAAAGGAGGATACCACCCTATCATACCACATCACAACCATTTTAATAGCATGTTGGCACGCAAGGTAAACCATTATAAGCTCCTAGCTAATTAAGCATGGCATAAGCAACTATAATCTCTAATTGTCATTGCAAACATGTTTATTCATAATAGGCTGAATCAGGAATGATGAACTCGTCATATTTACAAAGACAAGAGAGGTCGAGTTCATACCAACTTCTCTCATCTCAATCAGTCCATCATATATCGTCATTATTGCCTTTCACTTGCACGACCGAACGGTGTGTATAATAATAATAGTGCACGTGCATTGGACTAAGCTGGAATCTGCAAGCATTCAATTCAAGGGAGAAGACAAGGTAATATGGGCTCTTGGTTAAATCAACAATCATGCATATGAGAGCCACTAAGCATTTTCATTATGGTCTTCTCCTCTCGACCCCCAAAGGAAAGAAAAGAAATAAAACTATTTACACGTGAAAGCTCCCAACAAGCAAAAAGAAGAACGAGAAATCTTTTTGGATTTTCTTTTTAATTACTGCAAGCACGGAAATTAAACTAACTAATTTTTTTGTTTTTCTTAAGGTTTATCAAACACACAAGAATAAAGATAGAAAAAGAAATTAAACTAGCATGGATAGTACAATGAAAGAGTATGAGTACCGACAACTAGAATAAGTGTTTGAACATGAATGTAATGTCGATGAGAAATACGTACTCCCCCAAGCTTAGGCTTTTGGCCTAAGTTGGTCTATTGCCAAGGATAGCCTAGCTAGTATCCGAAGTTATAACTGGGGTCGTACTAAGATGCAGCAACCATTGCCTCCTGAGCTGCGGCATATTGGCGAGCTGCCTCCACTCTCCTCTCGTGTTCGGTTGCCTCCTCCCTAGTGACAACATATCTTCGTTTTGCCTGATAATCAAAAAGGGAAGGAGCAGGGAGAGTAACATGGACAGCGCGACGTCTGTCAAAGATTAGTCGATACTGGAGGAATTGTTCATTCCTCACAAGAAAATGATGACTGACCATAGCGTCATAATCTAAATAAGCGGGAAGCAACTCCCTATCACCCTCACGTGGAGGTATACCGAGATAATTAGCAACACGGGTCGCATAAATCCCTCCAAATAAATCTCCAACTAAACCATTATTATGCAACCTACGTGCAACAATTGCCCCCAAGTTGTAATCTTTATTACATAATACAACACTCTTGAGGACACAAAGATCAGGGACACACATGTGACATGCTTCATCCTTACCATTTATGCATCTACCAATGAAGAGAGCAAAATAATGTATAGCAGGAAAATGAATGCTCCCTATGGTAGCTTGTGCTATGTCCCTAGATTCTCCCACAGTGATACTAGCGAGAAAGTCTTTATATTCAGATTTACGGGGTTCATTAACATTACCCCAATGTGGAAGTTTGCAAGCAGTAGTAAAATCTTCTAGGTCCATGGTATATGATTGATCATAAATATCAAACAGGACATTTTGAGAATTACGCGAAGATGTAAATTTAAACCTTCTCACGAATGAATCAGTCATATGGTAGTACTAAGGACATTTATCTTGCATGAACTACTCAAGATCAGCATTACGCACATATGCATCAAATTCATCCTTGATGCCTGCATTGAGCATAAACTCTTCTGACGGCCATTCACAAGGCCGCACGTCAGTTTCCCTCAGTAGTTCATCGTCTTGCTCCCGCATTGCACGTCTGGGTCCTTTCTTCGTTGAAGGACCACCTTGGTACATTTTCCTAGACATAATTCTTCCTCTGAAAAATTTCTGAAATTTTTAGTAACTCAAAATAAAAGTGAGTCAAACTAAACAAGATTGATAGCAACTACTCCCACAAGTGCCTAGAGCCTATATCATGCATTAGAATTACCTGGGACCTCCTAATTTTGACATGCAAGCTCATGAACAAGGTCACCTAGGCAGCAAAAAATTTGCAATGAATAAAGCACTAGAACAAAAACTAATTGGATCATTGGAGGAGTCACACATCAAGCAACAATCTCCCAAAGCAGTTTTGTCAATGGAGATTTGAGCAAGGAGATCGAAAATCGCAGCAAAATGAGCTAGAACTCGTGCTTAAGCTGGATCTGGATTTTTTTGGGAAGAAGATGGAGTGTGTGGGTGCAGGAATAAGTGGAGGGGGGCCACCATGGGCCCACGAGGTAGGGGGGCGCCCAGTAAGAGTGGGCGCGCCCTGGACCCTCGTGGTCAGGTGCTTGCCCCCCCTGCTGTGTTCTTAGTGCCTAAAATCCTCAAATATTCCATAAAAAATCATACTAAATTTGCAGGGCATTTGGAGAACTTTTATTTTTGGGTATTTTTTTATTGCATGGATAATTCAGAAAACATACAGATAATAGTAGTTTTGCTTTATTTATTCTAAATAACAGAAAGTAAAAGGAGGGGTACAGAAGGTTGTGCCTTCTAGTTTCATCCATCTCATGATCATCAAAAGGAATCCACTAACAAGGTTGATCAAGTCTTGTTAACAAACTCATTCGAATAACATGGAGCCGGAGAAATTTCGAATAACACTAAGTTACCGCAACGGGAATGTGAACATCCCCTATAATAAGAATATCATATTTTTTCTTGACACTAGGAAGAGGGAACTCAAAACCTCCAATAATGATAGTTGGAATTTTTCCAATAGAATTGCTGCTATGAACTTGAGGTTGTTTCCTCGGAAAGTGTACCGTATGCTCATTACCATTAACATGAAAAGTGACATTGCCTCTGTTGCAATCAATAACAGCCCCTGCAGTATTCAAAAAGGGTCTACCAAGGATAATCGACATACTATCGTCCTCGGAAATATCAAGAATAACAAAGTTCGTTAAGATAGTGACATTTGCAACCACAATAGGCACATCCTCACAAATACCGACAGGTAGAGCAATTGATTTATCAGCCATTTGCGAAGATATTTCATTAGGTGTCAACCTATACAATTCAAGTCTACGATATAAAGAGAGAGGCATAACACTAACACTGGCTCCAAGATAACATAAAGCAGTTTTAACATAGTTTCTTTTAATGGAGCATGGTATAGTTGGTACTCCTGGATCTCTAAGTTTCTTTTGTATTCCACCCTTAAAAGTATAGTTAGCAAGCATGGTGGAAATTTCAGCTTCCGGTATCTTTCTTTTATTTGTAATAATATCCTTCATATATTTAGCATAAGGATCTACTTTAAGCATATCAGTTAAGCGCATACGTTAGAATATAGGTCTAATCATTTCAGCAAAGCGCTCAAAATCCTCATAATCCTTTTTCTTGGATGGTTTCGGGGGGAAAGGCATGGGTTTCTGAACCCATGGTTCTATTTCTTTATCGTGCTTCCTGATAACCCACAAGTGTAGGGGATCGCAACAGCTTTCGAGGGTAGAGTATTCAACCCAAATTTATTGATTCGACACAAGGGGAGCCAAAGAATATTCTTAAGTATTAGTAGTTGAGTTGTCAATTCAACCACACCTGGATAACTTAGTATCTATAGCAAAGTATTTAGTAGGAAAGTAGTATGATAGTAATGGTAAAAGTGGCAAAAGTAACGATAGCAGTTTTGTAGTAATTGTAACAGTAGCAACGGAAAAGTAAATAAGCGAAGCACAATATGTGAAAAGCTCATAGGCATTGGATCAGTGATCGATAATTATGTCAGATGTGATTCCTCATGTAATAGCTGTAACATAGGGTGACACAGAACTAGCTCCAATTCATCAATGTAATGTAGGCATGTATTCCGAATATAGTCATACGTGCTTATGGAAAAGAACTTGCATGACATCTTTTGTCCTACCCTCTCGTGGCAGCGGGGTCCTAGTGGAAACTAAGGGATATGAAGGCCTCCTTTTAATAGATAACCGGAACAAAGCATTAGCACATAGCGAATACATGAACTACTCAAACTACGGTCATCACTGAGAAGTATCCCGATTATTGTCACTTCAGGGTTGTCGGATCATAACACATAATAGGTGACTATAGACTTGCAAGATAGGATCAAGAACACACATATATTCATGAAAGCATAATAGGTTCAGATCTGAAATCATGGCACTCGGGCCCTAGTGACAAGCATTAAGCGTAGCAAAGTCATAGCAACATCAATCGCAGAACATAGTGGATACTAGGGATCAAACCCTAACAAAACTAACTTGATTACATGGTAAATCTCATCCAACCCATCACCGTCCAGTAAGCCTACGATGGAATTACTCACACACGGCGGTGAGCGTCATGAAATTGGTGATGGAGGATGGTTGATGATGATGACAACGATGAATCTGTTGGGGAACGTTGCAGAAAATTAAAAAATTTCCTACGGTTTCACCAAGATCCATCTATGAGTTCATCTAAGCAATGAGTCACAGGAGAGAGATTGCATCTACATACCACTTGTAGATCGCGTGCGGAAGCGTTCAAGAGAACGGTGATGATGGAGTCGTACTCGTCATGATCCAAATCACCGATGACCAAGTGCCGAACGGACAACACCTCCGCGTTCAACACATGTACAGAGCGGATGACGTCTCCTCCTTCTTGATCTAGCAAGGGGGAAGGAGAGGTTGATGATGATCTAGCAGCACAACAGCGTGGTGGTGGATGCAGCAGAACTCTGGCAGGGCTTCGCCAAGCAGTTGCGGGAGGAGGAAGAGGTGTAGCAGGAGGAGGGAGGCGCCAAGACACAGGGTGCGGCTGCCCTCCCCCTTGCCCTCCTTTATATAGGCCCCCAGGGGGGGCGCCGTCCCTGTGAGATCTAATCTCCCAAGGGGGGCGGCGACTAGGGGGGTGGAGTGCCCCCCAAGGCAAGTGGGGCGCCCCCCCCCACCTAGGGTTTCCAACCCTAGGCGCAGGGGGGCCCAGGGGGGCGCACCAGCCCACTAGGGGCTGGTTCCCCTCCCACTTCAGCCCACGGGGCCCTCCGGGATAGGTGGCCCCACCCGGTGGACCCCCGGGACCCTTCCGGTGGTCCCGGTACAATACTGGGTGACCCCGAAACTTTCCTGATGGCCGAAACAGCACTTCCTATATATAATTCTTTAGCTCCGGAACATTCCGGAACTCCTCGCGACGTCCGGGATCTCATCCGGGACTCCGAACAACATTCGGTTTGCTGCATACTCATATTCATACAACCCTAGCGTCACCGAACCTTAAGTGTGTAGACCCTACGGGTTCGGGAGACATGCAGACATGACCGAGACGACTCTCCGGTCAATAACCAACAGCGGGATCTGGATACCCATGTTGGCTCCCACACACTCCTCGATGATCTCATCGGATGAACCACGATGTCGAGGATTCAAGCAACCCTGTATACTATTCCCTTTGTCATATGGTATGTTACTTGCCCGAGATTCGATCGTCGGTATCCCAATACCTCGTTCAATCTCGTTACTGGCAAGTCACTTTACTCGTACCGTAATGCATGATCCCGTGACCAGACACTTGGTCACTTTGAGCTCATTATGATGATGCACTACCAAGTGGGCCCAGTGATACCTCTCCATAATACGGAGTGACAAATCCCAGTCTTGATCCGTGTCAACCCAACAGACACTTTTAGATATACCTGTAGTGCACCTTTATAGTCACCCAGTTACGTTGTGACGTTTGGTACACCCAAAGCACTCATACGGTATCCGGGAGTTACACGATCTCATGGTCTAAGGAAGAGATACTTGACATAGGAAAAGCTCTAGCAAAACGAACTACACGATCTTGTGCTATGCTTAGGATTAGGTCTTGTCCATCACATCATTCTCCTAATGATGTGATCCCGTTGTCAACGACATCCAATGTCCATAGTCAGGAAACCATGACTATCCGTTGACCAACGAGCTAGTCAACTAGAGGCTCACTAGGGACATGTTGTGGTCTAAGTATTCACACGTGTATTACGATTTCCGGATAATACAGTTATAGCATGAATAAAAAGCAATTATCATGAACAAGGAAATATAATAATAATCTTTTATTATTGCCTCTAGGGCATATTTCCAACAGTCTCCCACTTGCACTAGAGTCAATAATCTAGTTACATTGTGATGAATCGAACACCCATAGAGTTTTGGTGTTGATCATGTTTTGCTCGCGGAAGAGGTTTAGTCAACGGATCTGCGACATTTAGATCCGTATGTACTTTGCAAATGTCTATGTCTCCATCTTGAACATTTTCACGGATGGAGTTGAAATGACGCTTGATGTGCCTGGTCTTCTTGTGAAACCTAGGCTCCTTGGCAAGGGCAATAGCTCCAGGTTTGTCACAGAAGAGTTTGATCGGCCCCGACGCATTGGGTATGACTCCTAGGTCGGTGATGAACTCCCTCACCCAAATTGCTTCATGCGTTGCCTCCGAGGCTGCCATGTACTCCGCTTCACATGTAGATCCCGCCATGACGCTCTGCTTGCAGCTGCACCAGCTTACTGCCCCACCATTCAACATATACACGTATCCGGTTTGTGACTTAGAGTCATCCAGATCTGTGTCGAAGCTAGCATCGACGTATCCCTTTACGATGAGCTCTTCGTCACCTCCATAAACGAGAAACATGTCCTTTGTCCTTTTCAGGTACTTCAGGATATTCTTGACCGCTGTCCAGTGTTCCTTGCCGGGATTACTTTGGTACCTTCCTACTAAACTTACGGCAAGGTTTACATCAGGTCTGGTACACAGCATGGCATACATAATAGATCCTATGGCTGAGGCATAGAGGATGACGCTCATCTCTTCTTTATCTTTTGCCGTGGTTGGGCATTGAGCCGAGCTCAATCTCACACCTTGCAATACAGGCAAGAACCCCTTCTTGGACTGATCCATTTTGAACTTCTTCAAAATCTTATCAAGGTATGTGCTTTGTGAAAGACCTATGAGGCGTCTCGATCTATCCCTATAGATTTTGACGCCTAATATGTAAGCAGCTTCTCCAAGGTCCTTCATTGAAAAACACTTATTCAAGTAGGCCTTAATGCTGTCCAAGAATTCTATATCATTTCCCATCAAAAGTATGTCATCTACATATAATATGAGAAATGCTACAGAGCTCCCACTCACTTTCTTGTAAACGCAGGCTTCTCCATAAGTCTGCATAAACCCAAACGCTTTGATCATCTCATCAAAGCGAATGTTCCAACTCCGAGATGCTTGCACCAGCCCATAAATGGATCTCTGGAGCTTGCATACTTTGTTAGCATTCTTAGGATCGACAAAAACCTTCCGGCTGCATCATATACAGCTCTTCCTTAAGATAATCATTAAGGAATGCTGTTTTGACGTCCATCTGCCATATCTCATAATCATAGTATGCGGCAATTGCTAACATGATTCAGACGGACTTAAGCTTCGCTACGGGAGCGAAAGTCTCATCGTAGTCAATCCCTTGAACTTGCCGATAACCCTTAGCGACAAGTCGAGCTTTATAGATGGTGACATTACCATCCGCGTCCGTCTTCTTCTTAAAGATCCATTTGTTTTCTATCGCTCGCCGATCATCGGGCAAGTCAGTCAAAGTCCATACTTTGTTTTCATACATGGATTCTATCTCGGATTGCATGGCTTCTAGCCATTTGTTGGAATCTGGGCCTGCCATCGCTTCTTCATAGTTCGAAGGTTCACCATTGTCTAACAACATGATTTCCAGGACAGGGTTGCCATACCACTCTGGTGTGGAACGTGTCCTTGTGGACCTACGAAGTTCAGTGGCAACTTGATCCGAAGTACCTTGATCATCATCATTAATTTCCTCTCCAGTCGGTGTAGGCACCACAGGAACATTTTCCTGAGCTGCACTACTTTCCGGTTCAAGAGGTAGTACTTCATCGAGTTCTACTTTCCTCCCACTTACTCCTTTCGAGAGAAACTCCTTTTCCAGAAAGGATCCGTTCTTGGCAACAAAGATCTTGCCTTCGAATCTAAGGTAGAAGGTATACCCAATGGTTTCCTTAGGGTATCCTATGAAGACGCATTTTTCCGACTTGGGTTCGAGCTTTTCAGGTTGAAGTTTCTTGACATAAGCATCGCATCCCCAAACTTTCAGAAATGACACTTAGGTTTCTTCCAAAACCATAATTCATACGGTGTCGTCTCAACGGATTTAGACGGTGCCCTATTTAAAGTGAATGTAGCTGTCTCTAGAGCGTATCCCCAAAATGATAGCGGTAAATCGGTAAGAGACATCATAGATCGCACCATATCCAATAGAGTGCGATTACGATGTTCGGACACACCGTTACGCTGAGGTGTTCCAGGCGGCGTGAGTTGTGAAATGATTCCACATTTTCTTAAGTGTGTACCAAATTCGTGACTTAAATATTCTCCTCCATGATCCGATCGTAAGAATTTTATCTTTCGGTCATGTTGATTCTCTACTTCATTCTGAAATTCCTTGAACTTTTCAAAGGTCTCAGACTTGTGTTTCATTAAGTAGACATACCCATATCTACTTAAGTCATCAGTGAGAGTGAGAACATAACGATATCCTCCGCGAGCCTCAACGCTCATTGGACCACACACATCAGTATGTATGATTTCCAACAAGTTGGTTGCTCGCTCCATTGTTCCGGAGAACAGAGTCTTGGTCATTTTGCCCATGAGGCATGGTTCGCATGTGTCCAATGATTCATAATCGAGAGACTCTAAAAGTCCATCAGCATGGAGCTTCTTCATGCGCTTGACACCAATGTGACCAAGGCGGCAGTGCCACAAGTATGTGGGACTATCGTTATCAACTTTACATCTTTTGGTATTCACACTATGAATATGTGTAACATTACGTTCGAGATTCATTAAGAATAAACCATTGACCATCGGGGCATGACCATAAAACATATCTCTCATATAAATAGAACAACCATTATTCTTGGATTTAAATGAGTAGCCATCTTGCATCAAACGAGATCCAGATACAATGTTCATGCTCAAACTTGTCACTAAATAACAATTATTGAGGTTTAAAACTAATCCCGTAGGTAAATGTAGAGGTAGCGTGCCGGCGGCGATCACATCGACCTTGGAACCATTCCCGACGCGCATCGTCACCTCGTCCTTCGCCAGTCTCCGCTTATTCAGCAGCTCCTGCTGTGAGTTACAAATATGAGCAACGGCACCGGTATCAAATACCCAGGAGTTACTACGAGTACTGGTAAGGTGCACATCAATTACATGTATATCAAATATACCTTTAGTGTTGCCGGCCTTCTTGTCCGCTAAGTATTTGGGGCAGTTCCGCTTCCAGTGACCCTTCCCTTTGCAATAAAAGCACTCAGTCTCAGGCTTGGGTCCATTCTTTGACTTCTTCCCGGCAACTGGCTTACCGGGCGCGGCAACATCTTTGCCGTCCTTCTTGAAGTTCTTCTTACCCTTGCCCTTCTTGAACTTAGTGGTCTTATTGACCATCAACACTTGATGTTCTTTCTTGATTTCAACCTCTGCTGACTTCAGCATTGAAAATACTTCGGGAATGGTCTTCACCATCCCCTGCATATTGTAGTTCAGCACAAAGATCTTGTAGCTTGGTGGGAGCGACTGAAGGATTCTGTCAATGACCGCCTCGTCCGGGAGGTTGATCTCCAGCTGGGACAGGCGGTTGTGCAACCCAGACATTTTGAGTATGTGCTCACTGAAAGAACTGTTTTCCTCCATCTTACAACTATAGAACTTGTCGGAGACTTCATATCTATCGACTCGGGCATGAGCTTGAAAAACCATTTTCAGCTCCTCGAACATCTCATATGCTCCGTGTCGCTCAAAACGCTTTTGGAGCCCCGGTTCTAAGTTGTAAAGCATGCCGCACTAAACGAGGGAGTAATCATCAGCACGTGACTGCCAAGTGTTCATAACGTCTTGGTTCTCTGGGATGGGTGCTTCACCTAGCGGTGCTTCTAGGACATAATCTTTCTTGGCTGCTATGAGGATGATCCTTAGGTTCCGGACCCAGTCCGAATAGTTGCTGCCATCATCTTTCAGCTTGGTTTCTCTAGGAACGCGTTGAAGTTCATGCTGACATCAACGTTGGCCATTTGATCTACAAGACATATTTTGCAAAGACTTTAGACTAAGTTCATGATAATTAAGTTCATCTAATCAAATTATTTTAATGAACTCCCACTCAGATTGACATCCCTCTAGTCATCTAAGTGTTACATGATCCGAGTCGACTAGGCCATGTCTGATCATCACGTGAGACGGACTAGTCATCATCGGTGAACATCTCCATGTTGATCGTATCTTCCATACGACTCATGTTCGACCTTTCGGTCTCTTGTGTTCCGAGGCTATGTCTGTACATGCTAGGCTCGTCAAGTTAACCCTAAGTGTTTCTGCATGTGTAAAACTGTCTTACACCCGTTGTATGTGAACGTAAGGATCTATCACACCCGATCATCACGTGGTGCTTCGAAACGACGAACTTTAGCAATAGTGCACAGTTAGGGGGAACACTTTCTTGAAATTATTATAAGGGATCATCTTATTTACTACCGTCGTTCTAAGTAAACAAGATGCATAAACATAATAAACATCACATGCAATTATATAATAGTGACATGATATGGCCAATATCATATAGCTCCTTTGATCTCCATCTTCGGGGCTCCATGATCATCTTCGTCACCAGCATGACACCATGATCTCCATCATCATGATCTCCATCATCGTGTCTTCATGAAGTTGTCACGCCAACGACTACTTCTACTTCTATGGCTAACGCGTTTAGCAATAAAGTAAAGTAATTTACATGGCGTTCTTCAATGACACGCAGGTCATACAAAAAATAAAGACAACTCCTATGGCTCCTGCTGGTTGTCATACTCATCGACATGCAAGTCATGATTCCTATTACAAGAACATGATCTCATACATCACAATATATCATTCATCATTCATCACAACTTCTGGCCATATCACATCACATGACAATTGCCGCAAAAACAAGTTAGACGTCCTCTAATTGTTGTTGCATCTTTTACGTGGCTGCAATTGGGTTCTAGCAAGAACATTTTCTTACCTATGAATAACCACAACGTGATTTTGTCAACTTCTATTTACCCTTCATAAGGACCCTTTTCATCTAATCCGCTCCAACTAAAGTAGGAGAGACAGACACCCGCTAGCCACCTTATGCAACTAGTGCATGTCAGTCGGTGGAACCTGTCTCACGTAAGCGTACGTGTAAGGTCGGTCCGGGCCGCTTCATCCCACAATACCGCTGAAGCAAGAAAAGACTAGTAGCAGCAAGCAAGTTGACAAAATCTACGCCCACAACAAATTTGTGTTCTACTCGTGCAATAGAGAACTACGCATAGACCTAGCTCATGATGCCACTGTTGGGGAACGTTGCAGAAAATTAAATTTTTTCCTACGGTTTCACCAAGATCCATCTAAGAGTTCATCTAAGCAACGAGTCATAGGAGAGAGATTGCATCTACATACCACTTGTAGATCGCGTGCGAAAGCGTTCAAGAGAACGGTGATGATGGAGTCGTACTCGCCGTGATCCAAATCACCGATGACCAAGTGCCGGACGGACAGCACCTCCGCGTTCAACACACGTACGGAGCGGATGACGTCTCCTCCTTCTTGATCCAGCAAGGGGGAAGGAGAGGTTGATGATGATCCAGCAGAACAACGGCGTGGTGGTGGATGCAGCAGAACTCCGGCAGGGCTTCGCCAAGCAGTTGCGGGAGGAGGAAGAGGTGTAGCAGGGGGAGGGAGGCGCCAAGACATAGGGTGCGGCTGCCCTCCCCCTTGCCCTCCTTTATATAGACCCCCAGGGGGGGCATCGGCCCTGGGAGATCTAATCTCCCAAGGGGGGCGGCGGCCAGGGGGGTGGAGTGCCCCCCAAGGCAAGTGGGGCGCCCCCCACCTAGGGTTTCCAACCCTAGGCGCAGGGGGGCCAGGGGGGCGCACCAACTCACTAGGGGCTAGTTCCCCTCCCACTTCAGCCCACGAGGCCCTCCGGGATAGGTGGCCCCACCCGGAGGACCCGCGGGACCCTTCCGGTGGTCCCGGTACAATACCGGGTGACCCCGAAACTTTCCCGATGGCCGAAACAGCACTTCCTATATATAATTCTTTACCTCTGGACCATTCCGGAACTCCTCGTGACATCTGGGATCTCATTCGGGACTCCGAACAACATTCGGTTTGCTGCATACTCATATTCATACAACCCTAGCGTCACCGAACCTTAAGTGTGTAGACCCTACGGGTTCGGGAGACATGCAGACATGACCGAGACGGCTCTCTGGTCAATAACCAATAGCGGGATCTGGATACCCATGTTAGCTCCCACACACTCCTTGATGATCTCATCGGATGAACCACGATGTTGAGGATTCAAGCAACCCTGTATACTATTCCCTTTGTCATACGGTATGTTACTTGCCCGAGATTCGATCGTCGGTATCCCAATACCTCGTTCAATCGCGTTACCGGCAAGTCACTTTACTCGTACCGTAATGCATGATCCCGTGACCAGACACTTGGTCACTTTGAGCTCATTATGATGATGCACTACCGAGTGGGCCCAGTGATACCTCTCCGTAATACGGAGTGACAAATCCCAGTCTTGATCCGTGTCAACCCAACAGACACTTTCGGAGATACCTGTAGTGCACCTTTATAGTCACCCAGTTACGTTGTGACGTTTGGTACACCCAAAGCACTCATACGGTATCCGGGAGTTACACGATCTCATGGTCTAAGGAAGAGATACTTGACATAGGAAAAGCTCTAGCAAAACGAACTACACGATCTTGTGCTATGCTTAGGATTGGGTCTTTTCCATCACATCATTCTCCTAATGATGTGATCCTGTTGTCAACGACATCCAATGTCCATAGTCAGGAAACCATGACTATCCGTTGACCAACGAGCTAGTCAACTAGAAGCTCACTAGGGACATGTTGTGGTCTAAGTATTCACACGTGTATTACGATTTCCGGATAATACAATTTTAGCATGAATAAAAGACAATTATCATGAACAAGGAAATATAATAATAATCCTTTTATTATTGCCTCTAGGGCATATTTCCAACAGAATCCCCCTCTCCGATGCCCCAAACGGACTACAGATCAGCCCTCCCGAGAGAGATTAGTGCTTGGCAGCGGCTCTGTGTCGTAAAACGCGATGAAACTTTCTCTCTGATTTTTTTCTCCACGAAATGGAATATATGGAGTTGGATTTGAGGTCGGTGGAGCGTCAGGGGGCCCACGAGATAGGGGGCGTGCCCAGGGGATAGGGTGTGGGCCCCCTGGTCTTGATTCTTTCGCTAGTATTTTTTATATTTTCCAAAACTTATCTCCGTGGATTTTCAGGTCATTCCAAGAACTTTTGTTTTCTGCACAATAAACAACACCATGGCAGTTCTGCTAAAAACAGCGTCAGTCCGGGTTAGTTTCATTCAAATCATGCTAGTTAGAGTCCAAAACAAGGGCAATAGTGTTTAGAAAAGTAGATACGTTGAATATGTATCAACTCCCCCAAGCTTAGACGTTTGCTTGTCCTCAAGCAATTCAGTTGATAAACTGAAAGTGATAAAGAAAAACTTTTACAAACTCTATTTGCTCTTGTTATTGTAAACATGTAAAGCCAACATTCAAGTTTCAGCAAGTATTATGAACTAACCATACTCACAATAACACTTAGGTCTCACAATTACTCATATCAATGGCATAATCAGCTAGCGAGCCATAATAATAAAACTCGGATGATAACACTTTCTCAAAACAATCATAATATGATATAAAAAAATGGTATCTCCCTAGACCTTTCTGAGACTGCAAAACATAAATGCAGAGCACCTTTAAAGACCAAGGACTGACTAAACATTGTAATTCATGGTAAAAGAGATCCAGTCAAGTAATACCCAATATAAACCAATAATAATGAATGCAAATGACAGTGTGCTCTCCAACGGGTGCTTTTTAATAAGAGGGATGATGACTCAACATAAAAGTAAATAGATAGGCCCTTCGCAGAGGGAAGAAGGGATTTGTAGAGGTGCCAGAGCTCGATTTTAAAATAGAGATGAATAACATTTTGAGCGGCATACTTTCACTATCAACGCAACAACTATGAGATGGCTGTATCTTGCATATTACATGCATTATAGGCAGTTCCCAAACAGAATGGTAAAAGTTTATACTCCCCCACCACCAACAAGCATCAATCCATGGCTTGCTCGAAACGATGAGTGCCTCCAACTAACAACAGCCCTGGGGGAGTTTTATTTAATTATATTGATTTGCTTTGATGTTTTTGGGTCATGGGACTGTGCATCCCGGTTACCGTCCCTTTCTCGTGAATGCGGAGCGGAGTCCACTCCTCTTGAGAATAACACACCTAGCATGGAAGATACAGGCGGCCCTAGTTGAAACATGAGCTTCTTGAGCATACAAAATAGAATTTCATTTGAAGGTTTGGAGTTTGGCACATACAAATTTACTTGGAACGGTAGGTAGATACCGCATATAAGAAGGTATGGTGGACTCATATGGAACAACTTTAGGGTTTACGGAGTTTGGATGCACAAGTAGTATTCCCGCTTAGTACAGGTGAAGGCTAGCAAAAGACTGGGAAGCGATCAACTGAGAGAGCGACAACAGTCATGAACATGCATTAAAATTAATTCACACTGAGTACAAGCATGAGTAGGATATAATCCACCATGAACATAAATATCATGAAGGCTATGTTGATTTCTTTCAACTACATGCGTGAACATGTGCCAAGTCGAGTCACTCAATTCATTCAAAGGAGGATACCATCCCATCATACCACATCACAATCATTTTAATAGCATGTTGGCACGCAAGGTAAACCATTATAAGCTCCTAGCTAATTAAGCATGGCATAAGCAACTATAATCTCTAATTGTCATTGCAAACATGTTTATTCATAATAGGCTGAATCAGGAATGATGAACTCGTCATATTTACAAAGACAAGAGAGGTCGAGTTCATACCAGCTTTTCTCATCTCAATCAGTCCATCATATATCGTCATTATTACCTTTCACTTGCACGACCGAACAATGTGTATAATAATAATAGTGCACGTGCATTGGACTAAGCTGGAATCTGCAAGCATTCAACTCAAGAGAGAAAACAAAGTAATACGGGCTCTAAGTTAAATAAACAATCATGCATGTGAGAGCCACTAAACATTTTCAATATGGTCTTCTACTCTCGACCCCCAAAGGAAAGAAAAGAAAAGAAAACTATTTACACGGGAAAGCTCCCAATAAGTAAAAAGAAGAACGAGAAATCTTTTTGGGTTTTCATTTTAATTTCTACTAAAAGCATGGAAATTAAACTAACTATTTTTTTATTTTTCTTAAGGTTTATCAATCACACAAGAAGAAAGCGAGAAAAATAAAATTAAACTAGCATGGATAATACAATGAAAGAGTATGAGCACCGACAACTAGGATAGTGTGTGGACATGAATGTAAAGTCAGTGAGAAATACGTACTCCCCCAAGCTTAGGCTTTTGGCCTAAGTTGGTCTATTGCCACGAACCGCGGCTACTCTCCCCGGTGTACTGAGGGGTGTAATCAGGATACCACTGTCTGGCCATCTCCTCCGGATCCCACTGGTAAGATGATGCACAATAAGGGTCCAGTGAAGGTTCCGGCTCAGGCTCAGGTTCTAGAGTGGATGCTTGGCCTCGATGAGCGTACACCGCTCCCGGCGTGACAAGATAATTAATTGCAGTCAAATCAAACAACAGAGGCGCAGGCAGAATAATAGTCTCATTGTGTTTCTTATTAAATCTCAGGTTATACAAAAGCATATTATCTTCGTTGTCAACAAAAAACTCATGCGCTACCATGCTCCTGTAATCTAAAATGTAAGGAGGCAATATTGTCTCATCTTTCTCATGGTGCCTAATAGGTATCTCAAAATATTTAGCAAGACGTGCAGCATAGATACCTCCAAAGATGGGGCCTTTTGTACGATTCAGGCTTAGAAGTTTAGCAATGACGGCACCCATACTAAAACTATTATCACCAAACAAGGCATGGTGAAGAATAATAATATCAGGAACACTGAAGTTTCCACTATTTCCACGACCAATTAAGCATCGACTAGCAAATATGGAAAAGTAGCGTAAAACGGGAAAGTGTATGCTAGAGATTCTCGCATCGGAACCCTTCTTTGGATCCCCTACAATGATAGTGTTAACAAAGCCATCCACATCTTTACGATGTGGTTCATTTAATTTTCCCTCAAAGGGTATCCTACATACCATGCAAAAATTACGTAAAGACATTTCCCTGAGTTCATCATATAAATGAAATGATACTGAAGGTGGTGACTTCTTAGGATAATAATAAAAGTTTTGCACGAAAGTATTGGTGAGTAAGAGATACTGATCGATCCGGTCATGGAGGAAATCGGTGAGGCCTGCATTGTCGATCAAAGAATAAAAGTCTTCATAAATCCTGGCTTCTCTCAAGAATTCGTCACAGGGCCATTCACACGGCCGTACTTCCACTATGCGAGGAAGATTATACTTGGCCTTTTCCTTCTCTTTGGCTTGTTTTTCCTGGGAGCCTTGGCTAGAAGAGCCCCTCAAAAATCTCCTTAACATTTTCTGAAAATTTCTGAAATTTTAGTAACTTGAAAATAAAAGTGAATAAAACTAAACACGATTGGTAGCAACTACTCCTACAAGTGCCTAGAGCCTATATCATGCATTAGAATTACTTGGGACCTCATAAATTTGACATGCAAGATCAAGAACATGGGTCACCTATGCAGCAAAAATTTGCAATGAATAAAGCACTAGAACAAAAACTAATTGGACCAATGGGGGAGTCACATACCAAGCAACACTCTCCCAAAGCAGTTTTGTGAATGGAGCTTTGAGTAAGGAGATCAAAAATCGCAGCAAAATAAGCTAGAACTCGTGCTTGAGCTGGATGAGGATTTTTTTGGGAAGAAGATAGAGTGTGTGGGTGCAGGAATAAGTGGAGGGGGGCCACCGTGGGCCCATGAGATAGGGGGCGCGCCCAGGGGGTATGGGCGCGCCCTCCACCCTCGTGGCCAGGTGCTTGCCCCTCCTGCAGTGTTTTCAGTGCCTAAAATCCTAAAATAATCCATAAAAATCATGTTAGATTTGCAGGGCATTTGGAGCACTTTTATTTTCGGGATATTTTTTTATTGCACGGATAATTCAGAAAACAGACAGATAATACTATTTTTGCTTTATTGATTTTAAATAACAGAAAGTAAAAAGAAGGTACAAAAGGTTGTGCCTTCTAGTTTCATCCATCTCGTGATCATCAAAATGAATCCACTAACAAGGTTGATCAAGTCTTGTTAACAAACTCATTCCGAATAACACGGAACCGGAGAAATTTCGAATAACACTAGGTTACCTCAACGGGGATATGAACATCCCCAACAATAAGGATATCATACTTTTTCTTGACAGTAGGAAGAGGAAATTCAAAACCTCCAATAATGATAGTTGGACTTTTTCCAATAGAATTGATGCTATGAACTAGAGATTGTTTCCTCGGAAAGTGTATCGTATGCTCATTACCATTAACATGAAAAGTGACATTTCCTTTGTTGCAATCAATAACAGCCCCTGCAGTATTCAAAAAGGGTCTACCAAGGATAATCGACATACTATCGTCCTCGGGAATATCAAGAATAACAAAGTCCGTTAAGATAGTGACATTTGCAACCACAACAGGCACATCCTCACAAATGCCGACAGGTATAGCAGTTGATTGATCAGCCATTTGCAAAGATATTTCAGTAGGTGTCAACTTATTCAACTCAAGTCTATGATATAAAGAGAGAGGCATAACACTAACACCGGCTCCAAGATCACATAAAGCAGTTTTAACATTGTTTCTTTTAATGGAGCATGGTATAGTAGGTACCCCGGGGTCTCCAAGTTTCTTTGGTATTCCACCCTTAAAAGTGTAATTAGCAAGCATGGTGGAAATTTCAGCTTCTGGTATCTTTCTTTTATTTGTAATGATATCCTTCATATATTTAGCATAAGGGTTTAATTTAAGCATATCAGTTAAGCGCATACGTAAGAAGATAGGTCTAATCATTTCAGCAAAGTGCTCAAAATCCTCATCATCTTTTGTCTTGGATGGTTTAGGAGGAAAGTGCATGGGTTTCTGAACCCATGGTTCTCTTTCTCTACCATGCTTCCTAGCAACAAAGTCTCTTTTATCATAACGTTGATTCTTTGATTGTGGGTTATCAAGATTGATAGCAGGTTCAATCTCTACTTCATTATTTTTGCTAGGTTGAGCATCAACATGAACATTATCATTAACATTATCACTAGGTTCATGTTCATCACCTAATTGTGTTTTAGCATCAGGAATAGAAATATCATTGGGATTCTCAGGTGTGTCTACAACAGGTTCACTAGAAGCATGCAAAGTCCTATCATTTTTCTTTTTCTTCTTTTTAGAAGAACTAGGTGCCTCTAAATTATTTCTCTGAGAATCTTGCTCGATTCTCTTAGGGTGGCCTTAAGGATACAAAGGTTCCTGAGTCATTCTACCAGTTCTAATAGCCACTCTAACAGCAAAGTCATATTTATTATTTAATTCATCAAGCAAATCATTTTGAGCTTTAAGTACTTGCTCAGATTGAGTGGTAACCATAGAAGCATATTTGATAATGAGTTTAAGTTCACCTTTAACTCTAGCCATATAATCACTCAAGCGTCCTATCCCGAAAGTATTATTCCTTAATTCTCTACCAACATAAGCATTAAAACTTTCTTGTCTATCCATAAAGTCATCAAATTCATCTAAGCATGGGCTATGAAATTTAGTAGACGGGATTTCAACTTTATCATATCTATAAAGATAATTTACCTTTACTACCTGTGTCGGGTTATCAAGACAATGTATTTCTTCAACAGGCGGTAAATTAAGACCATGTATTTCTTCAATAGGAAGTACATTCTTAACATCTTCAGCTTTAATACCTTTTTCTTTCATTGATTTCTTTGCCTCTTGCATATCTTCAGGACTGAGAAATAGAACACCTCTCTTCTTAGGAGTGGGTTTAGGAATAGGCTCGGGAGTTGGCTCAATTGGTTCAGGAATTGCCTCAGGAGTTGGCTCAGGGAGAATCCAATTATTTTCATTAGTCAACATATTATTCAATAGTAATTCAGCTAGGTCGACTGTTCTTTCCCTGAAAACACAACCAGCACAACTATCCAAGTAGTCCTTGGAAGCATCGGTTAGTCCATTATAAAAGATATCAAGTATTTCATTTTTCTTAAGAGGATGATCAAGCAAAGCATTAAGTAATCGGAGAAGCCTCCCCCAAGCTTGTGGGAGACTCTCTTCTTTGATTTACACAAAATTATATATTTCCCACAAGGCAGCTTGTTTCTTATGAGCAGGGAAATATTTAGCAAAGAAGTAATAGATCATATCCTAGGGACTACGCACACAACCAGGATCAAGAGAATTAAACCAAGTCTTAGCATCACCCTTTCATGAGAACGGAAATATCTTAAGGATATAATAATAGCGAGACTTCTCATCATTAGTAAATAGGGTGGCTATATCATTCAACTTGGTAAGATGTGCCACAATAGTTTCAGATTCAAGGCCATAAAAAGGATCAGATTCAACTAAAGTAATTATTTCAGGATCAACAGAGAATTCATAATCCTTATCAGTAACACAGATAGGTGAAGTAGCAAAAGCAGGGTCAGGTTTCATTCTAGCATTAAGAGATTGTTGCTTCCATTTAGCTAATAACTTTTTAAGATCATATCTATATTTTCAATCAGGTTCAACTTCTACTTCATTGTTTTTGCTAGGTTGAGCATCAACATGAACATTATCACTAGGTTCATGTTCATCACCTAATTGTGTTTCAGCATCAGAAATAGAAATATCATTGGGATTCTCAGGTGTGTATACAGTAGGTTCACTAGAAGCATGCAAAGTTCTATCATTTTTCTTTTTCTTCTTTTTAGAAGAACTAGGTGCCTCTAAATTATTTCTCTGAGAATCTTGCTCGATTCTCTTAGGGTGGCCTTCAGGATACAAAGGTTCCTGAGTCATTCTACCTTTTCTAGTAGCCACTCTAACAACAAAGTCATTTTTATTATTTAATTCCTCAAGCAAATCATTTTGAGCTTTGAGTACTTGCTCAGCTTGAGTAGCAACCATAGAAGCATATTTCCTAACGCGGTGAAGTTCATCTTCAACTCTAGCCATATTATCACTTACGCGTCCTATCTCGAAAGCATTATTCTTTAACTCTCTACCAACATAAGCATTAAAACTTTCTTGTCTAGCCATAAAGTCATCAAATTCATCTAAGCATAGGCTATGAAATTTAGTAGAGGGGATTTCAACTTTATCATATCTATAGAGAGAATTTACCTTTACTACCTGTGTCGGGTTATCAAGACAATATGGTTCTTCAACAGGCGGTATATTAAGACCATGTATTTCTTCAATAGGAGGTAAATTCTTAACATCTTCAGCTTTAATACCTTTTTCTTTCATGGATTTCTTTGCCTCTTGCATATCTTCAGGACTGAGAAATAGAACTCCCCTTTTCTTTGGAGTTGGTTTAGGAGTAGGCTCAGGAATTGGCTCGGGAGTTGACTCAGTTGGATCAGGAATTGGCTCAGAAGAGTCCAATTATTTTCATTAGTCAACATATTATTCAATAACAATTAAGCTTGGTCGACTGTTCTTTCCCTGAAAACACAACCAGCACAACTATCCAAGTGGTCCTTGGAATCATCGGTTAGTCCATTATAAAAGATATCAAGTATTTCATTTTTCTTAAGAGGATGATCAGGCAAAGCATTAAGTAATCGAAGAAGCCTCCCCCAAGCTTGTGGGAGACTCTCTTCTTCATTTTGCACAAAATTATATATTTCCCTCAAGGCAGCTTGTTTCTTATGAGCAGGGAAATATTTAGCAGAGAAGTAATAAATCATATCCTGGGGCCTACTCACACAACCAGGACCAAGAGAATTAAACCAAGTTTTAGCATCACCCTTTAATGAGAATGGAAATATCTTAAGGATATAATAATAGCGAGACTTCTCATCATTAGTGAACAGGGTGGCTATATCATTTAACTTAGTAAGATGTGCCACAACAGTTTCAGATTCATAGCTATAAAAAGGGTCAGATTCAACCAAAGTAATTATCTCAGGATCAACAGAGAATTCATAATCCTTATTAGTAACAAAGAAAGGTGAAGTAGCAAAAGCAGGGTCATATTTCATTCTAGCATTCAGAGATTTCTGTTTCAGTTTAGCTAATAACTTCTTAAGATCAGATTTATCATTGCAAGCAAGAAGATCTCTAGCAGTTTCTTCATCCATAACATAACCCTCTGGAACAACAGGCAATTCATACTTAGGGGGAGAACCTTCATCATCACTATCATCAATAATTTAATCTTCAATAATTTCATTCTCTCTAACCCTAGCAAGTTGTTCATCAAGATATTCACCTAATGCCACAATAGTATCAAGCATGGAAGTAGTTTCATCATAAGTATCATGCATAGCAGAAGTGGCATCATAATAACATGCGACATATCAGAATTCATAGCAGTAGCAGGTTTAGGTGTCGCAAGCTTACTCAAAACAGAAGGAGAATCTAGTGCAGCGCTAGATGGCAGTTCCTTACCTCCCCTTGTAGTTGAGGGAAAAATCTTAGTTCTTTCGTCTTTCAAGTTCTTCATAGTGATCAGCAGATATAAATCCCAAGTGACTCAAAGAATAGAGCTATGCTCCCCGGCAACGGCGCCAGAAAATAGTCTTGATAACCCACAAGTATAGGGGATCGCAACAGTTTTCGAGGGTAGAGTATTCAACCCAAATTTATTGATTCGACACAAGGGGAGCCAAAGAATATTCTCAAGTATTAGCAGTTGAGTTGTCAATTCAACCACACCTAGATAACTTAATATCTACAACAAAGTATTTAGTAGCAAAGTAGTATGATAGTAATGGTAATAGTGGCAAAAGTAACGATAGCAGTTTTGTAGTAATTGTAACAGTAGCAACGGAAAAGTAAATAAGCAAAGCACAATATGTGAAAAGATTGCAGGCATTGGATCAGTGATGGATAATTATGTCGGATGCAATTCCTCATGTAATAGTTATAACATAGGGTGACACAGAACTAGCTCCAGTTCATCAATGTAATGTAGGCATGTATTCCGAATATAGTCATACGTGCTTATGGAAAAGAACTTGGATGACATCTTTTGTGCTACACTCCCATGGCAGCGGGGTCCTAATGGAAACTAAGGGATATTAAGGCCTCCTTTTAATAGATAACCAGACCAAAGCATTAGCACTTAGTGAATACATGAACTCCTCAAACTACGGTCATCACCGAGAATTATCCCGATTATTGTCACTCCAGGGTTGTCGGATCATAACACATAATAGGTGACTATAGACTTGCAAGATAGGATCAAGAACTCACATATATTCATGAAAACATAATAGGTTCAGATCTGAAATCATGGCAATCGGTCCCTAGTGACAAGCATTAAGCATAGCAAAGTCATAACAACATTAATCTCAGAACATAATGGATACTAGGGATCATACCCTAACAAAACTAACTTGATTACATGGTAAATCTCATCCAACCCATCACCGTCCAGCAAGCCTACGATGGAATTACTCACACACGGTTGTGAGCATCATGAGATTGGTGAGGGAGGATGGTTGATGATGACGATGGTGAAGAATCCCCCTCTCCGGAGCCCCGAACGGACTCCAGATCAGCCATCCCGAGAGAGATTAGGGCTTGGCGGCGGCTCCGTATCGTAAAACGTGATGAAACTTTCTCTCTGATCTTTTTCTCTGTGAAAGGGAATATATAGAGTTGGAGTTGAGGTCGGTGGAGCTCCAGGGGGGCCACGAGGCAGGGGGCGCGCCCAGGGGGAGGGGGCACGCCCCCCACCCTCGTGGACAGGGTGTGGGCCCCCGGGCCTTGATTCTTTCGCCGGTATTTTTTATATTTTCTGAAAAGTTCCTCCGTTGATTTCCAGGTCATTCCGAGAACTTTTTATTTCTGCACAAAAATAACACCATGGCAATTCTACTGAAAACAACATCAGTCCGGGTTAGTTTCATTCAAATCATGCAAGTTAGAGTCCAAAACAAGGGCAAAAGTGTTTGGAAAAGTAGATAGACGTATCATCATGGCCAGGTATTCACGCATCTTATGATTCCGCATGTTCTGATGGAACACGCTGATGACAGCGGCGGGATGAACATCAGGGATGTTGTACTGCACACGGCTGAATCTGTGTATGTTCTTGCGGAAGGATTCACCGTCCCTATGAGGGATCACATGCAAATTGCTCGCCTTTCCAGGAGCTACGTGGCCGCCCGTGAAGTCACCAACAAACTTGTGGCACAGATTGGACCAAGAAGAGATGGAATCTATCGGAAAATGCATAAACCATGACCTGACGTTGGGCTTGAGTGCCAACGGGAAATAGTTGGCGAGTGCCTTGTCGTCTTGTGCTCCAGCAACTTCCATCGCAATGGTATAAATGCTCAGGAACTCAAACGGACGGGTCTTGCCGTCGTACTTCTCTGGGACCTCCGGTTTGAACACGCGGGTGTTGGGCCACTGTAACTGCCATGGCTCATGGGTGAACACTGGACAAGTTATTGCATAGGGCAAGTCGCCAGCATCCCCTGGCGCAGGCTTGTACACAGTAGGCCCAGCACGCCTATCAGATTGGTGACGTGCCTCCTATCGCTGATCGATAGTAGTCCGGACGTCTTCCTTGAGGCACTCTCGAAGAACTTGATGTTGGTCACGACGCGTCCGTGGGTCTGACGACGCCGTGGACATGTTATCACGGGCGTCAACCCGATGGGCCGGCTGTGGTGGAGGGGAGTGAACCATGGTCGCGGCGCCTCCAACCCTACCACTGTCCATAAATGCCGGCTCGTCAGTCTGGCACTGCGAGGGACTTGCTTCCCGATGGCCATCCCTGTTTGCATGGCCAATAAGGCTTTGGATGGCAGCCCTCCACTCTTCTTGCTTCTCCAAGGCAGGGGGAAAGTCGAGGAGTAGTTGTGCTCGCGACAGTGCTTCTGCTCGCGTGGGTGGCAGCGACAAGCGTGAGGAATGGGAGGAACTCAGACTTCTAAATATGTTAGATGGAGTCCCATCACGATTCCGCGGCCGCGCACCCTTTTCGCCAACATCATGGTGTGCATGTCGGCCCTGCACGTCTTGAGAGTGACGCTGAGGGCTTTTGCCGTGGTGACGCCCGGGGTCTTCAACATCACAACACTATTCATCGTGCACGAGCTGAGAGGACCACGGCGCGTGCGGTGGCAGGGTCACCTTCCTGTCCTTGGAGGTCCTCGGGCCACCCGCAGGTAGCGTAGCTCCATCCTTGGGCGCGGCGGCATGCGGACCACCGTCGTCACTGCGGAGGACGCCGCTCGCCTGGCTTGTCGTAATTGGATGATGTGGACGACCTTGATCTCCTCCACCACTGGCATCCGCCACATCGCCCATCCGCGAGGGCACGTGCGAAGCAGCTTCGGACGGGCCGATTGTTGCGATCGTCTTCTTCTTCGATGCCATGGCGATGAAGAGACTACTGTACTAACTAACAAACCAGATTCTCACAACTAATGCCCCCACCTGGCGCGCCAAAGATGTCGGGGAAAACGAACACCTATGGGATCACAAGGATCCCTTCTACATTCGGCGGGGGATTAGTTGCACGAAGAGCAGGTCTAGCAATTAGCACACAGGGGATTTACCCAGGTTCGGGCTGCAAAGATGCGTAATACCCTAGAATTGCTTGTCTGGATATATGTGTTCTTGAGCTTTTGAACTAGCTACGATGCGAGCACGGTCCAAAAGTCCGAATCCTCTATCTCTGTATGCTTTGGTCCTCCTTTTATACGTAAAGGGGTTGCCACAGTGGCACACAGGAGGTGGCAAGCTACAGTGTATGAGCTTATCGCTCGACAACGTAGGACAAATGCATTTAATGCACTGCCTACATGCCCTCTTGCTTTACCGGGGACGGCAATAGAAGCCATCCCGTCCGTCGCCGCTCCTCCTTGCTTCGACAGGCGTCTAGGCTGACGAGGCATGCAGCGCCATGCTGGCTAACTAGCTACTATGTTGTCACAATGGTAGAGCCTCCACGAAGATCTGCATGCCACCACGCATGCGCCTGCTTAGTTGGCACGTCGATCATTGCACTGGAGTGGTGGTGAGGTGGCAATCCCTTGCCGGGCGTGGGTCTGGCTGCGGCCCAGCGATCGTCCCCGGCAAGGCTTGCCGGGGGCCTTGGGGTCGTCCCTGACAAGGGTCTTGCCGAGGGTCTTCATCTTCTGGTCCCACGTGGACCCGTGGGCTATCAATCTTTTAGGAGAACCCTCATGCTACCAGGCAGGCGTTCTCAGATCTTGGTCTTAACGTTGTCGATGGTATCTGAACTCTTAGCCCAAGGGTGATGGGCTTGCTGGTGCTGCGCAGGTTGCCCCGACAAGGGTGTTTCCGGGGGAGGTCCAGCTCGCCTCCTTCTCATTGTGCTTTGAGTATCTGTCTTGGTAGTCTTCGGGTTTTGTCTTCCAATGCCTCGCCAAGCCCGGCCACAGGTGTGGCCGCGACCGCCTGTGCACAAGGGGTATAGAAGTTCCCATACTTTTGTACACCGACAAGTGTCCAAATACAACGTATGATTCTGATTATAGCAGATTAGTCGATGATGGAGATAAGCCTATCCGCTGTAAATGCAATTATGTGCCCTCCAAATTTGTTGCTTTTGAAGGATGTTGGACTGGCAGGAGGTTCCTTGCCTGTTCAGGGGAGGTCTGTGAACTTATTTACAGTCTTTAAAATTAAGTTTTTGCTGTGTAATTTCCTAATAGATTCTGCTCTGCCATATATATTGTAGTATGGAGACAAATGTGACTTTGTGCAATGGGTTGATCCTGTGTGGCCGAGTCCACTGATTAAATCCCAGTTGAAGCTATGGGAAATGTACACTGAAGTCAGAGATGGTAGAGTTCGCGATGCCTTCAACAAGGTTGAAACAAGGTTTAAGTTCACAGATGTGATTGAGAAGCTTCACTATGACCTGAGAAATGCCTAAGATGAGCTTAAGCAAATGGGTGAGGAAACTCAGGTGACATTAGCCCTGAAGGCTAAAGCTGAAGAAGCTTTGGCTGTTGCAAGAGCTGAATTGGATAAGAAGAAGCTTGATGCATCAACTACCATCATGCACAAGTTTTTGTTGGTGAAAGCAGAGAAGGAAAGGTATCAGTTAAAGGAAGATAAGAAGAGGCTAGAGTACATGATTGAAGATCTGCTGAAATAGAAACAAGGGTCCACAGCAAAGATCAAGAAGATAAAATATACCTGTGATGAGTAGAATCTTTGTTATTGGGCAAAGATCATATATGTGTTGAACTATATTAGTGTTTCTTCATTCCTCAGATGTAATGGATTATTTATGATTGTGTTTTCATCATTATGTGTTGAATTCTGCCAATTGTATGTGGGGTCCATGGCTAGCTAGCTCATCAGTATACTATTTTGGATTAAGTCATCTTCACATAAAAATATGTAGATTAATTCAATAAATAGTGAGACTTCAAATGGCCATCACATTTTTCTACACTTTTTTGCCCGATATATTTGGCCCAATAATAGTAGTGAGATATAGCCCAATGAGATTAATTCAATAATAGTGAGAATTCAATCAATAGTTTGGCTCAATAATAGTGAGATTAATTCAATAAATAGTGAGGATTCAATTTATAGTTTGGTCCAATAATAGTGAGAAATGGCGCAACGAGTATGCTACATAGGCATATATGAACCCCACAAATTCAGCATTGCGATCGAGATGCTCTTCTTTTCTAGCTTTG
>NC_041393.1:342434451-342435075 GCF_002162155.2 Triticum dicoccoides
GGAAAATGCATCCTACTACCGGGTGTAGCTACACCCATTTCTTATATACTACCAGGTGGTAGTATATACTCTACTTTATTATTTTTATTATGTTCGTATACTATATCTAATGTACTTCAAAGTGAGTTATATGAAAAAATTGCAAGTTAGCTTATAGTTTTATTGTATTTGTGAAATACGTACATATTTATACGCGAAATTAAGTATGCACAAAATATGATATATACTACCAAAAAGTAGTATATATACTACCTAAACATTCTTATATACAACATACTACGCGTACATATTGTATGATATGATAGATACTACTCAGAACGTATGAAACAAAAATGGGAGTAACTACACCCGGTAGTAGGGAAAATTTGTATATATATATATATATTAAATCCAAACTTTGTTCCACACCATCTTTTTTTTACAAATTAGCCGATCCAGGAGGAGGCACACGAGGGTGTGGGCTCTCATGGCTGGCACACCGCCACCAATATTTATTCGCGAAAACAAAATTGTTAGCCATGCCAAAACTTGGGACGAATAAATATAATGACATGCAACATAATATAAGCCCTTAATATAACACTCATAGCTACCCGCAAAAAATAACACACGTAACATATCGGG
>NC_041393.1:342435176-342435999 GCF_002162155.2 Triticum dicoccoides
GGATAATTAAGCTATAGTAATTCTCTGCTAATGATGCCACGTCACTTTGATCACAGTGGCTAATCTCGAGTTAGTTCGAAACCGATTCGAATTCAAATTCAAAATCAGGCAAACAATAAAAATTTTCAAATATTAAAACAAGAATGTGTGGAGTAAGCCAGATAATCCATATTAAATATTGGTGAAGAAACCATACTTGTGTAAAGTATTTAAATGCATTATAGTAAGTAAAACAGCAGCAAAACAATTAGTTAAATGATTTTTAATACCAAACAGATGTTAATCTAGTTTATATAATCACCAAACTTTTTGGAGTAGGTGGCCTATATTATTATGCTAATTTAGGAGTAGGGGTTATATTTTTGTAAAGCTGTTTTGCTAACTAAAATAAATAAAACAGAAAATAAAATAAGAAAAGGAATGCAAAACAGAAAACGAAAGAAAAACAAAGAAAGGCCCCTCTGGCCCAACTGGGCTTTAGCCCAGTCAACCGGCCCACCGATGCCGGCCCGCCCCACTCCCTTATTCCCTGGTGCCGAAACCCTAACCCCCCTAGCCGCACCACTTCCCCCACTCTCTCGTTCTCTCCTCCCCCCTTCCCGATCCAATATGGATCGGGGAAACGATCCCCTCGCTCCTCTTCCCCACCGATCGGATCTAGGTCGGGGCAGCGGGCCCCGGACGCCTTCGCCTCTCTTCTTTGCCCCCTCGATCCACATCGGGACCCCGCCTCCTCGATGCATCACCGGCGCCGCCCCGCCCGTCGCTCGCCGTCATCCTCATCCTCCTCCCCGTTCCTGGACCGGAAAGGGCCCCGGCGTCG
>NC_041393.1:342436802-342437895 GCF_002162155.2 Triticum dicoccoides
CGTCGCCCCCCTTTTGCCGTTGCTACCAACTGCTCGAGCCCGCCTCCACCAGCCGACCCCGCCCTGACCTCGCTCGGCTCTGCTCTGCCGCATACCGTTCTTCCCCGCCGGGCCTCTCCTCTTCACGCCGCTCCCTTGCTGCTACTGCTCCGGCAACCGCAGCCGCATCCGCCGGCACCCCACTTCGCCGCGGATAGACTGGGCGAGTGTCCTGCCGGGCTGGTGCCCGACTCCCAGCATCGCCGTAACCGCAGCGCCCAGCGCCCGCTTCCCCTATGCCCGTTAAGGCCCTATGGGCCTATGACAAACGGGGCCCGTGCCCCAGAACGTTTTATAAAAAAAGGAATTAAATAAAAACAATAAAATTAATTAATTAACTTAATTAATCTTGTTAGCTAATCTAATAATTAATTAATTAACTTAATTAATCTTGTTAGTTAATCTAATTAAGCCGAATTAATTAACTTAATTAATCCTGATTAAGTGAACCTAATCACCTGTTAACTTAATTAAACCCTGATTAGCCTAATCTGTCAATGACACGGGGGCCCCACCCCCTATTGACCAGTCAAATATTGACTGGTCAACTAGGTCCCCCTGGCCCACATGTTAGTCCCTGTGTAAACTGCTGTGTACACAGGGCTGGGTGCATTTAGCAATTTCTCTTTTATTTTCGAATTAAAATAAATCCTGGAAATTTAGAAAATCATTTAAACTTATAAAAATCATATAAAATAAACCATAGCTCGGATGGAAAAACTTTGTACATAAAAGTTGCTCAGAACGATGAGACGAATCCGAATACGCAGGCCGTTCGTCCGCCACACATCCCTAGCATTGCAAACACGCAACTTTCCCCCTCCGGTTCATCTGTCTAAAAACGCGAAACACCGGGGATACTTTCCCGGATGTTTCCCCCCTTCACCGGTATCACCTACTACCGCGTTAGGGCACATCGAACACCGTGTATTGCCTTGTTACGCTTTGCGATGCTTTGATTGCTCTGTTATTTATTGTATTTCCTCTCCGTTACTTCTTTCCGATAGACCCCGAGACTGCCGGCGACCCCCCAGTTCGACTACGGTGTCGACCC
>NC_041393.1:342438073-342446128 GCF_002162155.2 Triticum dicoccoides
CTCTATACTTCTTGCATTAGAGTAGTGTAGCATGTTACTGCTTTCCGTTAATCCTATTCTGATGCATAGCCTGACATTGTTGCTACATCTGTTGATACCTTACCTGCAATCCTAAATACTTAGTATAGGATGCTAGTTTATCATCATTGGCCCTACATTCTTGTCAGTCTGCCTTGCTATACTATTGGGCCGTGATCACTCGGGAGGTGATCACGGGTATATACTATACATACATACTATACAGATGGTGACAAAAGTGGGGTCAGCTCGATGAGTACCCGCAAGTGATTCTGATGAGGGGGCTGAAAGGACAGGTGGCTCCATCCCGGTAGAGGTGGGCCTAGGTTCCTGATGGCCCCCGACTGTTACTTTGTGGCGGAGCAACAGGGCAGGTTGAGACCACCTAGGAGACAGGTGGGCCTGGCCCTGTTCGGCGTTCGCGGATACTTAGCACACTTAACGAGATCTTGGTATTTGATCTGAGTCTGGCTACTGGCCTATACACACTAACCAACTACGTGGGAAAGATATGGGCACTCGACGTCGTGGTATCAGCCGAAGCCTTCTAGACGTCAGCGACTAAGCGGCGCGCGCCTGATTGGACCGCGTAACGTGACTTCCTTTGTAATGGAGGTTGCTAGGTCTGCTTCTGGCCGCCCTCGCAACGTGCAGGTGTGCAATGGGCGATGGGCCAAGACCCCTGCGCCATAGGAGTTAGACCGGCGTGCTGACCTCTCTGTTAGGCCTAGGTGGGGCTGCGACGTGTTGATCTTCCGAGGCCGGGCATGACCCAGGAAAGTGTGTCCAGCCAAATGGGATCGAGCGTGTTGGGTTATGTGGTGCACTCCTGCAGGGAAGTTAATCTATTCGAATAGCCGTGATCTTCGGTAACAGGACGACTTGGAGTTGTACCTTGACCTTATGACAACTAGAACCGGATACTTAATAAAACACACCCAGACAAGTTCCACAGACAACCCGGTGATCGCTTTTCCACAGGGCGACGAGGGGAGGATCGCCGGGTAGGATTATGCTATGCTATGCTACTTGGAGATGCTACTTGGAGGACTTCAGTCTACTCTCTTCTACACGCTGCAAGACGGAGGCTGCCAGAAGCGTAGTCTTCGACAAGATTAGCTATCCCCCTCTTATTCTGGCATTCTGCGGTTCAGTCCACCGATATGGCCCTTTACACATATACCCATGCATATGTAGTGTAGCTCCTTGCTTGCGAGTACTTTGGATGAGTACTCACGGTTGCCTTTCTCCCTCTTTTCCCTTTTCCCTTCTACCTGGTTGTCGCAACCAGATGCTGGAGCCCTGGAGCCAGACGCCACCGCCGATGACGACTACTACACTGGAGGTGCCTACTACTACGTGCAGGCTCCTGGTGACGACCATGAGTAGTTTAGGAGGATCCCAGGCAGGAGGCCTGCGCCTCTTTCGATCTATATCCCAGTTTGTGCTAGCCATCTTATGGCAACTTGTTTAATTTATGTCTGTACTCAGATATTGTTGCTTCCGCTGACTCGTCTATGATCGAGCACTTGTATTCGAGCCCTCGAGGCCCCTGGCTTTTAATATGATGCTTGTATGACTTGTTTTACTTTTAGAGTTGTGTTGTGATATCTTCCCGTGAGTCCCTGATCTTGATCGTACATATTTGCATGCATGATTAGTGTACGGTCAAATTGGGGGCGTCACAAGTTGGTATCAGAGCCGACTGCCTGTAGGAATCCCCCTTCCACACTCTTTGGCCGAAGTCGAGTCTAGACTTTACAAAAAAATTACTAACATGGTTGTGCGGCTTACGGCCCCACGTTGTCATTGGGTGGTATTAGGATCTTTTATTCCTCCGGGATTCTGATCTCTCTTCTATTCGGGTTAAATGATTTTACCAATGCTAACTCTAGGTTCTCGTAATTACTTCCTCCCAGAGAGCACCTCACTCCAGATGATTACTTGGTGCACCGAAGGATTCCGAAGATACTCTTCGATGTTCTCTCAAGACTTTATGCTCACCTCTTGTTGCTATTCCCTGCCACTGTTATATTATTATGGATAACTACATGCACTTTTCCTTTCAATCCCGTTGATCTTGTTATTACAAGATACCCCGTAATTCTCTCTATTGTTCCGAGAATACTTTCTGCCTACTGCCTTGCAGTTCTTGCCACATGAATACCCCTTATGGATAATTCCTCGCACTTATCGAGTATCCGCTCAACCCCACTGATCAAGTGTTTTGCAAAAGACTTCGAAATACCATTCGATCTTCTGAAATTCCTGAGCAGCCTATTGCTCTTGAAATTCTTGCTTGCTTTCATGGTTAATTCCATAAGTCTCGTAATCCTATTGGCATCCCTTGACTTTATCATTTTAAGTCTGTTGATTCAATATGTTGAGGATGCTCGCATTCCTCCGTCAAATCCTAGAATTCATCCTTCCGGCTCAATGTCAGTTTGGACATGAGTTGGTTCTCAACCAATTAAATTGTCGTCGATTGTACCCCTAAGTCTATTCAGCTTATCCATCCTTAATCAGAGCGTTTGTTTCTGATCCCTTGAATTTGAAATCATAATTCCTTTGCATTGAGCTTTGAATTATCCAGTTACTTCTATAATCCAATGCCTTCGCATTGTTTCTTCCTCTGGTTGTGTGCCAGTACTCACATCAGCTTCGCTATGGACCGTCGGATCCTTTGTTGAAATATCATCCGACAGTGTCCTTCGTATACAAAACCTCAAGAAGTTCTTTCCCTGATACATAATGCCTTCGGTTAATTGTATCCTTTGTTTTGTCAACCATGCTCTACTTTTGAGCTTGTGTTATTTACTCCTGAAGTTCGTGGTATGTGTTCTAAGAAGCCCCGATGGCTTGAACCTATGCCTTCCTTAATATGTGTGAACTCGGAAGTTTTCACGGGTCAGACTCATCTGGTATTTCACCAGGTAAAACTTTCAATACTACAACCTCATCGAAAGCGAGAAGTGAATGAAAGGGTATGCATTGGAGAAGTGGGAGTCGACCTTGAACTCTATGTTCATGCCCATGGACCCGATGTGGAACTTATCATGGAAGCTTCTTGCCTAATATTTACTCATTCGAGTAATTCTTTCGGTGTCATTAAATTGGACCCCTTGTAGTTATGGTTTCGACCATATTGTTATTCTTTGTTCCCATTTCTCGGGCAAGTTTAAACATTTGTCTTCCGCGGATCAATACCCCAGTCCAACCTCTACTTTGATCTGTCTTCGAGTATTACCCCCCTGGTATCTCGAGATTATCTTGGAACTGCATAACTTCTTATGAGTTCCGCATCAAGTACTACATTCTCACTGATTACAGTTTTCATGGGCTCTGAGTTATTAAACACTCAAAGGCACAGATAACTGAACCGAGTCTGCACTACGGTTCAACAACTTTTGATAATCTTCTTTAAGTACGAGTTTGTACCCGATCGCGTCATTTCTAGCCTGTTCGGCTACATCCTTACCGTGCTAATTTTAATTGTGCTACTTGGTCCTTCCCGGAGCACAAATTTCGACGGTGAGCTAATCTTGCATCGATCTTTCTCGTCATATCATTTCACCTTGAACATCAAACTTGATTTCGAGTTTGTGTCGTACCCTTGGTTCCAATAACCTTTCGCTTCACCATTCATTTTACTTGATGTCATCGCCGATCGATTACATCTTGAAATCTCTTGACAAAGTGTGTCGTGATCTTCATCAACCTTATGAGCTCTTCCAGGATATTAAATGAGTTCATGATGAGAAATACCATCCTTGCCCTCGATGATCTGCGTTATCATCGACCACTTTATCACCTTCCCACCAACACAAGCTTGTTCGTGTTTGGTGTTATACCTTGAGTTCCTTGCTATCCAGTAATTGTTATTCTTTACCTTGGAACATTAACATCTCTTATGGCCTCAATGTTGTGAGAATTTCACCACCTCTTGAGAATTCTTGATATAAGTGATACTTCACCATCACCATTCTTTTCTTGGTCCCCGTGTTGTTCCTAACAGGAATACCGATAGATGGACTAGTAATTTTAAAACTTCTGACAACCTTATTGCTTTGAAGTTAATGGTCAACATTTCATTCTTAGACCATTGGTTATCGAACTGCCATTCTAACATTGTTTGTGCTACCTAGCCCAGATTTCGGGTGCACATTTCAACCAATGTTTAATTGTGTATGTTTTCCTCGAGCATACATCATTATACCATTTGATCTGACAAATGTTATCTCCTTGTTCACATAATTGTGGAAATCCATCTTTTGTTAATCTCGATAAATTGCCGCTGATTCCATCAGCCACCCTCTCATCCTCTCCTTGGTTTAATGATGATGAATCATTGTCTTCGAACTCGCTTCCATAGTTCATTGCCCGAGAATCTTATAATGTTATCTCGTCATTTGCGTTGCACCTTTTCTTCTCAGGCATCCTAAGACGGAGGTTTCCTGACACCAATCGGATCTGAACCTCGGTCAGATATGATGGTTGGAATATATTTCCAAGAGTTATAACATTGGTCTTTATATGACCCGGTAAGATGATGTCATGCCTAGCACACCTGGCCGAAGGACGAATTGTTATAGTTTCCATCTTAGCAAGGTTAACTATTCTTCCATGAGGAAATTGTAAGATTTATTCTATAAGTTGTTCCTGATGAATCCTTTGTGTATCCAAAGTCCGACCTTTGCTTGAAGACCCTGCCAATGCTATCTGGAAGCATGTCTATGGTACTCCGATTTTCAACAGGAACATTTGAAACCCAATGTTAAATGTTCCTGCTCAATTATCCAAACACCGATGTATGGGTAATGTCATGAAAATTCTCTCCCGTACTTAAAAAGTTTTCTACAATTATATCCTGTCATGGATATCATGCTCTACTTGTCCTTGGGAAGGATATACCCTTGAAATATGTGTTTTAAACACATTTTCCTTTCCATTGTTCTGTTTAATCTGATAATCGTATTTTCCTTTCCATTGGTGGGTTTAACGTGTCTTGTGATCTATATGATCTAAGCAGTAATAATTTCCTACTTATGTAAACACCTCGGTGTACAATTCTGTCAGCAAGACCCTGTTACTATTGTTGATGACATTTCGGTAGCCACCGATGGACGAGAACCTTGCCTATTGGCCCGCCTCGTTCAACGAGCAGGAAAATGGTTCTCTTCGTCCCTCGCCCTTGGTATCGATGTTGTTGCCGACATAATTGACAGGCTACCCTCTGACACGTCTTACTATCGTGACCGTGCAAGATGTCAGCCCCCTTCCTACTTTCAACCAGATGGTGGGCCCATAACCCACAGTTCCACAGGATCGAAACCTGACTCTCCTGTGCACCCCCTATTCCCAAATTTATTCCTCGCGCGTGGCCTCATATGTAATTCATGGACCACAGTCCTACTGATCTATACTGGTATCCGACAGAATACTTATTCCGATTGCTTTGAACCCCCTTTCACACTCTGTTTCAGCCATCGAACGATTGCCTACCCGCTCGAAACTACTCGTGGTACCTACTTTGCTCTCGATATTGTCTCAAGTTTCCATTTGAGAGTTACTTTCCGCCACCTTCCCTGATGTTATCGACCAGATAGTCAACCTTATCGAGGTCCATTCTCTCGGAGTACCCCCTTTTATTCTTTCGTAAGTACGATGGAGTTCCCGAAGAAAGGGTGCCAACTTCATCATGATGACATGAAGCAGAGAAATAAAGACATCAACGAAAGGGATCAACCTCTTCGAAAGGACAGCCAAGACCGAGAAGACCCGTTAGGTTTTTCGCTACCAGCACCTTCCCCCCTTACTCCACTGCTTAAATCTCGGGACGAGATTTCTTGTAGTGGAGGAGAATTGTGACGCCCGGATAATTAAGCTACAGTAATACTTTGCTAAAGATGCCACGTCACTTTGATCACAGTGGCTAATCTCGAGTTAGTTCGAACCGATTCGAATTCAAATTCAAAATCAGGCAAACAATAAAAGTTTTCAAATATTAAAACAAAAATGTGTGGAGTAAGCCAGATAATCCATATTAAATATTGGTGAAGAAACCACACTTGTGTAAAGTATTTAAATGCACTATAGTAAGTAAAATAGCAGCAAAACAATTAGTTAAATGCTTTTTAATACCAAACAGATGTTAATCTAGTTTATATAATCACCAAACTTTTTGGAGTAGGTGGCCTATGTTATTATGCTAATTTAGGAGTAGGGGTTATATTTTTATAAAGCTGTTTTGCTAACTAAAATAAATAAAATAGAAAAGAAAATAAGAAAAGGAATGCAAAACAGAAAATGAAAGAAAAACAAAGAAAGGCCCCCCCCTGGCCCAACTGGGCTTTAGCCCAGTCAACCGACCCATCGATGTCGGCCCGCCCCACTCCCTTATTCCCTGGTGCCGAAACCCTAACCCCCTAGCCGCACCACTTCCCCCACTCTCTCGTTCTCTCCTCCCCCCTTCCCGATCCAATCTGGATCGGGGAAACGATCCCCTCGCTCCTCTTCCCCCCCGATCGGATCTAGGTCGGGGCAGCGGGCCCCGGAGGACTTCGCCTCTCTTCTTTGCCCCCTCGATCCACATCAGGACCCTGCCTCCTCGACGCATCACCGACGCCGCCCTGCCCGTCGCTCGTCGTCATCCTCATCCTCCTCCCCGTTCCTGGACCAGAAAGGGCCCTCGACATCGCCATCCGCCGCACCGTCGCGGGAAACGCATCTCCGTCCCCTCCATCGAGCATACCGTTGCACAACTACAGGGCCGGTGAGGACCTCCCCGTTCGACCCCATCTTCCCTCCCTACGGTCATCGCGCTCGCAACCACGCGGCAACCGCCCGCAGCTCGTCGCGCTGCTCGAAACGGCGCCCGCGGCCCCCTGCCAACCGCACCCTGTGCGTGCACCCGCGGCCCTCCTCGCCTCGCTCCTGCGCCCATCGGCACGCACCTTCCCCCTCCCCCCCCGCTGTGACTTTAGCTGCCGTCGTCGCCCCCCTTTTGCCGTTGCTACCAACTGCTCGAGCCCGCCTCCGCCAGCCGCCCCCGCCCTGACCTCGCTCGCCTCTGCTCTGCCGCATCTCGTTCTTCCCCGCCGGGCCTCTCCTCTTCACGCTGCTCCCTTGCTGCTACTGCTCTGGCAGCCGCAGCCGCATCTGCCGGCACCCCACTTCGCCGCGGATGGCCTGGGCGAGTGTCCTGCCGGGCTGGTGCCCGACGCCCAGCATCGCCGTAACCGCAGCGCCCAGCGCCCGCTTCCCTATGCCCGTTAAGGCCCTATGGGCCTATGACAAACGGGGCCTATGCCCAAGAACGTTTTATAAAAAGGAATTAAATAAAATAAATAAAAACAATATAATTAATTAATTAACTTAATTAATCTTGTTAGTTAATCTAATAATTAATTAATTAACTTAATTAATCTTGTTAGTTAATCTAATTAAGCCGAATTAATTAACTCAATTAATCCTGATTAAGTGAACCTAATCACATGTTAACTTAATTAAACCCTGATTAGCCTAATCTGTCAATGACACGGGGGCCCCACCCCCTATTGACCAGTCAAATATTGACTGGTCAACTAGGTCCCCCTGGCCCACATGTTAGTCCCTGTGTAAACTGCTGTGTACACAGGGATGGGTACATTTAGCAATTTCTCTTTTATTTTCGAATTAAAATAAATCCTGGAAATTCAGAAAATCATTTAAACTTATAAAAATCATATAAAATAAACCATAGCTCGGATGGAAAAACTTTGTACATGAAAGTTGCTCAGAACGACGAGATGAATCCGAATACGCAGGCCATTCATCCGCCACACATTTCTAGCATAGCAAACACGCAACTTTCCCCCTCCGGTTCATCTGTCCGAAAACGCGAAACACCGGGGATACTTTCCCGGATGTTTCCCCCCTTCACCGGTATCACCTACTACCGCGTTAGGGCACATCGAACACCGTGTATTGTCTTGTTACGCTTTGCGATGCTTTGATTGCTCTGTTATTTATTGTATTTCCTCTCCGTTACTTCTTTTT
>NC_041393.1:342446673-342448899 GCF_002162155.2 Triticum dicoccoides
CTCTATACTGCTTGCATTAGAGTAGTGTAGCATGTTACTGCTTTCCGTTAATCCTATTCTGATGCATAGCCTGACATTGTTGCTACATCTGTTGATACCTTACCTGCAATCCTAAATACTTAGTATAGGATGCTAGTTTATCATCATTGGCCCTACATTCTTGTCAGTCTGCCTTGCTATACTATTGGGCCATGATCACTCGGGAGGTGATCACGGGTATATACTATACATACATACATACTATACAGATGGTGACTAAAGTCGGGTCAGCTCGATGAGTACCCGCAAGTGATTCTGATGAGGGGGCTGAAAGGACAGGTGGCTCCATCCCGGTAGAGGTGGGCCTGGGTTCCCGACGGCCCCCGACTATTACTTTGTGGCGGAGCGACAGGGCAGGTTGAGACCACCTAGGAGACAGGTGGGCTTGGCCCTGTTCGGCGTTCGCGGATACTAAACACGCTTAACGAGATCTGGGTATTTGATCTGAGTCTGGCTACTGGCCTATACGCACTAACCAACTACGTGGGAAAGATATGGGCACTCGACGTCGTGGTATCAGCCGAAGCCTTCTAGACATCAGCGACTGACCGGCGCGCGCCTGATTGGACCGCGTAACGTGACTTCCTTTCTAATGGACGTTGCTAGGTCTGCTTCTGGCCGCCCTCGCAACGTGCAGGTGTGCAATGGGCGATGGGCCCAGACCCCTGCGCCATAGGAGTTAGACCGGCGTGCTGACCTCTCTGTTAGGCCTAGGTGGGGCTGCGACGTGTTGATCTTCCGAGGCCGGGCATGACCCAGGAAAGTGTGTCCGGCTAAATGGGATCGAGCGTGTTGGGTTATGTGGTGCACCCCTGCAGGGAAGTTAATCTATTCGAATAGCCGTGATCTTCGGTAACAGGACGACTTGGAGTTGTACCTTGACCTTATGATAACTAGAACTGGATACTTAATAAAACACACCCAGACAAGTTCCACAGACAACCCGGTGATCGCTTTTCCACAGGGCGACGAGGGGAGGATCGCCGGGTAGGATTATGCTATGCTATGCTACTTGGAGATGCTACTTGGAGGACTTCAGTCTACTCTCTTCTACATGCTGCAAGACGGAGGCTGCCAGAAGCGTAGTCTTCGACATGATTAGCTATCCCCCTCTTATTCTGGCATTCTGCGGTTCAGTCCACCGATATGGCCCTTTACACATATACCCATGCATATGTAGTATAGCTCCTTGCTTGCGAGTACTTTGGATGAGTACTCACGGTTGCCTTTCTCCCTCTTTTCCCTTTTCCCTTCTACCTGGTTGTCGCAACCAGATGCGGAGCCCTGGAGCCAGACGCCACCGCCGACGACGAGTACTACACTGAAGGTGCCTACTACTACATGCAGGCTCCTGTCGACGACCATGAGTAGTTTAGGAGGATCCCAGGCAGGAGGCCTGCGCCTATTTCGATCTGTATCCCAGTTTGTGCTAGCCATCTTATGGCAACTTGTTTAACTTATGTCTGTACTCTGATATTGTTGCTTCCACTGACTCGTCTATGATCGAGCACTTGTATTCGAGCCCTCGAGGCCCCTGGCTTGTAATATGATGCGTGTATGACTTATTTTACTTTTAGAGTTGTGTTGTGATATCTTCCCTGAGTCTCTGATCTTGATCGTACACATTTGCGTGCATGATTAGTGTACGGTCAAATTGGGGACGTCACACACACACATATATATATATATATATATATATATATATATATATATATATATATATATATATATATATATACTAGCACATATGCCCGTGCGTTGCAACGGGAGAATTAATTGATGTGTCCACCGAAATAACCATGCTAATGGCCCAACAACATCCGGTGCCAGCGAAAATTCATATAAGTAGTACTACATTAAGAAGCATGCTACACATACAATACTTTTGGTGTGGTTTTTGTACGACAATTTTGATCTTAAAGAACCTGATTTTCAAAATTTTCATACAAAGCCATTATTTTTTAAGTTGAAGCAATGCTTGAAATTTGCATAAAGTCGTAAAAAAATCTTAATAAAAGGGTTTTGTTAAACGTATTTTGGGCCATCTCTTCGTATGCTTGAAGATCAATAAAAGAATGTCTACGTCTAAGCGAAACGACCCTAGTTCATTGCATGCCAAAAAAATCAAACCCGAATGATGAACGGTTTTTTTCTTTTCTGTTTTTATTCTTTACGTATGAAAAAACG
>NC_041393.1:342449183-342450073 GCF_002162155.2 Triticum dicoccoides
GGTATAGAAAAGAAAAGTACTAACTAAGTGTGCACTATAAACACGATTGTAAAAATTACTAACATGTAAGATAATATCATATTTAGAATCTACACATTTTTCTGAGCGATTTTCATATATAAAAGGCTAGATTTGGAGTTAGCGTTTGAAAGATAGTAATATTTCAAAAAATACTTGAATCTGTGGAAAAAAAGTTTAAAAAGTAGCTGGGCCAAGACAATATCATATTTAGAATCTGCACATTTTTCTGATAGATTTTCATATATAACATGCTAAATTTGGAGTTAGCGTTTAAAAGATATGAATATTTCAAATAATATTTGGATCTGCGAAAAAAATGGTAAAAAAAATGAGCTGGGCCGAAGCCGGGGAAAGGCAGAAAAATGGGACACAGATGGGGATCGAACCCAGGTCTCCCGGCTGGGAGAGTTGTGCCCTAGCCAGTCGGGTGCTTCTGCGGTGATTGATCACGAACACAACCAGTGGCCAACTAATAAAAACGAATCGTTTTTGCCACCTACGGGTGGCATTGGTGGGTAATTCTTGCCAATTCCGAGGGTAGTTTTTATGACGTACGACCAGAAACCCAATTTGCTTTATTATTATAGATATAGATATAGATATAGATAGATAGATATAGATATATGTATATATATATATAGGATGGGTCTATTATGATAACACCCTTAAGACCTTATTATGCACACAGCTTTCTTATTCCGATAACACCTCCACTCGCCGCCGCACCCACGATTCCTTCGGACCAACCCCCACCTGCCTCCTCCTCCGGCACACCCCACCTCCATTTGCCACGATTCCCCTCCCCTGATCCACCTTCTGCCCCGCCGGTGCCGCCCTCCCCCGATCCACCTTCTTCCCCCGCCGGCGCC
>NC_041393.1:342450274-342455663 GCF_002162155.2 Triticum dicoccoides
TGCCGCTCCACCCGTATCCGGCTTCTTCCCCCGCTGGCGCCGCAGTTGGCCGCACCCCCCGAAGTGAACTGCTCGTGCCACCCCGCCGCCCCTAACTTCCCCTGCTCGATCTCGCACCTTCTTAAGACTACAGTTCGGCTCCCGGCGGGCTGCTGTTGCCTGGCAGCGCCGCCGTGCAGTACGCGCATCGCAGCCATGCGGTTTGCTGGCAACTCTGGACGGGAGGCCCTGGCGTGCAGCTCGGATGGGCTGCGTGCGCGGTTCAGATGGGCCAGAAGCGTCGTGCCGCCGGTCGCCCCTACCTACCCCAGCGTGAGCCCGGCGGCCTTCCTCCACCGCTGGGTCGTCGGGTCTGGTGCGGCCTACCCACCGTCAAGGAGCCCCCCACCCCTTCCTTCTCGCGAGCCCCATGATATACATAGCGCCGACGGGCGTCGGATCCCTGCACCAACCGCCTGGATCCACCCCACACCCCGTCGCCATGTCGCTTCGTCGAGACCTCCCAGGTACACCGCGACGCCTCACCCAGAAACCGATGAACTACAGGCCACCACCCATGAAGCCGCCGCGGGAGCACTAGTGAGCTGCTCCACATTTAGTGATTGACGAGATGTTGGGGAATATGCTCCGCCGGGCATCCACCGACAAGATCCCATCGGTGAGATGCCCATTGACCCTCTTCTCCTGATGTGGGTGCAGCACCAGGTGAGCGCCCTTGCAGTTCGATGCAGCACCAGGTGAGCGTCCTGAGCTCGTTCTTGAAGCCCGTGGAAGAGGTGCAGATTTGGGTGCCGATTCTTGCCGACCGCTCGATTGGCCTCCATCTTCTGTTACTATCCCTCTTACAAGCCAGGTACATTTCGTTTCTTGCTCAACTAGCTCTCTTCTCACAGATTTTCTTTATGCTAGACACACGCCAGAGTACATGGAGACCAAACGCTGATTTGGGATGTTAATGAAATCTGACACGGGGAATGCCAACTCTTTTGCAGTGCCCCGTCTCTTCACTGGCGGCATTGCTCATTTCTACGAGGGTTACTATGCTAGCAAAGGAATCAATATCGTGAAGGGTACTGTGGCTAGTGGTTTTGATGCTGATGCCAATGGAGATGTGAGTTCTGACTTCTGAGTATACATCTGCAGTTTCAGTTTGATAGTGGTGTTTGAAGTGAAGGAATTGAATCTGTTTTTCTCTCTTTACTTGGCAGGTTAGTGTGGTGAAGCTGAAGGATGGAAGAGTACTCGATGCCAACATCGTCATCGTTGGAGTCGGTGGCAGGCCGCTGACAGGCCTCTTCAAAGGCCAAGTTGAAGAGGAGAAGGGTGGACTCAAGGTTAGTTTCATTTTTGTGTTGATGAATGCATCCAACTAACACTTGGACAAAATATTATCCAACTGATTGGCTCAACCTAATTAGCAACTGTACACATCACTTTGTGCATCTTGTCCTTGCCGCTGCCTTAAGGTTTGACATTATCTTTTATCCTGTTTTTTAGCCAGACTGACACATTCTTCGAAACAAGCGTCGCTGGTGTATATGCCATTGGTGATGTGGCGACTTTCCCCATGAAGCTGTACAACGAGCCGAGGAGAGTGGAGCACGTCGACCATGCTCGGAAATCAGCAGAGCAGGCAGTAAAGGTAAGCAATCCTTGTTAGGCCCCATTCACAAACCCGATAGTATTCAACTGTTTGTGCTTTTTGAACTTATTTTAATCATGGTTTGTGTCAATGCACTGTAATGTTGTGCCATACTTACATCTCTCAGTGGTTAATATGTCCAACTTTATTCCTGGCCAGAAGAAGGATTTGTATGTGAAGAGTGTCCAGCGTACTATTATCTGGATGGGAAAGAAGCAAGAATCGGTTGAGGATGTTCCCTATAGTAACACTGTTGCTTTGGTTGGTTTGGATCAGTTCATCACCAAGAATGCAACCCTGACAAATGAGAAGGAAGTTGATGCCTGCCCAATCAGGGCAATGAAGTTCTTTGTGTCCCCCGTTGTGCGTGTTGCTGTTCAATGCAAGGTGGCTTCTCATCTTCCTAAGCTTGTTGAGGGTTTGAAGCGGCTGGCGAAGTCTGACCCTATGGGTGGTGCTGAAATTATTGTTTCACCTCCTGTTGTCTCCTTCCGTAGATAACTAAAAAGAATGATGGCCAAAAAACCGCAGTACACTTTTAAAAAGATGCAGTTCTCTTGTCCTGGCCATGTAATTCGGATGCATTTTAAAAAGTTAATAAAAGAAATAAAATGAAGCCGATCACTAACATTGGCCATGTGGTCCACATAACCTATAATTTTTTTAAGAGAAAAGACAAAATGTCATGCGGTCCGCTTCCATGTATGCCGAGGTTCATTTGCACTCGTCTCTGTGGTCCATTCTCGTTCATAAAAAAGTTAAAAAAACAACAAAAACTCGCCCGACAAAAGAAATTATGCAGCTCGCTTGACCCTTGTATGCGGTGCGGTTTTTCGTCTGAAGCAGTGTGATTTTATGTTGGATGAAGCTCACTCGTCAATTTGAGTGTTGGATGAAGCTCACTCGTCAATTTGAGTGTCACAAAAAACCGAGTGTCACAAAAATGTTTTCGTGTGTCTCAGAATTCAGTCGACTACATCAACACTTGCAGTGCCTTTGGTCTTCGAATGTTGTTCACTTTTGAGAGTGATGTTGTTCACTTGCGTATGAGAAAAAAAAGTCTGACAAAAGAAATTATGCAGCTCGCTTGCCTGTCCGATGCAGTGCGGTTTTTATTTCTGAAGCAGTGCGGTCGGCCTATGATGTTGTTCATCCCGTAAGTGCAAAAAAATTGTTACGTAAACGAAAAAAAATAATGCGGTTCACTTCTTGATAGTGTTGTGATTCATTTACACCAGATATGAAGTGCACTTTACTTTCTCGTCCTTGAAAAAAATCACGTTTGAATAAAAGAAACCATGCAGTTCTCTTACCTGTATGATGCAGTGCGGTTTTTCATCCAATGAAGTGCGGTTTTCTGTCAGATGAAGTATCCACGTCGGTTTGGGTGTCGCGAAAACAGAGTGTCCGCATTTTGGTAAATTCGAAAATCCTCTTAAACCGTAAAGAATTACAGAGAGTGTTCTACATGGAAGAGTTGTGTATCGTCGATATCTTTCCAACGGCGTATTGTTTGAATCATTCCGACCAACGGTTTGCAAAAATTTCACGAAAAACGGCCGCTGCCACTCGTCGTCCGCCGCACGATTTTCAAAATTAACTTAAAACCGTAAGGAATCTCAAAAATATTTCAACGTATGAAAGTTGCGCCTCGTTCGTAGCTTTCCAACGGCGTATCACACGCCTCGTTTCGACAAACCGTTCAAAAACTGGAGCGAAAACAGTACCGAAAATTTTAAAAAACTTGAAAAACAGAGTTCCGCGATTTAGTAAATTTGAAACTGCTCTTAAACCGCAATGAATTAGAGAAAGATTTATATATGAAAAAGATGCGCCTCGATGATATCTATCCAACGGCGTATCATTTGCTTCATTCCGACAAGCGGTTTAGAAAAAAACGCGAAAAAACGCTCGCTGCCACTCGTCATCCGCCGCACTATTTTCAAAACTGCTCTTAAACCGTGTGGAATCTCGGAAAGTGTTCAAGATGTCGAAGTTGCGCCTAATCCATAGTTTTTCAACGGTATATTACACGCCTCATTCCGATAAACGGTTAAAAAATTAGATCGAAAACAGTACCGAAAAAATAAAGCGTGCAATTTTTCCGACGAGAAGTTCACTTGTGTCTATTGCAGCGCTCGTCGTCAAAATGATGCAGTGCGCTTTTGTTGAGGTGCAGTGCCGAAGTGGTGTGCAGAATAGTTATTCTGCTAATATTAGCAGAATAGACCATTTGTATATATATATATATATATATATATATATATATATATATATATATATATATATATATATATATATGACGCCCATATGGGACACCTAGGTGCCTGGGCACCTTGCCTAGAAACCGTTGGATGACACTAAGATGTGTGCACATGTAATTAGTATTAGCATTAATTGAGAATTAGTATTAGGAAAGAATTATTGCTAATTATTGCTTGATATGAACACTTAATACCCAACCAAATTAAGCCCATACATGTCTCATACGTCACATAGGCTGATATTTTTTGCGTATAATGGAGGTCGTATTTTTCTTATGTGCTCTCCTTTATTTTTCACAGAATATCTAATACCTTGGATAAATCATTAGGTATATACAAACATAACCCAAAATATCTTAGATATGTTTTTGTAGTTTAGACGTAGCCATATTTTACTTTAGATACAAATCTCGATTGGTTATGTACAATATTTTCCAAGCATTTTCGCACAACCGGGTATACAAGTGTGTAGACACCATGAGTATTTGCACTTGAAGTATATTATTGGATGTATAATATTTTCTTACATTTTTTCACATAGCTGGGTATATACGTCGATCAGGTATGTACAATCATTTCCTACCCTTTTTCATATAGCCGGTTATATACGTCGATCGGGTATTAAAATATTTTCATCAGTAGGTATTGTATAACCGTATTAGATAGTTAGAAAACAAAAATAAAATGCAATTAGTCAAAATACAAATTATTGTGTATATACATACCCGCATACGTACATTCTTTTGTAAGTAAGTATATGATACCCATTTTAGATAATTAGGAAACAAAAAATGTAATAGTTTAAAAAATAAATTATTGAATATATACGTACATGCGTATGTATATAACTTCATTCGTAGGTATTAGATACCCATATTAGATAGTTGGAAAATAAAATACACGTATTATATACCTGCAACAATTCAAACAAAATCAGCATTAATATGTTTTATCATATGGTAAGTCTTGCATGCCTAAAAGTTAGAACCAAAAATAAAGCATAAGCATGGAAAGTCTTGCATAAAGAATAATTAGGAAACAAATTAAATACATCACGGTTTCCAAAACGATCAAGGTGCCCAGGCACCTAGGTGCCCCATCTATTTTACCTATATATATATATATATATATATATATATATATAGGTAAAACTGTGTCTATCATAGCTTGCCACAGAACTAGTTAAGACTTGCTAAACATTTAACGGTTTAAAAGTAAGTAAAAAATGAAATAAATAGGGAGCCTCACTCTAGTATAATAAGATGATCCAATGGTGTGATTGTGAAAATAAGCATTTATGTGTACTCAGCAAAAAAAACAAGCATTTCAGCTCACTGCAGGATCAATATATATTGAAACATTTGTTCTTTTTTGTCCAGGACACATGCAGTCATATTTTCTTAATCCCTCTGTTGGATCATGTTATATTATAGGTGTGTTGGTTCAGTATTTTTTTCATGATTTTTAAGAATTTTTACACCGT
>NC_041393.1:342456009-342489580 GCF_002162155.2 Triticum dicoccoides
GGTCTATTCTGCTAATATTAGCAGAATAACTATTCCGCACACCATTTCGGTACTACACGCTCAACAGAAGCGCACTGCATCATTTTGACGACGTGCACTGCAATACAGACTAGTGAACTTTGTGTCAAAAAAATTGTGTGCAGTGTTTTTCTGGTACTGCTTTTGGTCTAATTTTTTAACCGTTTATCGGAACAAGGCGTATAATATACCTTTGGAAAGCTACGGATTAGGCGCAACTTCTCCATGTTAAACACTTTTCGAGATTCCTTGCGGTTTAAGAGCAGTTTCAAAAACGGCGCGGCGGACAACGAGTGGCAGCGAGCGTATTTTCGCGATTTTTCCTAAATCGTTCATCGGAATAAAGCAAATGATATGCCGCTGGAAAGATATGATCGAGGCGCATCTTTTTCATATCTATTATTTTCTGTAATTTGTTACGGTTTAAGAGCAGTTTCAAATTTGCTAAATCGCGCAATTACGTTTTTTCGAAAATTTTGTAATTTTTGTATTGTTTTTGCTCCAGTTTTTGAACCGTATGTCGAAACGAGGCATATGATACGCCGTTGGAAAGCTACGGCCAAGGCGCAACTTTCGTATGTTGGAATATTTTTGAGATTCCTTCCGGTTTTTAGTTAATTTTGAAAATCGTGTGGCTGACGACGGGAGGCAAGGCCGTTTTTCATGAAATTTTTGCAAACCGCTAGTCGAAATGATTCGAATTATACACCGTTGGAAAGATATCGACGAGGCGCAACTTTTTCATGTAGAACACACTCTCTAATTCCTTACGGTTTAAGAGCAGTTTTAAAATTACTAAAATGCGGATACTCTGTTTTTTCGCGACACCAAAATCGGCATGTGTAATTCATCTGATAGAAAACCGCACTTCATCGGATGAAAAACCGCACTGCATCAGACGGGTAAGAGAACTGCATGGTTTCTTTTATTCAAACATAATTTTTTCAAGGACGAGAAAGTAGAGTGCACTTCATATCGGGTGTAAATGAACCACAACACTATCAAGAAGTGAATCTCATTATTTTTTTCGCTTTCATAACATTTTTTTTGCACTTACGTGATGAATAACATCATACAGCCGACCGCACTACTTCAGAGTGAAAACCGCACTGCATCGGATGAGCAAGTGAGCTGGATAATTCTTTTTGTCGGGCGTAATTTCTCTTACACGAGTTTTTTGTGAGTTTTTGTTGTCTTTTTTTTCAACATTTTTTCATGAACGAGAGTGGACCGTAGAGATGAGGGCAAATGAACCACGACACATGTTGAAGTGAACCTCATTGCTATTTTTTGTTTCGTTTAAAAAATCGCACTTTCATGTTGGGCACAAGTGAACAACATCACTCTTAAAAGTGAGCCACATCCGAGAACCAAGCGCACTGCAAGTGTTGGTGTAGTCGACTAAATTTGGAGACACGAAACAAATTGGACATCATACAGAGGGGTAATGAGCTGCTACAACAAATGGAGTAATGAGCTGCTACAACAAATGGAGTGAACTACTTTTTTCAATCGTCTCACAAACAAAACAAATTGCATCAAAAAAAGAAATGAACCTCTTGCATTAGAAAAAGAAGTGAACCTCATGTGGGGATTCCCCCCCTTTTTTTTACAAAAGTGACCACTTTTTTTCACAAAGTAAACCACTATTGTTTTTACAAGTGAATAACAAAGAGTTTTCACAGTGAAGTACATGATGTTTGAATAAATTATGAACAAGTGAAACCGAAGCAAAATTCAGAAAAAAAACAATCGGGTCCCTAAAGGTCTATTGGCTGCACTTCCACTGATACAAAAGCGCACCACTCAAAAAATACAAAATTGCAGCCTGCATGACATCAAACCACACCACCTTGCACACAGGTGACACCATTGGACTAAAGCAAAAAAAATATGCAGAGTGAATTGCAACAGAAGATTCACAGTGAAGTGTCGGGGCACACTAATGAGCAATTGAGCTGCGTTCGCAAGAATACGTTACTTCCGTAGCAAAAAAGAAAAGAACTTTGCTGCACCAAAACTACATTTTGTCGATCAATAATCTGAAAAATTAAACTACACTGCAGTTTTAAAAGGACACACACCGACAGAACTACTTGTGGAGGCGCACTGCACCGCTAGCATACGACAGTCTCACAGCTATCTCTCCCGCTGTTAACTGCATGCGTCTTGTAGCCGAGCTGCACGATGATGTCCACTCGAGAGAGGTGGAGAACGAGCCTATGGCTGACTAGCCGGTGATGCCCCTGTCCTTGCCTAATCTTCCCTGCAGTGTGGACAGCATCGAGGTGGACTGGGAGCTGCGCAAGAGCACTACCTAAATTGGACGGTAGCGCCACCGGTGGGATGCCTGCAGCAAAAAACAAAATTTGAAAGCATAGAAGGAATTCTGGGCTGCAAACCACATGGCGTGTGAGCTGCACTACGGCGGTCACGAAATGCTCACCTTGTCGTGCTTGCAGTAGGCTGCAGAGCATAGAGCTGAATAGCCGTCGAGGGAGCAGTCCCGGTCTCAAGCACCACCATGAACTGGGGTGCGGTCGTTGCCGTACACTTTCACGAACTGATGAAGAACACACAAAAAGAATCAGGAATGCAACTAGCAGCCAAGCTAACTGCCCTACATAAATCACACAAAAATTTGAAGAAAAAAGAACTGCATACCCACAGTCAAGACGCATACAACCACACATTCATCTGCACACCAAAAATATGAGAAAAAAAACTGCACACCCATGATCTCCCGCACTGCAGGATCACTCCTCCCGAACTGCACAACCCATGAGCAGTGGGCCGGCTAATCGACGGTGGGACGGCTGGGGGAGCACAGTCCCTCCTCCCTCTGCCCATCCCGCGCGCCTTCATCCTCTGTTAGAGAGGAGGAAGAGAATCCGGCAGTGAGAAGGCTCGGATCCGGTAGGGGTGGATGGATCTATTCGACACCGAGGGAAGAACTGCACGCACGCTCCACAACAACTTGACGGCTCACCTGCACGAACTTCATGGGCGCACTGGCCTCGACACCTCCATGGTCGGCGCTGGACAAAGGAGCAGAGGTCCTCTGGCTAGACGAGGTGAGGAGCGTGGTGTCGCGCGGGGTGGCGGTGGGTCGGGTCACGGAGGCACTGTGGTGCATCGACCAGGGGCGCAGCTGGGGCTGCGGTGGGTGGGACCTCCTCGGCGCCCGCATTTTGCGCCTTGATCCAGAGCTTTGCTCAAGGGCATGCGCCGGCGACTGGATCCATGGGCGGCAGCACCCATCGCGGGCGGATCCACAATCGGGGGCTGCAGGTGGCGCGTCGATGAGCGGATCCAGCCGAGCCCGAGCATGGGATCGCTGCTAATGGAGGAGAAGGGCGGGGGAGGAGGGACAACATGGGGTGCGGTTGCTTGTTCCACCGCCGGTGGAGCTGCTCTAGCGGGAGTGGTTGGGAAGGATGTTGGTAGGGCGGCGCCATGGGCGGCTTGGGAGGAGAGGGGGCGGAAGAAAGCTCCGCGGATTTGGGGGTGGAGCATGGGAAGGAGGAAGAAGGGGATCCGGCAATGGCGCCGGTAGAAGGTGGACGGTGCGGGGCGTGCGGCAGTGCTGCAGTAGGTGGAAGGTAGGTGGTGGTTTGGATCAGGGGAGGGGGAACTGGTTTTTGTGCGGGAGGTGGGGGTGGGGATGGGGATGCGCCGAGGGGTCGAGCTTTTGCTGCAGTTTGTTAGTGGGGTTGGGGTAGTTTAGTTCGCGGGTGCGGGACAGTACTCGGTTGTTATCAGAATAAGGATTTGGTGTGCAGAATAAGACTCTAGAGGGTGTTATCATAATAGACCCACCCTATATATATATATATAACACACGATGTATATATATTTATATATTACACTTACACAACATTAATATAATTAATTAAGGGTAGCTAGATTAAAGTTCACGCGATACACATGATTGAACAAAGAACAATATATAAGGGGGATAGTAAAGCCCTAGCTAGCTAGCTAACATTACATAACTAGCTAGGGCAGCTAGGGCAGCAGAACATGAAATCCGCATCTTCACCAGCCGCTTCACCATCTTCACCGTCATCTTTCACCTGGGCCTTCACCACCGGCATCTTCACTCCGCGTGCTCCTCCTCGCCTAGATAATAGGGGAGAGTGTGCACGTGGTCTTCAGCGGGGAAGATGCTCTCGACGTCAATGAAGATGTTGTAGGTCATGAATGTGATGAACTCGCAGCCACACCAAAACACCTTGCCGAGAAGGTAGTAGGCATTGAAGCGATTAGTGAAGTGTGCGAGGAATGTAGTAGGCGGTGAGCTGGCGTTGGGATGCATCTCCTCAAGGCGGAACATGATCAGTGAGCCCGCTGGGAGGTGGGCAAAGCTAGGACGGAGGAACCGCTCGGCCAACTCCCTAGCACCCCGCCACCTCGAGATCGCCCACACACGAAGTGTGGTCTCCACCATGACGCCAGCAGGGTAACACCACTCCGATATGGTGGGTGGCACGAGGAAAGTGGGCCCGTAGTATTGCATCTTCGATTGGATCTTGCTCTGGCTAATTTAGTGAAGAGAAGAGAAGGGCAACGTAGATGGAAGAGTGTGTTAGAAGAGGTACATGTGGCAGGGTGGTTTAAATAGCCGTGTTGCTACACTGAAACAAGGCATGTTGATCTATATGCATACATGCCCTTGCCCTTGACTTGCATGTAATGCGCGTGCGTGGGGGTGCATCGTCAGTAGTGCCATTGCTTTAGGGTTCACACTGAAAAAGAGGCCACGCATCAAAACGAGGCACTTTGACCGATATGCGCGGGCGTGGCCAGGGAGCTGCTCCGCTGAGTTAATGCGACAGAGCTGAGTCGAGTGACCAGCAGATGTGTTATGTGGCAGCGTGGCCAGCAGCTGTCCGCGGCAGTGGCATAGCCAGCAACTATCCGCGGCGATGTGGCCAGCAGGTGTCTATTGTGGCTTGGCCAACAGTTGTCTTTGGTGGCACTGTGGCTAGAAATTCTCTGCGGTGGCGCGTAGCCAGCAGCTTTCTGCATCGGTACCATGGGCCATGGCCAGGGCACTAAATCGAGGCGGCACGCATGCATGCAGGTCAAGGTCAAAGATTCCCACATGCATAGTAGACTGAAACATCAAACCATGACCCATCTATCCTACGCAGCCCGCTCCAACACTTGTCAGCAGTTAATGGTTAAACATTGACCCGACAGCAACGTCCTGTTTGAGCATTTGTGAGGGTTTCAGACAAGGGGGTGGGGAAAGGTGAGCAAAAGTTTCGAGCATGGGCAAAACTGAGCACAACTAAGGAACCAGGGGCACAAAAATAGAAATCCCCAAATACTATGTCAGCTATATGATCATGCAAAACAATATGACAATGATGGTGTGTGTCATAATAAAAACGAATGGTGGAAGTTGCATGGCAATATATCTTGGAATGGCTAAGGAAATGCCATGATAGGTAGGTATGGTGGCTGTTTTGAGGAAGATATAAGGAGGCTTATGTGTGATAGAGTGTATCATATCACGGGGTTTGGATGCCCTGGCGAAGTTTGCACCACATCTCAAGGTGAGAAAGGGCAATTCACGGTACCGAAGAGACTAGCAAATTGCGGAAAGGTGAGAATGCGTATAATCCATGGACTCACATTAGTCATAAGAACTCACAAACTTATTGTGAAATTTTATTTGTCCTCGAAGCAAAGTACTACTACGCATGCCCCTAAGGGGATATATTAGTAGGAAAAGACCATGGCTCGTCCCCGGCCTCCACTCATAAGGAAGACAATCAATAATAAATCATGCTCCAACTTCTTAGCATAACGAGAGACTATACGTGCATGCTGTGGGAATCACAAACCTTAACACCAATATTGTTACTAAACCACAATCATTCACTAGTACCTCCCACATATTACCATCTTTATATCGCACAACTATTGCAAGGCATCAAACTTATCATATTCAGTGATCTATATGAAAGTTCTTATTATATCCCTCTTGAATACCTATCATATTAGGAACAATTTCATAACTTGTGCATATTGCCATTACATTTATTAAACTCTCAAAATTATATAGCTAAAGCATGAGAGTGCAACTTTTTCTTTACAATATAACCATTGTCATGTTGTAAAAGATATAACTGAAGTACTAGAGCAACTGCCTAGCTCAAAGGATACAAGTGAAGCACATAGAGTATTCTAACAAATCATGATTAGTGTGTCCCACTCAAAAAGGTGTGTCCGGCCAAGATGATTGTGGAAAACTAAATAGCAAACACTCATATAATACAAAACGCACCAAGCAAAACTCATATCATGTGATGAATAAAAATATAGTTCGAAGTAATTTATCGATGGTTTGTAGACAAAAGAGGGGATGCCATCCGGGGCATCCCCAAGCTTAGATGCTTGGGTATCCTTGAATATTACCTTGGGGTGCCTTGGGCATCCCCAAGCTTAGGTTCTCGCGGCTCTCAATTCCTTCATCCATCGTGATTTCACACAAAACTTGAAAACTTCAGCACACAAAACTCAACAGAAAACTTGCGAGATCGGTTAGTATAACAAGCCAATCATAAACTTTAAGTACTGTTAACCCACTCATAATTTATTATTGCATATTACCTTCTATATTCTAACTTAACCATGGCTTATACCCCCCCGACACAATCCATAGATTCATCAAAACAAGCAAACAATGCAACTAAAACAAAATATGTCAAAAACATAACAGTCTGTAATGATCCGACTAAGTGCAATACTTCTATAACTCAAAACATCTGAAAAGTTAGGACAACGTGGGAAATTTGTATACCAATCATGTGTAAAAAGTGCAGAATTTTGAACGCACGAGTGATTTTAAACAATTCCGCTACTAAGTGCAAAAGTTTCTGTTTTTATTAGACATTGTGTACCTGAGCATGAACACATACAATCCTACGGAAGTGGCACTCCGAAGCATACGGAAGACACCACGCTGAAGACAGAACTGCACATAAGGTATTACAGTCTGGTTTTATTGGCCTACTCTCTTCAAGGATGCACATAAGTTTGTCCTTTCTTGTGATGAATGTCAAAGAATTGGTAATACTAGTAGACGTCAGGAAATGCCTATGAATTATTCACTTGTTATTGAGCCATTTGATGTTTGGGGATTTGATTATATGGGACCTTTTCCTTCCTCTAATGGGTATACACATATTTTAATTGTTGTTGATTATGTTACTAAGTGGGTAGAAGCTATTCCAACCAGTAGTGTTGATCACAACACTTCTATTAAAATGCTTAAAGAAGTTATTTTCCCGAGGTTTAGAGTCCCTAGATATTTAATAACTGATGGTGGTTCACATTTTATTCATGGTGCATTCCGTAAACTTCTTGCTAAATATGATGTTAATCATAGAATTGCATCACCTTATCCCCCTCACTCTAGTGGTCAAGTTGAATTGAGTAATAGAGAAATAAAGTTATTTTGCAAAAGACTGTTAATAGATTTAGAAAGAATTGATCTAAGAAACTTGATGATCCATTGTGGGCATACAGAATTGCTTATAAAAATCCTATGGGTATGTCCCCTTATAAAATGGAAAAGCATGTCATTTACCTCTTGATTTAGAACATAAATCTTATTGGGAAATTAAAGAACTTAATTATGATTTCAAACTTGCCGGTGAAAAGAGGTTATTCGATATTAGTTCTCTAGATGAATGGAGGACACAAGCTTATGAAAATGCCAAGATGTTTAAAGAAAAGGTAAAGGATGGCATGATAAAAGAATTCAAAAATGGGAACTCAAAGTAGGTGATCAAGTTTTATTATACAATTCTCGTTTAAGATTCTTTGCAGGAAAGCTTCTCTCCAAATGGGAAGGACCATATATCATCGAAGAAGTTTATCGCTCCGGAGCTATCAAGATAAACAATGTCGAAGGCACTAATCTAAGGATGGTTAATGGGCAAAGAGTTAAACATTATATCTCAGGTACGCCCATTAATGTTGAAAGTTATCTTATTCAATTAATTACAATGAAGGAGCACATAAGACAGACATTCTGGAACGCTCTAGAATCCTGAAAAGGAGTAGGTATCTGGTACGGTACGTAAACCGACTCCAAAAGTTCCATAAAAGTACTTTTTGTTCGTTTTGAAATATTTAAAAATTAGGAAACTAATAAACAGTCTGAAAAGTGCACGAGGGGGAGACAAGTCCAGGGGCGCGCCCTACCCCTCTGGGTGCGCCTCCCAGGCTTGTGGCACCCTCATGGACTTTCCCGTCTCCATTTTTCTTCCATCCTGCACGAAAATAATTCACTATATATGCTTCCTGATGCTTCGACACCCGTATCGCAAGATTCTCCTCTGTTCTTGTTTCGTGTTGTTTTTCTAGCAGATCTGACAATACGTCGCCCCAAGACTCGGACGAAGAGAGCTATGTTTCCTACTATATTACAAACCCAAGGATCTATGGAGATATGGATCCTTATGGTTGGTCCATGGAGGAAGAGCAAGATGTTGATTTGAAGGGAAAGGGAGATACGAGTTAAAAAGAAAATAAATCCCCTCTGCCTCAACCAGGAGATATGCATGTGGAATTCAAGAAGTCAAGCCTCTCAAAGACAGTAAATGAATCTAAGTTTCAATTTATCCTTTTTCATCTTCTACAGCAAAATAGGAACATGTTATGTGAAATGCCATTAGAGCTCGAGCAGGACGTCAGCAAGTTGAGGGAGGAAATTTGTATTCTTAAACGAAGGATGAAGGACAAGCCCATCACTTCACCATCACCACCATCACTGAAGAAGGAGACTTGACTACACGGGTATGGGCAACACCCTTGGCTTGTGCCAAGCTTGGGGGAGGTGCCCCGGTATCGTATCACCATCACTTTTATCATCATTATCTATCTTAGTTCGATCCTTAGTTATTTCGTGATTTAGAAAAAATAAAGTTTTAGTTTAATCTATTTTCAAGTGCTTATTTCATGATCTATATATTTATGTAATCGTGTGAGTGTTATATAATAAAGAGTAGTTTTTGAGTTTTCTTGTTTCAATCTTAGCAATGAAAAATAAATAATAAAAGAATGAAAAGATCATATGCTAATCCCATGGGGGTAATAACTTCACGTAAAAGAAGTATAGTAGATAAAATTTGTTGGAAGTTGACAAACATATCATTGGTCATTGATGCAATCCATTAAAAAGTAATGAAGGAAGAGAGATCTCACATATAAATATACTATCTTGGACATCTTTTATGATTGTGAGCCCCCATCAAATATTCTATATCAGTTAGTTGACGTTGGACAAGCAAGACAACGTAATGAGTTATGATTGCTTATATTCACACAGAAGTTATATTTTCATGGATCCTCTAACATGTGGTGCTTCTCTAGGATCTTTTGCTATCCAAAATTCGAACTAAGTAGAGATACTACATGTGCATCCAAAACCCTTAAATCCAGTTTCATGTCATGAGAGTCCACCATATCTACATATGGATTGAATAAGATCCTTCAAGTAAGTTGTTATCTATGTATAAAGCAATAAAAATTGCTCCTTAATATGTATGATCTTTTATTGTAAGGGAAAATAAGCTTTGTACGAACTTGTGATGGTGAAGAAATAAAAGGAACAAACCGCATAATAAAGATTGTTATCACAAGGGGCAATATAAACAGATGTTCCTTTACATAAAGAGCTTGCACATCCAAAAACAAAAAGCGCATGACAGTCATACTTGGGCCTAAGGGAAGGCATTGTGGAGTAGTAATTATATGATGGGTTGCTAGAGTGGCAGAAGCTTAAACCCTAGTTTATGAGATGTTCCGTGAGGGGCTGATTTGGATCCATATGTTTCATGCTATGGTTAGATTTATCTTAATTCTTGTATAGTAGTTGCGAATGCTTGCGAGAGGGGGTAATCATAAGTGGGAGGCTTGTTCAAGTAAGAACAACACCCAACCACCAGTCCACCCACATATCAAATCACTACTAGGAAAATGCTTATAGGTAGACATTTAGCAGTAGCGTTGGTTAGATACCCATCGCTACTGCTATTTAGCAGTAGCGCCGGCCAGCACAAGCGCTACAAGTGCACGTTAGTAGTAGCGCTGGATTTCACACCCCGCGCTGCCGCTAAGCCCACCTATCTGCTTCCCCCCGCGCGGGCCCGAGCACCACCCCTCCCCTCACTCACACTCACACGCTCACACCAGATCGAATCCCAGTCGTCCCTCGATCCGTCCGCCGCCCCCGCGTCCTACTCCGGCCGCCCTCCCCGGCGCCGGCCCTCCTCCCCTGCCGGCACCCCCACCCGCACCAGCCATCCTCCCCCGCCTGTCCCCTCCCCCGCGCCGGCCCTCCTCCACCGAGAGGTATACTCCTCCCTCCTTCCTCCTCCTCCCTCCCTCCCTAGTTATAGTTATTAGAGAGTAGTTAATTTTTAGGTGTTTTAGTTGAATTTGTAGGTGTTTTAGTTAAATAATGTAGGTGCTTTAGTTGAATTTTTAGGTGTTTTAGTTAAATTTGCAGGTATTTTAGTTAAAAAGGTAGGTTCTTAGAATAATGTAGGTGTTCTTAGAATAATGTTGAATTTGTTTTAGGTGTTTTAGTTGTTTTAGGTGTAGTTAATAGAATTTTAGGTGGTTTAGTTGTTTTAGGTGTGGGTAACAGAATTTTAGGTGTTTTAGTTGTTTTAGGTGTAGTTAACAGAATTCTAGGTATATTTTTAGTTAAAGCAATTGTTGTTATTTTTTTAGTTAAAGCAATTTTTCCTGTTTTATGCAAATTTGCAGTGGACATGTCATATTTTGAACATGTCACATTTTGGACAATGTCATATTTTTCCGAGTGGCCTATGTTTTGCCAGAAATGTTGATTAGTTTACGTTCTGGCAAATTTCAGGCGCTCGATTGGTCCTATTATTAGCAAAGGTCATGTCAAATTTCGCTAAGTGTTTATTAATTTTGTTTTCATAATTAAGCATTTTGTTCTCGACGTCGACGATGCCTATCCCGCATCGTCGTCGTCGACTCGGCAGAGGACTCCTGCTTGAGCCGAGGGGCCATGTCCGGGACTGGGCTCCGTCGGGCTGGTACTGGGTTGTGCTACCTTCTGGTGAGTGCAGCTTAGTGAGGAGCCAGCCCGTCGTCGACCCGAAGCTTCTTTGGTGGCGGTCACGTGGGCCTGCATCGATGGAGAGGCTTCAGTATCCCGCGCAGGTGGTTCAACACCGTGTCACGGAGGAGAACGCGCACGTCCAGCGCTACTTGGTTGCGTTGGCGAACGACCGGTTCTCCAATACCTGGCCGATTATTTGGGGATCTCACCAGAGCTATGATCTGGTGATGGTTCCTTCTCTTTGGGTGTCCACCGCGGCCCACTGAACCTAGAGGAGCTATTATTCGAGATGTATTAGTCTTATTATATGATGATCTTTGCTACAAACTACTATATATGTATTTGATGATGGATTATTAATTACCTATTAGTTATTTGCTTATTGAATGCAAAAGATGAGCGCGGTTTGTGCTACAAACTACTACATAAGTATTCATGATGGATTATTAATTACCTATGAGGAAATGTCTGACGACGAAAGGGAATTCGCTATGTGCGATTACTGCAAAGATAAGCGCGTATGTGCGACAGGCCTCACCTGGTAGAAGGTCGGCGCTTCAGCATCAAGCTCCAAGAGACCTTCGATGTTGATACGGTATGCAACGATGACAAGTTTTTTATGTTATTTTTGCACGACTTCTCTGCTTCTTCAATGTGTAATTTCCGTCTTTTACAATTCGACTAGCTTATCCCATGCCATGCAAGATGCTATATCTTGGAGAAGATGGGTTTTGAAGATCATGAAAGCACGGAGACAAAGATAATTCAACTAAGAACCCATCATGGTTATGATTTTGCTGTAAAACTATACAATTCTGTGAACTCATCCAATTTTGGTTGCCCGAATTGGGAAGCCCTTTCCAAGGCGTATGATTTTCATGAGGGTATGCTTCTCACCTTCGATCTTGGTGATCCTGACATCGACAAAAATGATATGACCATTTGGGTCCTTGTTGACACGCTTCCAGTTCTACCGCTGTGTGAGTTTCTTAAACATATTTACTAAGTAATTTATATTGTTAATTTCAAAATATTTGACAGCTTATTTCCATTGACAGCTTATTTTCATTCTTCAAAAAGTGTACGGAAGATGGTAGACAGAACCTACTACTACAATGATGAAGCACAATTAACTTATAAGGAGATAGATGGTCTTATCACTTTTTTTACTAATCTTGAGAATTACAATAGCTATTATCGAATTCCTCAAAATTATGGTCCATATGTGCCACTAGTGCATGCGGTATGCTACGGTAACATGAATGGAGATATCATGGTAAGATTTTCTACTATTACGACATCCGTGCATCTTTGAACATTGCTAACTACATTGCTAACTACAAATTTATTACTATGTTTTTGAACAGAAAATCCCGATGGATTGTGTGCCTCATCTGATGTTGCCAAGAGGTCGCGTTGAAGTTATGAGCTTACGGCCACCACGGCTAGGTCAGCCACAGTATCCACATCACTCCTGTCCATATCGGATTTCTAAAAGCGAGGAAGCCATGATAATAAATGATTGGAAAAAATGTTTCAACCATCGTAGAGAGCTACTTGGAAGCAGCATTGTGCGTAGGCCAAGACTTGGAGACAGGATGATCTCCGTTCTTCATTATGGAGAGTTCAGTTTCCTTAATGAAGAGTCAATGCCTATCTTGTTTTATGATATTTTACCTAAGAGAGGGTAGAGTAGGTCCTATGAGAGGAGTAGGTCCTAGGTAGAATGTGTTATTATGTGCTATAATGTGTTAGAGTTGATGAGGAGGATGAGGAGTTGTGATTATGACTAGTGACCAACTTGTTATATATATGATATCTCATTGACGAACATTGTTTGGTGGTGATGACTACTGGTAATGAATATGCTATTTAAATAGACTAGTTCATGATGAGTTGTTATTGTATAAAAGATATATCTGTTTAAACATGTACAATGCCAAAATATTAAAAAGAAAACATAAATGATAGCAGTAGCGCTGGCCTAAAAATGCGCTACTAGTAGTTGAACTTACCAGTAGCGCTGGTCTATAAACACGCTACTGCTAGAAAATAGCTATAGCGTCGTAGCAGTAGTGCTGGTACCCGCGATACTGGTAGCACAAAAACAAGCGCTACTGGTAAGCTTTTCTCTAGTAGTGAATTATCAAAGTAGCGGACGTGAATCAAACATGATGAAAGTGACTAGATGAATTCCCATGTGTCCTCAAGAACGCTTTGCTTGCTATAAGAGAAAGTTTCAGCCTATCCTTTGCTATAAAAAGGATTGGGCTACCTTGCTACAACTTTGTAACTATTTCTAATTGTCACTTGTTACCAATTATTTTGCTATCAAACTAACTATTACTGATAAATTCAGTGCTTGCAGAAAATACTTGCTGAAAACCGCTTGTCATTTCCTTCTGCTCCTCATTGGGTTTGACACTCTTACTTATCGGAAGGACTATGATTGATCTCCTATACTTGTGAGTCATCACTCTCTCAAAAGGTGTGTCCTGCAAAAAATGATTGTGGCAAAGTAATAAGCAAACAAAATAAAACTATGGCACAAGACGCTCCAAGCAAAACTCATATCATGTGATGACTAAGAATATAGCTCCAAGTAACATAACGATGAATTGTAGATGAAAGAGGGGATGTCATCCGGGGCATCCCCAAGATTAGACACTTGGGTCTTCCTTGAATATTACCTTGGGATGTTTTGGGCATCCCCAAGATTTGGGTCTTGCCGCTCCTTATTCCTTCATCATGATCTCACCCAAAACTTGCAAACTTTAGCACACAAAACTCAACAGAAACTTCGTGAGATCTATTAGTATAATAGAAAATTAGTAAACGTTAGGTGCTGTTGTAAACTCATTCATAATTATTCTTGCATCATTAAAATAAGCACACTATGCAACAAAAAATGGAAACTGTCTAAAATAGAATAGTATGTAATGATCTGAACAAAAACTGTACTTCTGTAACTCCAAACAATATGAAAAATTAGAAAAACATGGGCAATTTGCATATAAACCATGTGTAAGAATATCATAATTTTATCATGTTCCAGTAAATCATGAAAATTCCACCGGTAGGCGCAAAAGTTTTTTGTTTTTCCAAAGAATCAAGTCAACTATCAACCAAATCATCCCAAAGGATTTACTTGGCACAAACACTAAATAAAAAATAAAAACACAATCATTACAGTAACAATAATCATTTCATCACACAAAATGCAAATAAAAAGCAAAAAATTAAGATAACCATTGGGTTGCCTTCCAACAAGCGTTATTGTTTGATGCCCCTAGCTAGGCATAATTCATTGTTTAAAGTATTATCATCTTTTAAAGCAAGTCCATAGGTGTCTCTCATAACAGATTCATATGGTGGTTTAATTATATTCCTTGGTAAGTGTTCCATCCCTTTCTTTAATGGAAACTAGAACCTTGTATTCCCTTCTTTCATGCCATTAATGGCACCTATGGTTCGTAGGAAAGGCCTAGCAAGTATTATAGGACAAGACGGATTGCATTAAATATCTAGCACAATAAAATCCACGGGCATCTAATTTCTATTAGCAAGTATAAGAACATCATTTATACTACCCAATGGTTTCTTCATAGTCGAATCCACTAAATGCAAATTAAGGGAAAATTCATCCATATCGATGGGACCTAGCACGTCACATAAAGATTTTGGTATAGTAGAGACGCTAGAACCTAGATCACACAAAGCATTACATTCATAATATCTAATCTTAACTTCAATAGTAGGTTCCCATTCATCATGTAGTTTTCTAAATATAGATACGTCCAATTCTATTTTTCTTCATGAGCTTTAATCATAGCTTCTACAATATGTTTACTGAAAGCTTTATTTTGTTCGTAATCATTAGGTGAGTTCATCATGGATTGCAACAAGGAAATTCATTCAATCAAAGAGAATTATCGTCATTAAAGTCCTTGTAATCCAAAGTAGTGGGCGCATCACTATTTAAAGTCTTGACCTCTTCAAACCCACTTTTATTGTTTTTATCAATAAGATCATGCGCTTCGAACAATTGGACGCTGAGGGAGTCCTGGATTAGGGGGTGTCCGGATGGCCGGACTAAGACCTTTGGCCGGACTCCCGGACTATGAAGATACAAGATTGAAGACTCCGTCCCGTGTCCGGATGGGACTTTCCTTGGCGTGGAAGGCAAGCTTGGCGATACGATATGAAGATCTCCTCCCATTGTAACCAACTCTATGTAACCCTAGCCCTCTTCGGTGTCTATATAAACCGGAGAGTTTTAGTCCGTAGGACGAACAAGAATCATACCATAGGCTAGATTCTAGGGTTTAGCCACTCCGATCTCGTGGTAGATCTACTCTTGTATACCCATATCATCAATATTAATCAAGCAGGAGTAGGGTTTTACCTCCATCGAGAGGGCCCGAACCTGGGTAAAAACATCGTGTCCCTTGTCTCCTGTTACCATCCGCCTAGACGCATAGTTCGGGACCCCCTACCCGAGATCTGCCGGTTTTGACACCGACATTGGTGCTTTCATTGAGAGTTCCTCTGTGTCGTCGCCTTTAGGCCCGATGGCTTCTTCGCAAGTCAATCACGACGCGGTCCGGGATGAGATCTTTCTCCCCGGACAGATCTTCGTATTTCGTGGCTTTGCACTACGGGCTGACTCGTTTGGCCATCTGGAGCAGATCGAATGCTATGCCCCTGGCCATCAGGTCAGGTTTGAAAGCTTAAACTACACGGCCGACATCCGCGGGGAGTTGATCTTCGACAGATTCGGGCCACGACCGGGCACGCCGCACTGTCTCGATGGGCATGATCTAGCTCTGCCGCCGGACAGCGACCAGAGCGCCACTCAGGTGTTCACTCCGACCATTAGTTCGGAGCCGACTGCACTAGCCAGGGATGGACGGTTGGACGCCGCCCCAGGAGCCGCAATCTCTGCGGCGATAGAGCCGAATACCTGCCAAGTCCTTTGCAAGGCCGATAACTCCAAGGTGCCGGACTCTGTTCCGGACTCTGAATATTCTGCACCCCTTTCAATCGAACCCGATCGGGCTCCGATCATGGAGTTCACCGCCGCGGACATCTTTCAGCACTCGCCCTTTGATGATATCCTAAATTCGCTAAAGTCCCTCTCTTTGTCGAAAGAACCCCGGCTGGACTACGGTCGGGGTGGTTGGGATGCGGACGACGAAGTTCGAACCCCACTCACCACCCACTTGATAGCAATTGTCGAAGATATAACTGATATGCTCGATTTCGACTCCGAAGATATCGACGGTATGAACGCCGATAAAGGAGACGATCAAGAACCAGCACCTATAGGGCTCCGGAAAACCACCTCATCATACGATGTATGCATGGTGGACACACACAACAGAAACGACAACGAGGACCAAAAGGATGCGGCCAGGGATTGCTCCCCCGAAAAACAATCAAAGCGGCGGCGTAAGCGCAAGGCCAAGCCCCACCTCGACAAAAACCCAGCCATAGAGCAGGGTGACTCAACGGACGATGAACATGCTATCGAGCATCCGTCCAAGCAGGGCGGACAATCCGAAAAACCAATCCCCGGGAAAGATAATAGCCCGGACGACCTCACACCAGACAAATTGGTGGAACATCAGAACCTCCACCAAAGGCTCGTCGCCACTGCACGTAGCCTGAGAAAGCAGAAGCGGAGGCTCAAGACAGCGGAGGATGCACTCAGGATCAGATGGGGCAAAGTACTCAATACCGCACACAAGTACGGCAGTAGTCGCCACACAAAGAGCTATCCGAAGCGGAAACTACTACCGGAATTTGACGAAGAGGCCATAAAGCCCCCACAGTCAAAAAATAAGGAAGCCACAAGGTCGGATAGACGACCCTACGATCAATCTCACGCGTCAAAGGACGCCACACTCAATATAGCGCGCGATCCGTCCAAGAATTCACATCAGAAAACTGGCCCTACCAGATCCATCTATAGGCCAAGAAAGCAAGCTCCAATGAGTGATGCAACGCAAAAAAATACCCGAACATCATGGCACGCCTAAATACAGGGGCGCCGCACACCCCCTATGTTTTACCGATGAGGTGCTGGATCATGAATTCCCAGCCGGATTCAAGCCAGTGAACATAGAACCATACGACGGAACAACAGACCCTGGACTCTGGATCGAGGACTACATCCTCCACATACACATGGACAGAGGAGACGACCTCCACGCCATAAAATACTTACCCCTTAAGCTCAAAGGGCCAGCCCAGCATTGGCTTAAAAGCCTTCCCGAAAACACCATGGGAAGTTGGGCAGTGCTTGAGGATGCTTTTCGGCCAAATTTTCAAGGGACCTATGTCCGGACCCCGGATGCAGATGATCTGAGTCATATAACTCAACAGCCCGGAGAGTTAGCGCGGAAGCTCTGGAACAGATTCCTTATCAAAAAGAATCAGATAGTCGACTGTCCGGACGCAGAGGCCCTAGCAGCTTTCAAACATAGCATCCGAGACGAATGGCTCGCCAGACACCTTGGCCAAGAAAAGTCGCGAACAATGGCCGCGTTAACAAGCCTCATGACCTGCTTCTGTGCAGGAGAGGATAGCTGGTTGGCAAGAAGCAGCACCAGCGACCCGAATACGTCCGAACTCAGAGATGGGAACGGGAAGCCGCGCCGTAACAAAGAACCGCGTCGGATAAAGGACAACAGCCTGCTGAGCACGGCAGTAAACGCCGGATTCAAAAGCTCTCGGCAAAATCAGAAAAAGATGCCCCCCAAAGACGATAGGGACGAGCTAACCAACCTCAACAAAAATTTGGACAAAATATGTCAAATCCACAGCACTCCGGGGAGACCTGCAAACCATATCCACAGAGATTGTTGCGTCTTTAAGCAGTCCGGCAAGCTCAACGCCGAACACAAGGGGCTCAACACACCAAGCGAAGATGACGATGCACCCCACGAGCAGATCACCAGAGAACAAAAGAAGTTCCCACAAGAAGTCAAGACAGTAAATCTACTTCATGTGACGAAAGGGAAGAATAGAATGGCACCTACAACAACACGCGCCGTACAGCCAGCCCCGGGGGAGCAACCCCACTGGTTGTTACAACCAATCACCTTCGATCATCTGGATTACTCTAGAGGAGACCAGAACGCAGGGTGGACTGCCTTGGTCTTAAATCCAATCATTAACGGACTCCAATTTACAAACGCCCTTATGGACGGCGGCAGCGACTTGAACCTGTTATATCAGGACACAGTCCGCAAACTCGGGGTAAACCCAGGCGCAATCCACCTCGGCAACACTTCCTTTCAAGGAGTAACGCCAGGTTCGGATACCCCAAGTATGGGTTACCTTACGTTAGAAGTCATGTTCGGATCACCCGACAACTTCCGAAGAGAAAAGCTAACATTCCACATCGCCCCATTCATAAGTCGCTATCAAGCGCTACTGGGACGTGAAGCTTTCGCCCGCTTTAACGCAATACCGCACTACGCATCCCTTACACTTAAAATGCCCGGTCCAAAGGGCATCATCTCATTACAAGGGAACATAAATTGACCCCCAAAGTACGGGCAGGGGTGCGGTTGCCTAGACAGCCGCCCACAAATCCAGCCCTACTATCCTGGACACGCCTCGATGAGTCTGGCGTCAATATGCTTAAATTACCGCATACCCTCGTGCAAGGGGCTCCGTGTGCTCACGCCCGGAGACAATATGGCCCAACTCTTGCTCCAACTATATTTTGTTTATTTCGATATAGATTTCTCGCACGCTTATTTTTTACTAAGTTCATCTCTTTCGCAGACGAACATCGTGCTACGCCCGTCCAGGATACGGCACGACAGAGACACAGGCGCAGACGTGCAGCAGGGACCCATTCCAAGGATTCTTTTCAGATTAAGACCCTGCGTAAACCTTTCTTACTGTCTCTTGTTGATAACATTCCCCGGTTTTCTCTATAGCCGAGGAGGAGGCTGGCGTCTTGGCATGTGGCCACGCCAGAATTTTTGCACATACCTAGACACTAGGGGCTTTTTTACCAAGCGCTCTATTTTGGCCCATCTTCATAAAGACCGAACACCTTAGGGAGTGTTCGGCGTCGCGAGTTTGGCCCTATATGCATCAGCTCTGAATCATGTCTTTGGTCAAATGTTGGGTTTGCCCAGCTCCTGTGTTTTGTTGCCTTACGTTCCATTATATCGGCTAACGCGGCACCAGGAGAACTACTGTGATTGTGCCCCGGTTCGGCCGGGTGAGCACCTCACTAGAGAAAGCCGAAAACTGACTGTCATGATATAGCGAGAGACTGGTCAACCACTCGATGACTTTCAAAATCTTTAGGATTTCCCCGGATTAATGAAGGGCCACTTCCCGGTCAGGCACACTCGCGCCCCGAATTCGGGCGAGTGCGGTGCCCCTAGGGGCTATTCAGTAGTCCCACTGTCAAACTCCTATGGCTAAGTGAAAGTGATAAAGCATTATAGTCCGGTTGCCTAGTTCGCCGCGCCACCACCTCCTTTATAGGACCAAGACGTTGGATTAAGTGTGAATAGGCGCCTTTTTGCAAACACCCCCGCATTCTATGCGTGGGGGCTGAAGCCAACGACTGCCATCTTTCAGGTTATATACAAATATATACATTAAACGGCCGCACAGGAGGCATCATGATTCTTGCAAGCACAAGTATAAAAAAAGCTTTTTTCATAAAAACACAACTCGTCTTACAAATAGTATAAGCTATTCGAACACAACATCCTTCGAGCACTGCGACTCTATTATACGAGCGCCAGGAAGAACTTCCTCAAAATAGTGCTTGGCAGGTACTCGGCTTTCGTCCAAATCTTGGGACGCAACAATACTGGCCTTCATATCTGCCTAGTATGTCTTGACACGGGCAAGAGACATCTGTGCACCCTCTATGCACGCCGACCTCTTCATTGCATCAGCATGCGACACCGAACCAAGGAATTGCTGCACCAAGCCAAAATAACTCTTCGGCTCCGGCTTCTCTAGCCATAGACGACTCGCAACATACTTCATGGCGAGTCCGGATAATCTGTTCAGCTCCGCCCAGGCGGCTAAACGGTCGGAAACTGACAGTGGGCGTTCTGGATTGTGGTACTGCGACCAAAAAAGCTCTTCCAATTCATGGTCACCTCGTCTATGGAAGTGTTCGGTCGCGTCCGCCGCACTTGCAGCCAAATCCAGATAAGCGTTGTCCGAACTCCACTACCGGTCTAATGGAGCATACTTGGGGTCTCCGAACTTCATCCGCAGCATATAAGGCTTTCCAGCCGTGATATCTCCGGCCTGACGCAGCTCCTCCTTCATCGCTCTCATGGCAGAGCGAGTATCCTTGGCTTCGGCAGTGATCTTTTCAAGATCCTTCTGAGCCGCCCTATCTTCTTGTTCAAGCAATCTACAACGGTCGGTAGCATCCCTCAATTTTATGGCCATCTCGGCCATTTCCTTCTTGCTCTGACAGTGAGCAGCCTGTTCGGCTTTTAGCTCTTCAGCCGCTTTAACGGCAGCCGCATCACTCTTCCTTGCTTGCTCCTTTGCTCGGGCAAGTTCCACCCGAAGGTTCTCCACGGCAGCAGCACCATCTACATAAAACATATATAAGGCCCGAGCATCAAGCCCCTATTGTTGGGTGTCTTTTGAACATACCTTGAGCCTCGTCTAGCCGCTTATGTACAAGCGCGATGTCAGCATCTGCTACGTCAAGTTGCCGCTTCAGTTCGGCAGATTCATCAGTCCGGCTAGCCACCGAACGCCTCGCCACCTTCATGGAATAGGCGGCACATTATACCTGGGGTTATGATCCTCTGTGCGCCGTCACTCATGACGACACACAGAGTCTCAGGGGCTACTACTCATACAGCAAAAGATACACCTTTTTACATACCTCAAAGCCTGCTAGTAAACTCCTGGCAGCCTCGTACAATCCGCTTTCCATGGATGAAATCCTTCCCATCACCGTATCCACCAACATACGGTGTTCTTCTGAGATGGACGCCCCACTAAGCAGATCCTTCAGCCCCTCCGCCGGTGCGCAAGAGGGTGCCGGACTAGTCTGATGACCTTACCCAGGGTCCGGACTTGAAAAAGCCCTCTGGGACGATACCTCGGGGTCGCCAGCCTCGTAAGACGGTGGAACAAGGGGAGGCGTTTCGCTCTCTATCATCTCTGGACGAAGATCCCCTCAAGATGAGCTCTGCTGAGAAGGGTTGAGATCTGAACTGCAAGATAATGTTTCGGTTATTTTCCTCGGGAATAAAACATGAATGTGATTCATTATGGAACCCCTCCCTTCACTTACGCCTCGGGGGAGAACGGGTCCCCTTTAGGGGGCGATTCGGCTGAAGCATTCTCCGGTGCTGAACCCTCTGACGAAGATTTCTTTCCCCGTTTTGAGGTTATCACCTCCAGGTCTTCAGAGGCAGTCCTTTTCTTTCCCTGGTCGGGAGAATTTTCGATTCTTCCCTTCCTAACGGCCTCCTTCGTGGAGGTGGTAGCTCCTTGGTTCCCTCCTTCACCTTCCGCCAACGGCGCGGCCTCCAGCATCCTGGTCAGCATGGGATTCGGCACGGTCTCGGGCAGGGGGGCTGGACACCTGATAAGCTTTGCCTTTGCTATCTACTCCTGTTCAAAGGGCAACTCTGCTAAAGGGTAGATTTGATAAAAATATGGATAGTGAGTGCAAATACGGGGCTACTTACTTTAGCATCCGGGCGGTTGCAGCTCAGACCAGCGTCCTCGGACAAATCCGGACACCTTGCTTGTGATCCGAAGAACAATTTGTACATCTCCATGGGTGTCATTCCCATGAAGTGTTGTAGGACCCGTGGTCCCTCAGGATTGAACTCCCACAGGCGGAGAGGTCGACGTTTGCAGGGCAGTGTGCGGCGAATCACCATGACTTGCGCCACCACGGTTAGATTGATATCTCTTTCTAGGAGATCTCGAATACGGCCCTGCAGCAAGGGCACATCTTTTGGCGGCCCCCAGATAAGTCCTCCATTAACCCATGATGCCAGCCATGGTGGGGGACCCAAGCAAAAAGTAGGCGGTGCCACCCATGTGGTGCCCCTAGGAGCTGTGATGTAAAACCAGTCCCGTTGCCATAAGCCGAGCTCCTCTTGAAAAGAGCCTTCGGGCCATGGAGCGTCGTCCATCTTTCTTATTATAGCCCCTCTGCACTCAGCGTGCTGCCCCTCAATCACTTTCGGTTCCACTTTGAAGGTTTTTAGCCACAATCCGAAGTGAGGGGTGATATGGAGGAAAGCCTCGCACACGACAATGAATGATGAGATCTGGAGGATGGACTCCGGAGCTAGGTCGTGGAACTCCAGCCCGTAGTAAAACATAAGCCCCCTCACAAAGGGATCAATCGGGAAGCCTAGTCCCCGAAGGAAATGAGATGCAAACACCATGCTTTCACCAGGCTGGGGGCGGGAACAACTTGCCCTTGAGTAGGCAGTCTATGCGAGATTTCGCCGGTTAGATACCTGGCATCTCTTAGCTTTCGCACATCTTCTTCCGTAATGGAGGAAGGCATCCACCGGCCTTGAGGGTCGGAGCCGGACATCTTCGAAGGTCCGAAGTGGCTAAAACTAGAGCTTTGGTGTTGGAACTCGAAGCGAGGGGCGGATTTGATTGGTTTAAGGACAAGGTGGCCGGGCCTTGGTCCCTTTATAAAGGAGGTGAATACCAAGAGCCCTCCCCGTAACCGTTTGAGACTCGCTTTCAATTAGGGAGTCATACCTGAGTCATGGTTGGGTTACCCGTGCCCGTATTGATGAGAATCCCGGAATAAGGGGACACGATCTCTGCTTTGACAAGACGTGCCAAGGAAACCGCCTCGCTAAACACGCTGAGGTGGAACAATAAAATGAATAAAAGCCGGGCTGTGGCATGATGTCACGCCGCGGCATACGTCAGCAGATCCAATTGATACAAATGTTATTCTCTCTACGGTAGAACGTGGAACTTATTTTTCAGAGCCGGACACTACCCTGGTGTTCAACATCTTCTATGAAATATTCGGAGGAGGAACCCGCCTTGCAATGCCGAAGACAACTTGCGCGCGGGACTCGTCGTCATTGAAGCCTGGTTCAGGGGCTACCGAGGGAGTCCTGGATTAGGGGGTGTCCGGATGGCCGGACTAAGACCTTTGGCCGGACTCCCGGACTATGAAGATACAAGATTGAAGACTCCGTCCCGTGTCCGGATGGGACTTTCCTTGGCATGGAAGGCAAGCTTGGCGATATGATATGAAGATCTCCTCCCATTGTAACCGAATCTGTGTAAACCTAGCCCTCTCTGTGTCTATATAAACCGGAGAGTTTTAGTCCGTAGGACGAACAAGAATCATGCCATAGGCTAGATTCTAGGGTTTAGCCACTCCGATCTCGTGGTAGATCTACTCTTGTACTACCCATATCATCAATATTAATCAAGCAGGAGTAGGGTTTTACCTCCATCGAGAGGGCCCGAACCTGGGTAAAAACATCGTGTCCCTTGTCTCCTGTTACCATCCGCCTAGACGCATAGTTCGGGACCCCCTACCCGAGATCCACCGGTTTTGACACCGACAAACGCCTTCTAGCTAAAGTTGACTCATCTGCAGTCCCCTTTTCATCAAGTTTTATATTACTAAGCAAAGTTTCAAAGGTGTCACGCCAAACATTTTAATATATTCATCATGATTATGATGAAAACCAGGTGGAATTGCTTTTTCTAGAAATTCTCTCCTAGCTCTTATCCTAGCGGTTATTTCTCTACTTTCATTCATGGAGACTTGGATAGAATTTAGAGATTCGGTAATATCAGGTGGAATTTTTCTAATTTTAAGAGTATCCACATCATGAGCAATTACATCTAGGGATGAAAATGGAGTGGAAAGTTTTGTCTTTTCCGAACCAAAAATGGAAACGGAGAGGAAATATGAAAACGAAAATGGAAATTTGCAAAATGGAAATGGAAATGGAATTTTTTTATGCGAAAACGGAAACAAAAATAGAACAGCGTGGAAACGAATCTTTCGGTTTCTGTAAATATGGAATTTTCGTTTCTACTATAGGTAGCCCAACTACCAAAGAACACACAATGACACAATGGGTAGAATGAGCAGAATTGATCATTTGAGGACCAACTTTTACTACCACACACGTACTCAACTAGACCCTATACGGGATTGTCATGTACTACTACAATACTATCCTATGTTGCTAACATAACCATATTATTTTGTAGTCATGTTAACAATTCCATAAATTTATTTGTTTTTTGTTTATATTTCTCTATGATTCAAGGAGGTTTTAAGTTCTGGTCAACAAACCGTTTTGTTTCTGTGTCCGCTCTGTATTCGCTCCATGTCTGTTTTTGGTAGTATTTGTTTTCGTATTCGTTTCGGGGTTTCTGTATTCGTTTCCGCTTCTGCAAAAAAATATGAAAACAAATATGGTAGCACCTAGTTCCGTCTGTTTCCGCGTTGTTTTCATCCCTAATTACATCCATGTTTCTAGCCATATCATCAACTTTATGTAGTTTTTCTTCCACCATGGCATTAAAAATATTTTGAGAACTAATAAATTATTTAATGTTGTTCTAAAGTTAAGTAGGTATCCTATTATTATTATATGAATTACCATAGGAATTATCATAATTATTAGAGGGATTACCAGGATACAGTCTAGGATTGAAATTCCCTCCATAAGCATTGTTGTTGAAATTATTTCTAGCGATAAAATTCACATCAATAGCATCATTATTTTGCTCAATCAAAGTAGATAATGGAACATTATTTGGATCAACATGAGTATTTTTACTAGTAAGCATATTCATAAGAGCATCCATTTTATCACTCAAAGTAGAAACTTCTTCACCAGAGTTTACCTTCTTACTAGTTGGAGCTCGTTTAGTGTGCCACTGAGAATAATTTGTCATCATGTTGTCGAGAAGCTTCGTGGCCTCTCACAAGTAATCCCCATAAAGGTACCACGCACAGCAGAGTCTAGAAGATTTCTCCACAAAAAATTTAGTCCCGCATAATTTTTTTGTATTATCATCCATAGTCTTAATCCATGATTGGGAAAAAATAATCATTAATTTCATTCTCTCCTAGGATTGTGCAACATGTTCTTTCTCAAGTTGCTTAAATTTCATGATTTGATTTCTAAGACAAATAATCTCAGCGTGAGGAAAATACTTGGCAATAAAATCATCCTTACATTTATCCCATGAATCAATACTATTGTGAGGTAATGATAAAAACCAAGTTTTAGCATGATCTCCTAGCGAGAAAGGATATAATTTCAACTTAAAAACATCATTATATACATCTTCTTTTCTTTTGCATATCACATAATTCAATGAAGTATTAAGATGGGATGCATCATCTTCATTAGGAGTTCCAGCAAATTGTTCTGTCATGATAAGATTTAGCAATGCAACATTAATATCCTATGACTACGCACTGGTGGCAGGAGGAGCAATTGGACTACTAATAAAACCATTGTTAATACTATTCGAGAAGTCACACACCTTAGTATTTTCTTGAGACATAGTGCAAAGAAAATAAGAAAGCAAACTAGCAAAATAAAATATATATATTGCTTTTTGTTTTATTTTATAATGAGACTATAAAAGCAAAAAAAGGCAAATAAAAATTAAAGCAAGTAAATGACAATTTGTGTGAACGAACTTGTAGGTATTTGTTGATGTCTCCCGGGCAACGGCGCCAGAAATTCTTTCTGCTACTTGTGAGATGCGTTGGGATTTTCCCCGAAGAGGAAGGGTGAAGCAATATAGTAGCGGCTAGTATTTCCCTCAGCGAGAACCAAGGTTATCAAATCAATAGGAGAACCACAGAAATTCCTAGTAAGTAGTACCTGCACACACAAGAGCAAATACGTGCATCCAACACGGGCAAGAGGGTTGTCAATCCCCTTGAACTCGTTACTTGCAAGGATTAAATCTGATAGTGATAGATAGATAAATTCCAAAGTAAAATTGCAGCAAGGGAATTTTGGTTTTAGTAATATGATTAAAGTGGACCCGGTGGCCATAGTTTTCACTAGAGGCTTCTCTCTTATAATAGTAGCATACGGTAGGTAGACAAATTACTGTTCGACAATTGATAGAAAAGCACATAGTTATGATGATATTGATTGCAATGATCATGTATATAGGCATTACGGTCGTGGCACATAGACCGACCCCTGCTTGCATCTACTACTATTACTCCACCCGTAGACCGCTATCTAGCATGCATTTAGGATATTAAGTTCATAACAAACTGAGTAACGCCTTAAACAAGATGACATAATGTAGATAGAATAAAACCAAGCAATATGACTAAACCCTGTCGTTTTACCCTTAGTAGCAACAATACAATATGTGCCCCGCTACCCCTGTTGTCACTGGGTGAGGACACCGCAAGATTGAACCCACTAAAAAGCACATCTCCTGATGAAGATAAATCAATCTAGCTGGCCAAACCAAACGGATAGATCGGAGAGAAATACAAAACTATAACAATCAAGCATAACAATGTTCAGAAGAGACTCAATTACTTTCAAAGAATAATATGATCATAAACCCATAATTCATCGGATTGCAACAAACTCATCGCAAAAGAAGATTGCATCGAATAGATCTCTGAGGAGAACATTTTATTGAAGATTAGATAGAGAGAAGAAGCCATCTAGCTACTAGCTATGGACCCATAGGTCTATGATGAACAACTCACACAACATCGAAGGAGCAGCAAGGTTGATGTAGAGGCCCTCCGTGATCGATTCCCCCTCCGGCAGAGTACTGGGAAAGGCCTCCAGATGGGATCTCATAAGAATAGAGGCTTGCAGTGGCAAAAAAAAAGTAATTTGGGTGCCTCTCTTTGGTTTCCCAATTTTAGAGAATTTATAGAGGCGAAATTAGGTCATTTTGAGCCATGAGGGGCCCACAAGGCACTTGGGCACGCCTGCCCCCCTTAGGCCCGCCTAGGTGCCTTGTCGCCTGCTCGTTGCACGTCTATCTCCTCTTGATGCTTCTAGGGTCTCTTATGTCCGAAAAAAAATCATCAAAAAGTTTCGTGGCATTTGACCTTCGTTTGGTACTGATTTCCTAGAAAACCAAAAATACGCAAAAAAACAGCAATTGGCGCTTCGCTCTAAGTTAATAGATTAGTCCAAAAATGATATATAATTGTGCATAAAACATCCAAGATTGATACTAGAATAGCATGGAACAATCAGAAATTATAGATACATTGGAGACGTATCAAGCATCCCCAAGCTTAATTCCTGCTCATCCTCGAGTAGGTAAATGATAAAACAGAATTTTTGATGTGCAATGCTACCTAACATGTTCGTCATGTAATCTTTCTTTTATGGAATGAATATTTAGATTTAAATGATTCAAAGCAATAGTCTATAATTTGACATAAAGACATCAATACTAAGGCATACCAACAAACAATCATGCCTTTCAGAATATCAATGCCAAATAACGCTATCCCTACAAAATCATATAGCCTTTTCATGCTCCATCTTCTTAACACAAAGTCATGCACAACCCGATGACAAGCCGAGAAATGAGTTCATATCTTTTAACACACTTTGGCCTTTTCAACTCCCACGCAATACATGAGCGCAAGCCATGGATATAACACTATGGGTGGAAGAGAGTATGGTGGTAGAGCTTAATATGGAGCAGACAAAAAAGGAGAAGGTCTCACGTCAATGAGGCTAACCAATGGGCTCTGGAGATGCCCATCAACTGATGTCAATGCAAGGAGTAGGGATTGCCATGCAACGGATGCACTAAGAGCTATAAGTCTATGAAAGCTCAAAAAGAAAACTAAGTGTGTGTGCATCCAACTTGCTTGCTCATGAAGACCTCAGGCATTTGACACGGAAGAACAAAGATTTGCGGTGGCAAAAGAATTATTTTGGTGGCTTCTATGGGGGTTTCCCAATATTTGAGAATTTGTAGTAGTGGAATTAGGTAAGACGGAGCCACGTGAGCCCACAAGGTAACATGGCATGCCTACACCCCTGGGCGCGCCCTCTTGCCTTGACATCTCCTCGTTTCGTGTCTGATCTCCTCCCGGAGCTTCTAGGGTCTGTTATGTCCAGAATAATCGTCAAAAAGTTTCTTAGCACTTGGACTTCGATTAGTATAGATTTTCTGGAAAACCAAAACAAGCAAAAAACAACAAGTGGCACTAGGCATTGGGTTAATAGGTTCGTTCCCAAAAATAATACAAAATTGCATAAAAAGTATCTAAGATTGTTAATATTATAGCTTGAACCTGTCGAAAATTATAGATATGTTGGAGACGTATCAGTAGACGATTAATACGAAAGGTAGATGTGAGGAACGCCTCACCCCAAAACCAAACGGGGATGGAAGCATGGGCAAGAATAACGAGTCCAGTTTCCACAATATGTGGTGTTTGCGTTTAGCTGTGTCGTTCTGCTGATGGGTGTAGGGACATGAAACATGGTGTGCAATGCCTTGAGCTTGAAGATATTTATTAAAACATTGATTGATACGTCCATTTTGCATCATGTTTTCCTACTTTTATTTATAGTGTTCTTTATGAAATTTAATACTTTGTGGAGTAATTCTAATGCCTTTTCTCCTATCATATGCAAGGTTTACACAAAGAGGGAGAATATCGACAGCTGGAATTCTAGACCAGAAAAAGCTATGTCTGAGATACCTATTCTGCACGTCTCCAAATGAGTTGAAATTTTACAGAGAATTATTTTGGAATATATGAAAATAATAGAGAAAAGAAATACCGTGGGGGGCACAGGGCGTGCCACTCCCTCCAGGCGCGCCCTAGTGGGTAGTGGGCTCCCTGGCCCACCTCTGGTGCCCATCTTCTGGTACATAAGGTCTTTTGACCTAGAAAAAATAGGGAGAAGACTTTCGGGACAGAGAGCCGCCATATCGAGGCGGAACTTGGGCAGGAGCACTTTTGCCCTCCAACAGAGCGATTCCGCCGGGGTAACTTCCCTCCAGGAGGGGGAAATTGGAGCCATCGTCATCACCAACAACCCTCTCATCTTTGGGAGGCCAATCTTCATCAACGTCTTCAACAACACCCTCATCTCAAACCCTAGTTCATCTCTTGTGTTCAATCTTTGTATCAAAACCTCAGATTAGTAACTATGGGTGACTAGTAGTGTTGATTACATCTTGTAGTTGATGCTAGCCGGTTTATTTAGTGAAGATTATATGTTCAGATCCATTATGGTATTTATACTCGCCTGACCTTGAGCATGAATATGTTGTCTGAGTAGTTACTTTTGTTCTTGAGAACACGGGAGAAGTCATGTTGCAATTAATCATGTGAATTTGGTATTCGTTTGATATTTTGCTGATATGTATGTTGTGATCCCCTTAGTGGTGTTATGTGAACGTCGACTACATGAGACTTCACCATCTTTGGGCCTAAGGGAATGCACTGTCGAGTAGTTATTAGATGATGAGTTGCTAGAGTGACAGAAGCTTCAACCCTAGTTTATGCGCTATTCCGTAAGGGGCTGATTTGGATACATATGTTTAATGATATGGTTAGATTTTATCTTAATTCTTCTTTCATAGTTCTGGATGCTTGTGAGAGGGGTTAATCATAAGTGGGAGGCTTGTTCAAGTAAGAACATCACCCAAGCACCTGTCCACCCACATATCAAATTATCAAAGTAGCGAACGCAAATCAAACCAACCTGATGAAAGTGACTAGATGAAATTCACGTGTGTCCGCGAGAACATTTTACTTATTACCGGAGACCGTTCTGGCCTGTCCTTTGCTACAAAAAGGATTGGGCTACCTTGCACTTATTGTTACTATTGTTACTTGTAACTACTACAAATTATCTTGCTATCAAACTACCTGTTATCGAAAATTTCAGTGCTTGCAGAAATTACCTTGCTAAAAACCACTTGTCACTTCCTTCTGCTCCTCGTTGAGTTCGACACTCTTGCTTATCGAAAGGACTACGATTGATCCCCTATACTTGTGGGTCATCAGGACTCTTTTCTGGCGCCGTTGCTGGGAGCGATCTTGGTAAGTGGAATTGGTAAGGAAAAATGTATATTATGTGCGGAAATTTACTGTCACTTGTTACTATGGAAAACAATCCTTTGAGGGGTTTGTTCGAGGTATCTTCACCTCAATTGGAAACACAAAGAGTTGCCCCTCAACCTACTGCACCTACTAAAAATATTGGTTATGAAATTCCTTCGGGTATGATAGAACAACTGTTAGCTAATCCTTATGCAGGAGACAAAACGAAGCATCCTGCTATGCATTTGATACATGTGGATGAAATGTGTGGATTGTTTAGCTTGCAGGTTTTCTCAGAGATGAATTTAAGAGGAATATTTTCCCTTTATCTTTTGGGGGAAAAGCATTGACATGGTATAGGCTATGTGATGATATTGGAGCTTGGAATTGGAATCGATTGAAATTGGAATTTCACCCAAAAAAAATATCCTATGCATCTAGTTCATCGTGGTCGGAATTATATATATAACTTTTGGCCTCATGAAGGAGAAAGTATTGCTCTAGCTTGGGGGAGGCTTAATTCAATATTATATCCATGCCCAATCATGAGCTCTCAAGAGAACGCTACGCGTCCGCCGACCGATTTTTTGATTTTATCTGTCGCCTCAACGACTGTTGGATGCCCGACCTGATAGCCGCCCGATCTACTGTCCACGCCCAGCATGCCCACTAGTTATTTCCCACAACAACCTCTTTGTTGCAGAAACATTATAGCACTCTTGCTCCCGGTTCTCGATAGATCTGCGCCCTGCATGCCCACTAGTTATTTCCCGCAACAACTGCTCTGTTGCAGAAACATTAGCACTCTTGCTCCCGGCCACCGATTCATCTGCGCCCCGCACAGTTTCGCAACAAGAGCATTTCCCGCAACAATGCTTTTGTTGCAAGATCTGGTCTTCTCTGATTTCCTGCAACAATGCTCTTGTGTCCTAAAGCTCCATCTAGCAAATCCCATCAACAATCTTCGATGAGCTCTTGTTTCTGAAACACTAGCTCAGTTCCACACTTAATAATGAACACCTGCATGAAAAAACAATAGCTCTATTTCGGAAACAATAGCTCTATTTCAGAAACAATAGCTCTGTTTCAGCACGGCTCGGGCGACTCCGGCGAAGCTGCGATGCACTGGCAGATGTTGCGACAACGGCGGAGCGGGAGGCGAGGCTGCTGTTGTGCTTCTAAGCTACGCTTGAAGCAACGATAGAGGCAGAAGCGATAGGCTAGGAGCACGTGGGCCGGAGTTGCAGCAAGCATCAGCAGCCATGGTAGACGGCTGATGGGGCGAGGTCTTTGGTTGAGTGCGGGGCCAACGGGTACACAAGAGAGAGGAGAGGAAGATATGAGGATAAAAATTCTTGGCGGGGAGGATGGATAAGGTTGGGATGTGGGGAGTGGGACGGGACCACCAGGGCACGTGGCGGACACCAAAGGAGGCTGATGGAGAGGTGGAAATCAGCCGGTTGAAGACAATATTTTCCCTTTCTCGTGATGATCAATCCATGCTTAATACTTCTTGTACTGGTTCTTTTGTGAAGAAGACTATTGAATTTAGGTGGGATCTGTTGGAAAGAATTAAACGCAACTCTGAAGACAGAACTCAACGATGGTTAATAGTCAGGTGTTAAGCTTGAGTTTGATTGTGTTAAATCTTTATGAATACCAATGTTTTTCACAAGTTTAGCACTAAATATAGACATGACTCTGAGATATTGGATTCTTTTTATGAATCATTTGCTACTCATGTTGATCTTCCTAAAGAGAAGTGGTTTAAATATCATCCCCCTATTAAAGAAGAGATTGAAGAACCAGTTATAGTTAAGGATGAAACTATCATTTACAATGTTGATCCAGTTGTTCCTACTTCTTATATTGAAAAAACCACCTTTCCCTATTAGGATAAAGGAACATGCTAAGGTTTCAACCATGGTTAACAAAAGTAATATTAGAGAATCTAAAACCTCTGAACAAATTAAGGTAAAACCTAGTATTGCTATGATAAAAGATCTCTTGGTCGATAATTTTGATGGGCATGTTATTTACTTCTGTGATGAAGCTGCTAGAATTGCCAAACCAGACTCTAAAGACAAAAATAAGCCTGTTGTGGGCATGCAAGTTGTCGTGGGAAACCACGGCCACCTATGGGGCCGTGAGCCCCTTTTTGGTTCGGCAGGGGGATAGACACGTTGCACAAAGAGCATAGAAGCGTAGCACAGCGCGGCAGAGATCACATGAGCAGTTTCACCCAGGTTCGGGCCACCGTGAGGCATAAAACCCTACTCCTGCTTTGGTGGATTGATAGTGGAAATATGGTGGCGGACGTAGCGCACTTGCCCGGCAAGGTTGCCTCAGGGCGAGAGTGGCTACGCACGTATGAGTGTATGAGGGTTTGAATCAACTAACCCTTTCTATGGTCGCCATGGGCCTCCTTTTATAGATTAAGGGGTCACCACAGTGGCAAATCAGTCTTTATGCACTAATTAGATAGCAAATAGTGCTATCACACCTAACTCTGCAGGTGACAGATCGCATTAAATGTGCCATCTAGTGTCACATCACAGCATGCTCGCAACCCTTGCCGGGTTGTTTCGCCAGCTTTGTACCTGCTTTCTTGACACGTCTCCGGACGGGTGTCATATGGAGGTGTTTGTTGTAGGAAGTGGCTGCCATGTGGCAAGAAGCAGCCACTTAGTCGCTTAGGGGCTTGACACCGCACTGATCGATGACTTGGGTTGCTTGTGAGGTGGAGCGGTGGCGTGGCTTGCCTTTGCTAGCCACGGCAGGCCTGCCGGGCGATCTGGAAGCTTGCTTCCGGGGCAAACCCATCCTTGCCAGGCTTGCCTGCCCGGCAAGGGAGGTTCTTTCCTTAGCGATATCTTGCTCCCCTGGGTCATCTTGGTATTCCTTCCGGCACTTGGATCCTTCAAGATAATTGATCCATCATGCTCGGGTTGATCATGGTGAGCTTGTCTTCAGGCCCGTGCACAGTCCGGGCAATGGACCCAGGGTTTGTTGGACCAACAAGAGCCCCCGGGCCTGGCACGAACACGCCGCTGGGTGTCGTTAGGGTAGGACCTAACCAGTGCACAAGCAAGAGTGTAGAGGTGGCTCCGTACTTTGAGATCTTCTTTGCTTCTCCATTAACCCGAGAATGGGTCAGTTTCTGGTTTTTCCACATGTCGTGTGAAATGTTACAGGAAAAACCAAGCCACGATCCACAGATCGCCCATGTTCGACGGTCATGAGGCAGAAACTGCCACCCACTTACCTCCCTCCCTTGGGGCACCCTCCACATGTACCGCATGCATTTTGTAGGGTAGGTGGTGGATGCGAAGGGCGCAGAAATGGGTGCCATGGCA
>NC_041393.1:342496064-342498179 GCF_002162155.2 Triticum dicoccoides
AAGACTATATGATAGTTGAGTATGTGGAGTTTGCTAAATGAAAGCTCTGACATAGACCCTTCCTGAAAATAAGATGAATTGTAATTGTTTGATGACTGAGAATGAAGTTTGCTAGTTTTCAAGAAAGTTTATGGTCTATGCTTTAACATGTGAATAGCTTGTTACTTGATCTTGAGAAGTTTTATGAGATGGACTACTGTTATGACATATAATCATGATAGAAAAGGTGATTGAAATTATCATTGATCAAACTTGTGCACCTGCTAGCATTCACACTTCATAAATTCTTTCTTTTATCATTTACCTACTCGAGGACGAGCAAGAATTAAGCTTGGGGATGCTGATACGTCTCCAACGTATCTATAATTTATGAAGCATTCATGCTATTATCTTTTATGTTTTGAATGTTTATGGGCTTTATTATACACTTTTATATTATTTTTGGGACTAACCTATTAACCGGAGGCCCAGCCCATATTGCTGTTTTTTTGCCTATTTCAGTGTTTCGAAGAAAATGAATATCAAACGGAGTCCAAATGGAATGAAACCTTTGGGAGCGTTATTTTTGGAACGGAAGCAATCTAGGAGACTTGGAGTTGAAGTCAAGGAAGCTTCAAGGTGGACACGAGGGTGGCCCCCCCCCCGTACTGGGCGCGCCCCCTGTCCCATGGGCCCCTCGAGACTCCCCCGACCGACTTCTTTCGCCTATATATTCCCATATACCCTAAAAAACATCAAAGCGAACAAGATAGATCGGGAGTTCCGGCGCCGCAAGCCTCTGTAGCCACCAAAAACCTCTCGGGAGCCCGTTCTAGCACCCTGCCGGAGGGGGGATCCCTCACTGGTGGCCATCTTCATCATCCCGGCGCTCTCCATGACGAGGAGGGAGTAGTTCACCCTCGGGGCTGAGGGTATGTACCAGTAGCTATGTGTTTGATCTCTCTCTCTCTCTTTCTCTCTCTCTCTCTCTCTCTCTCTCTCTCTCTCTCTCGTGTTCTCTCTATGGCACGATCTTGATGTATCGCGAGCTTTGCTATTATAGTTGGATCTTATGATGTTTCTCCCCCTCTACTCTCTTGTGATGAATTGAGTTTTCCCTTTGAAGTTATCTTATCGGATTGAGTCTTTAAGGATTTGAGAACACTTGATGTATGTCTTGCCGTGCTTATCTGTGGTGACAATGGGATATCACATGATCCACTTGATGTATGTTTTGGTGATCAACTTGCGGGTTCCGCCCATGAACCTATGCATAGGGGTTGGCACACGTTTTCGTCTTGACTCACCGGTAAAAACACTGGGGCACTCTTTGAAGTACTTTGTGTTGGTTGAATAGATGAATCTGAGATTGTGTGATGCATATCGTATAATCATGCCCACGGATACTTGAGGTGACAATGGAGTATCTAGGTGACATTAGGGTTTTGGTTGATTTGTGTCTTAAGGTGTTATTCTAGTACGAACTCTATGATAGATTGAACGGAAAGAATAGCTTCATGTTATTTTAGTATGGACTCTTCAATAGATCGAGCATAAAGGATAACTTTGAGGTGGTTTCGTACCCTACCATAATCTCTTCGTTTGTTCTCCGCTATTAGTGGCTTTGGAGTGACTCTTTGTTGCATGTTGAGGGATAGTTATATGATCCAATTATGTTATTATTGTTGAGAGAACTTGCACTAGTGAAAGTATGAACCCTATGCCTTGTTTCCTACCATTGCAGTACCGTTTACGCTCACCTTTATCTTTAGTTACCTTGCTATTTTTATATTTTCAGATTACAAAAACCTATATCTACCATCCATATTGCACTTGTATCACCATCTCTTCACCGAACTAGTGCACCTATACAATTTACCATTGTATTGGGTGTGTTGGGAACACAAGAGACTCTTTGTTATTTGGTTGCAGGGTTGCTTGAGAGAGACCATCTTCATCCTACGCCTCCCACGGATTGATAAACCTTAGGTCATCCACTTGAGGGAAATTTGCTACTGTCCTACAAACCTCTGCACTTGGAGGCCCAACAATGCCTACAAGAAGAAGGTTGTGTATTAGACATCAGGAACCCGCTGTGAGAGAGGAGGAAGGGGACGAGGCTGGGGCCGTCGGGGC
>NC_041393.1:342499589-342500931 GCF_002162155.2 Triticum dicoccoides
GAGCCCGACAAGGTCAGGCTGGGCTTCTGCCCAGGCACTTCTTTTGCCCTCCTCACCTTCGACTGTTGTTCCTAAAAGGAGAGGGAGAAGAAAGGGCATTACGGGGCACTTACCTTTTTTCAATCTTAAATCTGTAGGTACTTGCCAAATTTTAGTTCAAATAATGTAATCTCTTCAATCCATGTTTGTGTTCTGTAAGGTTTGTACTTGTTTGGCCAGCATATTAATGAAAAAGATAAACCTTGCCAGGGACTTGATACGTCTCCAACGTATCTATAATTTTTTATTGTTCCATGCTATTATATTACCCGTTTTGGATGTTTATGGGCCTTATTATACACTTTCATATTATTTTTGGGACTAACCTATTAACCGGAGGCCCAGCCCAAATTGTTGTTTTTTTGCCTATTTCAGTGTTTCGCAGAAAAGGAATATCAAATGGAGTCCAAACGGAATGAAACCTTCGGGAGAGTTATTTTTGTAACGAAAGCAATCCAGGAGACTTGGAGTAGACGTCAGGGAAGCAACGAGGAAGCCACGAGGCAAGGAGGCACGCCCCCCACCCTTGTGGGCCCCTCGTGGCTCCCCTGACCGACTTCTTTCACCTATATATATCAATATACCCTAAAAATGATGAGGAGCACAATAGATCGGGAGTTCGGCCGCCGCAAGCCTCTGTAGCCACCAAAAAACCAATTGGGACCCTGTCCCGGCACCCTGTCAGAGGGGGGGTCCCTCACCGGTGGCCATCTTCATCATCCCGGCGCTCTCCATGACGAGGAGGGAGTAGTTCACACTCGGGGCTGAGGGTATGTACCAGTAGCTATGTGTTTGATCTCTCTCTCTCGTGTTCTTGATTTGGCACGATCTTGATGTATCGCGAGCTTTGCTATTATAGTTGGATCTTATGATGTTTCTCCCCCTCTAGTCTCTTCTAATGGATTGAGTTTTCCCTTTGAAGTTATCTTATCGGATTGAGTATTTAAGGATTTGAGAACACTTGATGTATGTCTTGCATGTGCTTATCTGCGGTGACAATGGGATATTCACGTGATCTACTTGATGTATGTTTTGGTGATCAACTTGTGGGTTCAGTGAACTTGTGAACTTATGCATAGGGGTTGGCACACGTTTTCGTCTTGAATCTCCGGTAGAAACTTTGGGGCACTCTTTGAAGTACTTTGTGTTGGTTGAATAGATGAATCTGAGATTGTGTGATGCATATCGTATAATCATGCCCACGGATACTTGAGGTGACATTGGAGTATCTAGGTGACATTAGGGTTTTGGTTGATTTGTGTCTTAAGGTGTTATTCTAGTACAAACTCTATGATAGATCTAA
>NC_041393.1:342501253-342510356 GCF_002162155.2 Triticum dicoccoides
TTTACCATTGTATTGGGTGTGTTGGGGACAGAAGAGACTCTTTGTTATTTGGTTGCAGGGTTGTTTGAGAGAGACCATCTTCATCCTATGCCTCCCACGTATTGATAAACCTTAGGTCATCCACTTGATGGAAATTTGCTACTATCCTACAAACCTCTGCACTTGGAGGCCCAACAACGTCTACAAGAAGAAGGTTGCGTAGTAGACATCAAGCTCTTTTCTGGCGCCATTGCTGGGGAGGTTAGTGCTTGAAGGTATATCTTTAGAACTTGCAATCGAATCTTTTTGTTTCTTGTTTTATCACTAGTTTATTCTATAAAAGAAAACTAAAAAATGGAATTGAGGTTTCCTCATACGCTTCATCTTTTTAATATCTTTTGTGAGAATGATGGAAAGGAAAATTGTGATCAAGTGCTAGAAGAAGAAGTCTATAAAATGTTTGGCACTAAATCTTTGAATGATGAGCATGATTGCAATGTTGTTAGTATGAATTCCTTGAATATCCATGATGCTAATGATATGCAAAGCCACAAGCTTGGGGAAGCTATGTTTGAAGATGATATTTTTTGTCCCCCAAGTTTTGATGAGCAAATTTATTTTGATGATAGCATGCCTCCTATTTATGATGATTATTGTAATGACACGTATGCTATAAAGAAGAAAGATAAGCATGAAACTTTTCATCTTGATTTTAATTTTCAGTTGGATTATGCTTCACATGATAGTTATTTTGTTGAGTTTGCTCCCACTACTATTGATAAGAATAAATTTGCTTATGTGGAGAGTAGTAAAATTTCTATGCAAGTAGATCATGAAAAGAGTGCTTTATGTGCTGGTTATATTGTTGAATTCATTCATGATGCTACTGAAAATTATTATGAGGGAGGAACATATGCTTGTAGGAATTGCAATAATATCAAGTTCCTCTCTATGTGTTGAAAATCTTGAAGTTATGCTTGTTTTGCCTTCCTATGCTAGTTGATTATTGTTCTGATAAGTTGTTTGCTCAAAAAATCCCTATGCATAGGAATGGGTTAGGCTTAAATGTGCCAGTCATATTCTTCATGATGCTCTCTTTATGTTTCAATTCTTATCTTTTATGTGAGCATCATTGAAATCATCATGCCTAGCTAGGGGCGTTAAACGATGGCGCTTGTTGGGAGGCAACCCAATTTTACTTTTGTTCTTTACCTTTTGCTTCTGTTTAGTAATAAATAATTCATCTAGCCTCTGTTTAGGTGTGGTTTTATGTTTTAATTAGTGTTTGTGCCAAGTAGAACCTTTGGGAAGACTTGGGTGAAGTCTTTATGATCATGCTATAAAAAACAGAAAATTTAGCGCTCACGAGATTAGCTTCCATTTTTTTTACCGGCGAGCGATTTTAGGTTGATTCTTTATGAAGAAGATTAATAGACAAATTACTCAGGTCCACCAATTTATTTCAGAATTTTTGGAGTTACAGAAGTATATGTTTGATACAGATTACTACAAACTGTTCTGTTTTTGACAGATTCTGTTTTCTATGTGTTGTTTGCTTATTTTGATGAATCTATGAGTAGTATCAAAGGGTATGAACCATAGAGAAGTTGGAATATAGTAGATATTACACCAATATGAATTTAGATTGAGTTCACAACAGTACCTAAGTGGTGATTTATTTTCTTATACCAACGGAGCTTACGAGTTTTTTGTTGAGTTTTGTGTTGTGAAGTTTTCAAGTTTTGGGTAAAGATTCGATGCACTATGGAATAAGGAGTGGAAAGAGCCTAAGCTTGGTGATGACCATGGCAACCCAATATAATTCAATGACAACCAAAAGCCTAATCTTGTGGATGCCCCGGAAGGCATCCCCTCTTTCATCTTCGTCTATTGGTAACTTTACTTGGAGCTATATTTTTATTCACGACATGATATGTGTTTTGCTTGGAGCGTCTTGTATGATATGAGTCTTTGCTTTGTAGTTTAACACAATCATCCTTGCTGTACACACCTTTTGGTAGAGACACACATGATTCGGAATTTATTAGAATACTCTATGAGCTTCACTTATATCTTTTGAGCTAGACAGTTTTGCTCTAGAGCTTCACTTATATCTTTTTAGAGCACAATGGTGGCTTTATTTTGTAGAAATTATTGATCTCTCATGCTTCACTTATATTATTTTGAGATCTTTTAGAACAGCATGGTATTTGCTATGGTTATAATATTAGTCCTAGAATGATGGGCATCCAAGTTGGTATAATAGAAACTATCATATAGAGTGCATTAAATACTATGATCAATTTGATGCTTGATAACTGTTTTGAGATATAAAGGTGATAATGTTAGATTCATGCTAGTTGGGTAATTATGAAATTTAGAAATACTTGTGTTAAAGTTGGCAAGTCCCGTAGCATGCACGTATGGTAAAAGTTGTGTGACAAATTTGTTGCATGGGGTGCTCTTTTGATTGCCTTCCTTATGTGTGGAGGTCAGGATCGCGCGATGGTTAACTCCTACCAACCCTTCCCCTAGGAGCATGCGTAGTAGTACTTTGCTTCGAGGGCTAATAAACTTTTGCAATAAGTATATGAGTTCTTTATGACTAATGTGAGTCCATGGATTATACGCACTCTCACCCTTCCACCATTGCTAGCCTCTATTATGCCGCGCAACTTTCGTCGGTATCATACACCCACCATTTACCTTCCTCAAAACAGCTGCCATACCTACCTATTATGGCATTTCCGTTTATTATGACACGCTCCATCATTGTCATATTGCTTTTGCATGATCATGTAATTGACATCGTATTTGTGGCAAGGCCACCTTCATAATGCTTTCATACATGTCACTCTTGATTCATTGCATATTCCGGTACACCACCGGAGGCATTCACATAGAGCCATATTTTGTTCTAAGTATTGAGTTGTAAATCAATAAAAGTGTGATGGTATTCATTATTAGAGCATTGTCCCAAGTGAGGAAAGGATGATGGAGACTATGATTCCCCCACAAGTCGGGATGAGACTTCGGACTTTATAAAAATAAAAGAGGCCAAAGAAGACCAAATAAAAAAAGAGGCCAAAGAAGCCCACCAAAAAAATGAGAGAAAAGAGAGAAGGGACAATGTTACTATCCTTTTTCCACACTTGTGCTTCAAAGTAGCACCATGATCTTCATTATAGAGAGTCTCATATGTTGTCACTTTCATATACTAGTGGGAATTTTTCATTATAGAACTTGGCTTGTATATTCCAATGACGGGCTTCCTCAAAATGCCCTAGGTCTTCGTGAGCAAGGAAGTTGGATGCACACCCACTTAGTTTCTTTTGTTGAGCTTTCATACATTTATAGATCTAGTGCATCCGTTGCATGGCAATCCCTACTCACTCACATTGATATCTATTAACGGGCATCTCCATATCCTATTGATACAACTAGTTGATGTGAGACTATCTTCTCCCTTTTTGTCTTCTTCACAACCACCATCCTATTCCACATATAGTGCTATATCCATGGCTTGTGCTCATGTATTGCGTGAGAGTTGAAAAAGCTGAAGCACATTAAAAAGTATGAACCAATTGCTTGGATGAAACTGGGGTTGTGCATGAAGGGAGTATTTTGTGTGACGAAAATGAAACATAGCCTAACTATATGATTTTGTAGGGATAAGCTTTCTTTGGCTATGTTATTTTGATAAGACATGATTACTTGTTAGTATGCTTGAAGTATTACTATTTTTATGTTATTATGAACTTTTATCTTGAATCATTTGGATCTGAACATTCATGCCACAATAAATAAAATCACATTGAGAAATATGCTAGGTAGCATTCCACATCAAAAATTCTGTTTTTATCATTTACCTACTCGAGGACGAGCAGGAATTAAGCTTGGGGATGCTTGATACGTCTCCAACGTATCTATAATTTTTGATTGTTCCATGCTATTATATTACCCATTTTGGATGTCTATGGGCCTTATTATACACTTTTATATTATTTTTGGGACTAACCAATTAACCGGAGGCCCAGCCCAAATTGCTGTTTTTTGCCTATTTCAGTGTTTCGCAGAAAAAGAATATCAAACGGAGTCCAAACGGAATGAAACCTTCGGGAGAGTTATTTTTGGAACGAAAGCAATCCAGGAGACTTGGAGAAGACGTCAGGGAAGCAACGAGGAAGCCACGAGGCAGGGAGGCGCGCCCCCACCCTCGTGGGCCCCCCGTGGCTCCCCTGACCGACTTCTTTCACCTATATATATACATATACCCTAAAAATGATGAGGAGCACAATAGATCGGGAGTTCTGCTGCCGCAAGCCTCTGTAGCCACCAAAAAAACAATCGGGACCCTGTCCCGGCACCCTGCTGGAGGGGGGATCTCTCACCGGTGGCCATCTTCATCATCCTGGCGCTCTCCATGACGAGGAGGGAGTAGTTCACACTCAGGGCTGAGGGTATGTACCGGTAGCTATGTGTTTGATCTCTCTCTCTCTCGTGTTCTTGATTTGGCACGATCTTGATGTATCGCGAGCTTTTCTATTATAGTTGGATCTTATGATGTTTCTCCCCCTCTACTCTCTTGTAATGGATTGAGTTTTCCCTTTGAAGTTATCTTATCGGGCTGAGTATTTAAGGATTTGAGAACACTTGATGTATGTCTTGCATGTGCTTATCTTGGTGACAATGGGATATTCACGTGATCTACTTGATGTATGTTTTGGTGATCAACTTGCGGGTTCAGTGACCTTGTGAACTTATGCATAGGGGTTGGCACACGTTTTCGTCTTGACTCTCCGGTAGAAACTTTGGGGCACTCTTTGAAGTACTTTGTGTTAGTTGAATAGATGAATCTGAGATTGTGTGATGCATATCGTATATTCATGCCCACGGATACTTGAGGTGACATTGGAGTATCTAGGTGACATTAGGGTTTTGGTTGATTTGTGCCTTAAGGTGTTATTCTAGTACGAACTCTATGATAGATCGAACGGAAAGAATAGCTTCATGTTATTTTACTACGGACTCTTGAATAAATCGATCAGAAAGGATAACTTTGAGGTGGTTTTGTACCCTACAATAATCTCTTCGTTTGCTCTCCGCTATTAGTGACTTTGGAGTGACTCTTTGTTGCATGTTGAGGGATAGTTATATGATCCAATTATGTTATTATTGTTGTGAGAACTTGCACTAGTGAAAGTATGAACCTTAGGCCTTGTTTCCTAGCATTGCAATACCGTTTACGTTCACTTTTACCACTTATTACCTTGCTGTTTTTATATTTTCAGATTACAAAAACCTATATCTACCATCCATATTGCACTTATATCAGCATCTCTTCGCCGAACTAGTGCACCTATACAATTTACCATTGTATTGGGTGTGTTGCGGACACAAGAGACTCTTTGTTATTTGATTGCAGGGTTGTTTGAGAGAGACCATCTTCATCCTACGCCTCCCACGGATTGATAAACCTTAGGTCATCCACTTGAGGGAAATTTGCTACTGTCCTACAAACCTCTGCACTTGGAGGCCCAACAACGTCTACAAGAAGAAGGTTGCGTAGTAGACATTAGGACTCGTGCAACTAACGGATTTCTCAGAGATGAATTTAAGAGGAATATTTTCCCTTTATCTTTTGGGGGAAAAGCATTGACATGGTATAGGCGATGTGATGATATTGGAGCTTGGAATTGGAATCGATTGAAATTGGAATTTCACCCAAAAAAAATATCCTATGCATCTAGTTCATCGTGGTCGGAATTATATATATAACTTTTGGCCTCATGAAGGAGAAAGTATTGCTCTAGCTTGGGGGAGGCTTAATTCAATATTATATCCATGCCCAATCATGAGCTCTCAAGAGAACGCTACGCGTCCGCCGACCGATTTTTTGATTTTATCTGTCGCCTCAACGATTGTTGGATGCCCGACCTGATAGCCGCCCGATCTACTGTCCACGCCCAGCATGCCCACTAGTTATTTCCCACAACAACCTCTTTGTTGCAGAAACATTATAGCACTCTTGCTCCCGGTTCTCGATAGATCTGCGCCCTGCATGCCCACTAGTTATTTCCCGCAACAACTGCTCTGTTGCAGAAACATTAGCACTCTTGCTCCCGGCCACCGATTCATCTGCGCCCCGCACGGTTTCGCAACAAGAGCATTTCCTGCAACAATGCTTTTGTTGCAAGATCTGGTCTTCTCTGATTTCCTGCAACAATGCTCTTGTGTCCTAAAGCTCCATCTAGCAAATCCCATCAACAATCTTCGATGAGCTCTTGTTTCTGAAACACTAGCTCAGTTCCACACTGAATAATGAACACCTGCGTGAAAAAACAATAGCTCTATTTCGGAAACAATAGCTCTATTTCAGAAACAATAGCTCTGTTTCAGCACGGCTCGGGCGACTCCGGCGAAGCTGCGATGCACTGGCAGATGTTGCGACAACGGCGGAGCGGGAGGCGAGGCTGCTGTTGTGCTTCTAAGCTACGCTTGAAGCAACGATAGATGCAGAAGCGATAGGCTAGGAGCACGTGGGCCGGAGTTGCAGCAAGCATCAGCAGCCATGGTAGACGGCTGATGGGGCGAGGTCTTTGGTTGAGTGCGGGGCCAACGGGTACACAAGAGAGAGGAGAGGAAGATATGAGGATAAAAATTCTTGGCGAGGAGGATGGATAAGGTTGGGATGTGGGGAGTGGGACGGGACCACCAGGGCACGTGGCGGACACCAAAGGAGGCTGATGGAGAGGTGGAAATCAGCCGGTTGAAGACAATATTTTCCCTTTCTCGTGATGATCAATCCATGCTTAATACTTCTTGTACTGGTTCTTTTGTGAAGAAGACTATTGAATTTAGGTGGGATCTGTTGGAAAGAATTAAACGCAACTCTGAAGACAGAACTCAACGATGGTTAATAGTCAGGTGTTAAGCTTGAGTTTGATTGTGTTAAATCTTTATGAATACCAATGTTTTTCACAAGTTTAGCACTAAATATAGACATGACTCTGAGATATTGGATTCTTTTTATGAATCATTTGCTACTCATGTTGATCTTCCTAAAGAGAAGTGGTTTAAATATCATCCCCCTATTAAAGAAGAGATTGAAGAACCAGTTATAGTTAAGGATGAAACTATCATTTACAATGTTGATCCAGTTGTTCCTACTTCTTATATTGAAAAAACCACCTTTCCCTATTAGGATAAAGGAACATGCTAAGGTTTCAACCATGGTTAACAAAAGTAATATTAGAGAATCTAAAACCTCTGAACAAATTAAGGTAAAACCTAGTATTGCTATGATAAAAGATCTCTTGGTCGATAATTTTGATGGGCATGTTATTTACTTCTGTGATGAAGCTGCTAGAATTGCCAAACCAGACTCTAAAGACAAAAATAAGCCTGTTGTGGGCATGCAAGTTGTCGTGGGAAACCACGGCCACCTATGGGGCCGTGAGCCCCTTTTTGGTTCGGCAGGGGGATAGACACGTTGCACAAAGAGCATAGAGGCGTAGCACAGCGCGGCAGAGATCACATGAGCAGTTTCACCCAGGTTCGGGCCACCGTGAGGCATAAAACCCTACTCCTGCTTTGGTGGATTGATAGTGGAAATATGGTGGCGGACGTAGCGCACTTGCCCGGCAAGGTTGCCTCAGGGCGAGAGTGGCTACGCACGTATGAGTGTATGAGGGTTTGAATCAACTAACCCTTTCTATGGTCGCCATGGGCCTCCTTTTATAGATTAAGGGGTCACCACAGTGGCAAATCAGTCTTTATGCACTAATTAGATAGCAAATAGTGCTATCACACCTAACTCTGCAGGTGACAGATCGCATTAAATGTGCCATCTAGTGTCACATCACAGCATGCTCGCAACCCTTGCCGGGTTGTTTCGCCAGCTTTGTACCTGCTTTCTTGACACGTCTCCGGACGGGTGTCATATGGAGGTGTTTGTTGTAGGAAGTGGCTGCCATGTGGCAAGAAGCAGCCACTTAGTCGCTTAGGGGCTTGACACCGCACTGATCGATGACTTGGGTTGCTTGTGAGGTGGAGCGGTGGCGTGGCTTGCCTTTGCTAGCCACGGCAGGCCTGCCGGGCGATCTGGAAGCTTGCTTCCGGGGCAAACCCATCCTTGCCAGGCTTGCCTGCCCGGCAAGGGAGGTTCTTTCCTTAGCGATATCTTGCTCCCCTGGGTCATCTTGGTATTCCTTCCGGCACTTGGATCCTTCAAGATAATTGATCCATCATGCTCGGGTTGATCATGGTGAGCTTGTCTTCAGGCCCGTGCACAGTCCGGGCAATGGACCCAGGGTTTGTTGGACCAACAAGAGCCCCCGGGCCTGGCACGAACACGCCGCTGGGTGTCGTTAGGGTAGGACCTAACCAGTGCACAAGCAAGAGTGTAGAGGTGGCTCCGTACTTTGAGATCTTCTTTGCTTCTCCATTAACCCGAGAATGGGTCAGTTTCTGGTTTTTCCACATGTCGTGTGAAATGTTACAGGAAAAACCAAGCCACGATCCACAGATCGCCCATGTTCGACGGTCATGAGGCAGAAACTGCCACCCACTTACCTCCCTCCCTTGGGGCACCCTCCACATGTACCGCATGCATTTTGTAGGGTAGGTGGTGGATGCGAAGGGCGCAGAAATGGGTGCCATGGCAAAAAACGGGCGTTGCTGATTGGCGCAAAGGGTCGGCCCCGATTCCCTACGCTGTCGCAGGCGCGGGGAAGTCGTATTGGAGGAGCGGGTCAGTCGCCTTCTGAATGAGAGGCCAGCCCCCCTGCCTCGTTCTATTATAAAAGGGGATAGGAGTGGTGAGTTTGCTCACACACTTTCCGTATCCCTCCTTAAAACTCTTCTTCGCTCGTCATGACGAGAGGTAGAGGATGTGGAGGCGCCCCAATGGCAGCGACAAGAGCCTCTGCTTGACAGCGTCTCCCTCCTCCTCCTGCGAGCGCGGGGGTGGAACTGATACATCTCCAACGTATCTATAATTTATGAAGCATTCATGCTATTATCTTATCTGTTTTGAATGTTTATGGGCTTTATTATACACTTTATTATTGTTTTTGGGACTAACCTATTAACTGGAGGCCCAGCCCATATTGCTATTTTTTTT
>NC_041393.1:342514779-342516743 GCF_002162155.2 Triticum dicoccoides
AAAGTTTACCGCTGTTGCCAAAATTCCCTAGAAAAGTCAGAGAATGATATAATGTTGAAACATTTTTCATAGTGAGCTCTGATAAATCTTCTACAGCGTAGTATTTTTCTCATAATTTTTGGAGTTAGGTAAGTATGATGAATCTTGCATTCTTTACAGACTATACTGTTTTGGCAGATTGCTGTTATGTTTGCATTGTTTGCATATGTTTGCTTGTTTAATGATTCTATTCGAGGATAGAAGTATTAAATATGAAGAGACATTTAGTATGCAATGTTGAATAATAATTTTAGTAATTTGTTATAGTAGAAAATGATAAGGTTTTGCATTGGTTTATACTAACCTATCTCACGAGTTCTTGTTGAGTTTGGTGTGGATGAAGCGTTTGATAAAAAGAGAAACCATGATATGAGAGGAATTAAGAAGACACAAAAGTTCAAGCTTGGGGATGCCCAAGGCACCCCAAGATAATATTTCAAGAAGTCTCAAGCATCTAACCTTGGGGATGCCCCGGTAGGCATCCCACCTTTCTTCTTCAACAATTAGCGGTTAGTATCGGTTGAGCCTAAGTTTTTGCTTCTTCACATGAGTCGTGCTATCCTTGCAATGCAATTTTATTTTGCTTTGCTTGCTGTTTGAATAAAGTACTTAAGATCTGAAATTCTTAAATGAGAGAGAGTCTTCACATAGCTACTTAATTATTTAGGTACTCATTGATCTTCACTTATATCTTTTTGAAGTAGTTTGTCATTTACTCGTGTGCTTCACTTATATCCTATGAGTAAATGGTTGAATGAGTTGATTGTCATAAATATGAAATTATGTATGTCTCATTTGCTTATCCCATGGGGAGTAATGACTTCACATCTAAGAAGTAGAGGTTGTAAATTTATTGAAGGTTAGCAAGCATTGTATTGGTCATTTGAACAATTCATGAAAGAATATTGAAGGAAGAGAAATTTCACATATAAATATACTATCCTAGACATCTTTTATAATTGTGAGCACTCATTAAGTATGACATGCTAAAGAGTTGATGTTGGAGAAGGAAGACAATGTAATGGGTTATGTTTTCTCACATCTCAGTTAAAGTATATTGTCATGGATCATTCAAACATGTTGAGCTTGCCTTTCCCCCTCATGCTAGCCAAAATTCCTTGCACCAAGTAGAGGTACTACTTGTGCTTTCAAATATCCTTAAACCCAGTTTTGCCATGAGAGTCCACCATACCTACCTATGGATTGAGTAAGATCCTTCAAGTAAGTTGTCATGTTGCAAGCAATAAAAATTGCTCTCTAAATATGTATGACTTATTAGTGCGGAGAAAATAAGCTTTATACGATCATGTGATATGGTAGTAATAAAACCGACGGACTGCATAATAAAGGTTCATATCACAAGTGGCAATATAAAGTGACGTTGTTTTGCATTAAGATTTTGTGCATCCAACCCTAAAAGCACATGACAACCTCTGCTTCCCTCTGCGAAGGGCCTATCTTTTACTTTATGTCTTTTACTTTATGCAAGAGTCAAGGTGATCTTCACCTTTCCCTTTTTCATTTTATCCTTTGGCAAGCACCTCGTGTTGGAAAGATCCTGATATATATATATATATATATATATCCAATTGGATGTAAGTTAGCATGAACTATTGTTGTTGACATCACCCAAAGGTGAATACGTTGGGAGGCAACACTATAAGCCCCTATCTTTCTTAGTGTCCGATTAAAACTCCATAAGCATAAGTATTGCGTGAGTGTTAGCAATTGTAGAAGACTATATGATAGTTGAGTATGTGGAGTTTGCTAAATGAAAGCTCTGACATAGACCCTTCCTGAAAATAAGATGAATTGTAATTGTTTGATGACTGAGAATGAAGTTTGCTAGTTTTCAAGAAAGTTTATGGTCTATGCTTTAACATGTGAATAGCTTGTTACTTGATCTTGAGAAGTTTTATGAGATG
>NC_041393.1:342516921-342517337 GCF_002162155.2 Triticum dicoccoides
TAGAAAAGGTGATTGAAATTATCATTGATCAAACTTGTGCACCTGCTAGCATTCACACTTCATAAATTCTTTCTTTTATCATTTACCTACTCGAGGACGAGCAAGAATTAAGCTTGGGGATGCTGATACGTCTCCAACGTATCTATAATTTATGAAGCATTCATGCTATTATCTTTTATGTTTTGAATGTTTATGGGCTTTATTATACACTTTTATATTATTTTTGGGACTAACCTATTAACCGGAGGCCCAGCCCATATTGCTGTTTTTTTGCCTATTTCAGTGTTTCGAAGAAAATGAATATCAAACGGAGTCCAAATGGAATGAAACCTTTGGGAGCGTTATTTTTGGAACGGAAGCAATCTAGGAGACTTGGAGTTGAAGTCAAGGAAGCTTCAAGGTGGACACGAGGGTGG
>NC_041393.1:342518567-342523221 GCF_002162155.2 Triticum dicoccoides
TGATCCACTTGATGTATGTTTTGGTGATCAACTTGCGGGTTCCGCCCATGAACCTATGCATAGGGGTTGGCACACGTTTTCGTCTTGACTCACCGGTAAAAACACTGGGGCACTCTTTGAAGTACTTTGTGTTGGTTGAATAGATGAATCTGAGATTGTGTGATGCATATCGTATAATCATGCCCACGGATACTTGAGGTGACAATGGAGTATCTAGGTGACATTAGGGTTTTGGTTGATTTGTGTCTTAAGGTGTTATTCTAGTACGAACTCTATGATAGATTGAACGGAAAGAATAGCTTCATGTTATTTTAGTATGGACTCTTCAATAGATCGAGCATAAAGGATAACTTTGAGGTGGTTTCGTACCCTACCATAATCTCTTCGTTTGTTCTCCGCTATTAGTGGCTTTGGAGTGACTCTTTGTTGCATGTTGAGGGATAGTTATATGATCCAATTATGTTATTATTGTTGAGAGAACTTGCACTAGTGAAAGTATGAACCCTATGCCTTGTTTCCTACCATTGCAGTACCGTTTACGCTCACCTTTATCTTTAGTTACCTTGCTATTTTTATATTTTCAGATTACAAAAACCTATATCTACCATCCATATTGCACTTGTATCACCATCTCTTCACCGAACTAGTGCACCTATACAATTTACCATTGTATTGGGTGTGTTGGGAACACAAGAGACTCTTTGTTATTTGGTTGCAGGGTTGCTTGAGAGAGACCATCTTCATCCTACGCCTCCCACGGATTGATAAACCTTAGGTCATCCACTTGAGGGAAATTTGCTACTGTCCTACAAACCTCTGCACTTGGAGGCCCAACAATGCCTACAAGAAGAAGGTTGTGTATTAGACATCAGGAACCCGCTGTGAGAGAGGAGGAAGGGGACGAGGCTGGGGCCGTCGGGGCGCTCGAGGAGGAGGAGGACGGGGTGGCACCCTGACCGCGCCCCACCCGGAGGCTCCTCCTCCGCTAGAAGGCCAAGTGCCAGAGACCAGCCTCTGGAGTTCGTCATCAGGCTGTACAGGCCTCCACATAGTTGCCTCTGCCTTCCTACTCCATTTGCAAGGGCGATGGAGCTCGAGCAGCTGCGAGCATTGAGATAGCACATCAGGAGCTGCGGGAATGGCAGCATACGAGTGGATGTAGAATTCCCCGTCCCTCATGTCATGTACTTCCGCCGAGGCTAGAAGACTTATACTCATGCCCATAGCTTGTCGGAACAGCATGTCCTCCATTTTAAGTTAATGGAGGATGGTTTCCTTTCCATCAAGGTGTTTGAGAGCTTGGGTGCTCGCTTAGGGTGTTGTGAAGAGAGCTCGACCGACCATGAAAGCTCCTCCTCGAGTGATAGCGACGAGGAGGACAGTGACGGCGATGATGACGGCACTGACCGGGAGGGCAATGACTCTGACTCTGGTTGATCATTGGCTGCACCATCTTCATCAGGCGGCAGTACCATCAACTGCACCTGCATCTCCTTCCTGGCAAGGTGATTTACCGGGGAGTTGGATGCAGAGGTGGGGATGGTGCCCCCGGCTCCTCCAGCAGCCTTCCAGATGGACCCTGGCAGGCTTCCTCATGGGCTGCAGCTCTGTTAGCCCTAGTGGTGTCGGTTGACGGGTCGTCTCCACCATGCTCTCCATCGTCACCTTCGTCGGTGCCCTCCCATCCCCGCCAGGCTACCTCTCCTGGAGCCCGACAAGGTCAGGCTGGGCTTCTGCCCAGGCACTTCTTTTGCCCTCCTCACCTTCGACTGTTGTTCCTAAAAGGAGAGGGAGAAGAAAGGGCATTACGGGGCACTTACCTTTTTTCAATCTTAAATCTGTAGGTACTTGCCAAATTTTAGTTCAAATAATGTAATCTCTTCAATCCATGTTTGTGTTCTGTAAGGTTTGTACTTGTTTGGCCAGCATATTAATGAAAAAGATAAACCTTGCCAGGGACTTGATACGTCTCCAACGTATCTATAATTTTTTATTGTTCCATGCTATTATATTACCCGTTTTGGATGTTTATGGGCCTTATTATACACTTTCATATTATTTTTGGGACTAACCTATTAACCGGAGGCCCAGCCCAAATTGTTGTTTTTTTGCCTATTTCAGTGTTTCGCAGAAAAGGAATATCAAATGGAGTCCAAACGGAATGAAACCTTCGGGAGAGTTATTTTTGTAACGAAAGCAATCCAGGAGACTTGGAGTAGACGTCAGGGAAGCAACGAGGAAGCCACGAGGCAAGGAGGCACGCCCCCCACCCTTGTGGGCCCCTCGTGGCTCCCCTGACCGACTTCTTTCACCTATATATATCAATATACCCTAAAAATGATGAGGAGCACAATAGATCGGGAGTTCGGCCGCCGCAAGCCTCTGTAGCCACCAAAAAACCAATTGGGACCCTGTCCCGGCACCCTGTCAGAGGGGGGGTCCCTCACCGGTGGCCATCTTCATCATCCCGGCGCTCTCCATGACGAGGAGGGAGTAGTTCACACTCGGGGCTGAGGGTATGTACCAGTAGCTATGTGTTTGATCTCTCTCTCTCGTGTTCTTGATTTGGCACGATCTTGATGTATCGCGAGCTTTGCTATTATAGTTGGATCTTATGATGTTTCTCCCCCTCTAGTCTCTTCTAATGGATTGAGTTTTCCCTTTGAAGTTATCTTATCGGATTGAGTATTTAAGGATTTGAGAACACTTGATGTATGTCTTGCATGTGCTTATCTGCGGTGACAATGGGATATTCACGTGATCTACTTGATGTATGTTTTGGTGATCAACTTGTGGGTTCAGTGAACTTGTGAACTTATGCATAGGGGTTGGCACACGTTTTCGTCTTGAATCTCCGGTAGAAACTTTGGGGCACTCTTTGAAGTACTTTGTGTTGGTTGAATAGATGAATCTGAGATTGTGTGATGCATATCGTATAATCATGCCCACGGATACTTGAGGTGACATTGGAGTATCTAGGTGACATTAGGGTTTTGGTTGATTTGTGTCTTAAGGTGTTATTCTAGTACAAACTCTATGATAGATCTAACGGAAAGAATAGCTTCGTGTTATTTTACTACGGACTCTTGAATAGATCGATCTAAAAGGATAACTTTGAGGTGGTTTCGTACCCTACAATAATCCCTTCGTTTGCTCTCCGCTATTAGTGACTTTGGAGTGACTCTTTGTTGCATGTTGAGGGATAGTTATACGATCCAATTATGTTATAATTATTGTTGAGAGAACTTCAAGTATGAACCTTAGGCCTTGTTTCCTAGCATTGCAATACTGTTTACGTTCACTTTTACCACTTGTTACCTTGCTGTTTTTATATTTTCATATTACAAAAACCTATATATACCATCCATATTGCACTTGTATCACCATCTCTTCGCCGAACTAGTGCACCTATTCAATTTACCATTGTATTGGGTGTGTTGGGGACAGAAGAGACTCTTTGTTATTTGGTTGCAGGGTTGTTTGAGAGAGACCATCTTCATCCTATGCCTCCCACGTATTGATAAACCTTAGGTCATCCACTTGATGGAAATTTGCTACTATCCTACAAACCTCTGCACTTGGAGGCCCAACAACGTCTACAAGAAGAAGGTTGCGTAGTAGACATCAAGCTCTTTTCTGGCGCCATTGCTGGGGAGGTTAGTGCTTGAAGGTATATCTTTAGAACTTGCAATCGAATCTTTTTGTTTCTTGTTTTATCACTAGTTTATTCTATAAAAGAAAACTAAAAAATGGAATTGAGGTTTCCTCATACGCTTCATCTTTTTAATATCTTTTGTGAGAATGATGGAAAGGAAAATTGTGATCAAGTGCTAGAAGAAGAAGTCTATAAAATGTTTGGCACTAAATCTTTGAATGATGAGCATGATTGCAATGTTGTTAGTATGAATTCCTTGAATATCCATGATGCTAATGATATGCAAAGCCACAAGCTTGGGGAAGCTATGTTTGAAGATGATATTTTTTGTCCCCCAAGTTTTGATGAGCAAATTTATTTTGATGATAGCATGCCTCCTATTTATGATGATTATTGTAATGACACGTATGCTATAAAGAAGAAAGATAAGCATGAAACTTTTCATCTTGATTTTAATTTTCAGTTGGATTATGCTTCACATGATAGTTATTTTGTTGAGTTTGCTCCCACTACTATTGATAAGAATAAATTTGCTTATGTGGAGAGTAGTAAAATTTCTATGCAAGTAGATCATGAAAAGAGTGCTTTATGTGCTGGTTATATTGTTGAATTCATTCATGATGCTACTGAAAATTATTATGAGGGAGGAACATATGCTTGTAGGAATTGCAATAATATCAAGTTCCTCTCTATGTGTTGAAAATCTTGAAGTTATGCTTGTTTTGCCTTCCTATGCTAGTTGATTATTGTTCTGATAAGTTGTTTGCTCAAAAAATCCCTATGCATAGGAATGGGTTAGGCTTAAATGTGCCAGTCATATTCTTCATGATGCTCTCTTTATGTTTCAATTCTTATCTTTTATGTGAGCATCATTGAAATCATCATGCCTAGCTAGGGGCGTTAAACGATGGCGCTTGTTGGGAGGCAACCCAATTTTACTTTTGTTCTTTACCTTTTGCTTCTGTTTAGTAATAAATAATTCATCTAGCCTCTGTTTAG
>NC_041393.1:342525280-342526166 GCF_002162155.2 Triticum dicoccoides
CACAATAAATAAAATCACATTGAGAAATATGCTAGGTAGCATTCCACATCAAAAATTCTGTTTTTATCATTTACCTACTCGAGGACGAGCAGGAATTAAGCTTGGGGATGCTTGATACGTCTCCAACGTATCTATAATTTTTGATTGTTCCATGCTATTATATTACCCATTTTGGATGTCTATGGGCCTTATTATACACTTTTATATTATTTTTGGGACTAACCAATTAACCGGAGGCCCAGCCCAAATTGCTGTTTTTTGCCTATTTCAGTGTTTCGCAGAAAAAGAATATCAAACGGAGTCCAAACGGAATGAAACCTTCGGGAGAGTTATTTTTGGAACGAAAGCAATCCAGGAGACTTGGAGAAGACGTCAGGGAAGCAACGAGGAAGCCACGAGGCAGGGAGGCGCGCCCCCACCCTCGTGGGCCCCCCGTGGCTCCCCTGACCGACTTCTTTCACCTATATATATACATATACCCTAAAAATGATGAGGAGCACAATAGATCGGGAGTTCTGCTGCCGCAAGCCTCTGTAGCCACCAAAAAAACAATCGGGACCCTGTCCCGGCACCCTGCTGGAGGGGGGATCTCTCACCGGTGGCCATCTTCATCATCCTGGCGCTCTCCATGACGAGGAGGGAGTAGTTCACACTCAGGGCTGAGGGTATGTACCGGTAGCTATGTGTTTGATCTCTCTCTCTCTCGTGTTCTTGATTTGGCACGATCTTGATGTATCGCGAGCTTTTCTATTATAGTTGGATCTTATGATGTTTCTCCCCCTCTACTCTCTTGTAATGGATTGAGTTTTCCCTTTGAAGTTATCTTATCGGGCTGAGTATTTAAGGATTTGAGAACACTTGATGTATGTCTTGCATGTGCTTATCT
>NC_041393.1:342529484-342530638 GCF_002162155.2 Triticum dicoccoides
GCGTAGCACAGCGCGGCAGAGATCACATGAGCAGTTTCACCCAGGTTCGGGCCACCGTGAGGCATAAAACCCTACTCCTGCTTTGGTGGATTGATAGTGGAAATATGGTGGCGGACGTAGCGCACTTGCCCGGCAAGGTTGCCTCAGGGCGAGAGTGGCTACGCACGTATGAGTGTATGAGGGTTTGAATCAACTAACCCTTTCTATGGTCGCCATGGGCCTCCTTTTATAGATTAAGGGGTCACCACAGTGGCAAATCAGTCTTTATGCACTAATTAGATAGCAAATAGTGCTATCACACCTAACTCTGCAGGTGACAGATCGCATTAAATGTGCCATCTAGTGTCACATCACAGCATGCTCGCAACCCTTGCCGGGTTGTTTCGCCAGCTTTGTACCTGCTTTCTTGACACGTCTCCGGACGGGTGTCATATGGAGGTGTTTGTTGTAGGAAGTGGCTGCCATGTGGCAAGAAGCAGCCACTTAGTCGCTTAGGGGCTTGACACCGCACTGATCGATGACTTGGGTTGCTTGTGAGGTGGAGCGGTGGCGTGGCTTGCCTTTGCTAGCCACGGCAGGCCTGCCGGGCGATCTGGAAGCTTGCTTCCGGGGCAAACCCATCCTTGCCAGGCTTGCCTGCCCGGCAAGGGAGGTTCTTTCCTTAGCGATATCTTGCTCCCCTGGGTCATCTTGGTATTCCTTCCGGCACTTGGATCCTTCAAGATAATTGATCCATCATGCTCGGGTTGATCATGGTGAGCTTGTCTTCAGGCCCGTGCACAGTCCGGGCAATGGACCCAGGGTTTGTTGGACCAACAAGAGCCCCCGGGCCTGGCACGAACACGCCGCTGGGTGTCGTTAGGGTAGGACCTAACCAGTGCACAAGCAAGAGTGTAGAGGTGGCTCCGTACTTTGAGATCTTCTTTGCTTCTCCATTAACCCGAGAATGGGTCAGTTTCTGGTTTTTCCACATGTCGTGTGAAATGTTACAGGAAAAACCAAGCCACGATCCACAGATCGCCCATGTTCGACGGTCATGAGGCAGAAACTGCCACCCACTTACCTCCCTCCCTTGGGGCACCCTCCACATGTACCGCATGCATTTTGTAGGGTAGGTGGTGGATGCGAAGGGCGCAGAAATGGGTGCCATGGCA
>NC_041393.1:342530832-342536154 GCF_002162155.2 Triticum dicoccoides
CGCTGTCGCAGGCGCGGGGAAGTCGTATTGGAGGAGCGGGTCAGTCGCCTTCTGAATGAGAGGCCAGCCCCCCTGCCTCGTTCTATTATAAAAGGGGATAGGAGTGGTGAGTTTGCTCACACACTTTCCGTATCCCTCCTTAAAACTCTTCTTCGCTCGTCATGACGAGAGGTAGAGGATGTGGAGGCGCCCCAATGGCAGCGACAAGAGCCTCTGCTTGACAGCGTCTCCCTCCTCCTCCTGCGAGCGCGGGGGTGGAACTGATACATCTCCAACGTATCTATAATTTATGAAGCATTCATGCTATTATCTTATCTGTTTTGAATGTTTATGGGCTTTATTATACACTTTATTATTGTTTTTGGGACTAACCTATTAACTGGAGGCCCAGCCCATATTGCTATTTTTTTTGCCTATTTCAGTGTTTCGAAGAAAAGGAATATCAAACGGAGTCCAAATGGAATGAAACCTTCAGGAGCATTATTTTTGGAACGGAAGCAATCCAGGAGACTTGGAGTTGAAGTCAAGGAAGCTTCAAGGTGGCCACGAGGGTGCCCCCTTACTGGGCGCGCCCCCCTGTCTCGTGGTCCCCTCAAGACTCCGCCGAGCGACTTCTTTCGCTTATATATTCCCATATACCCTAAAAAACATCCAAGCGAACAAGATAGATCGGGAGTTCCGCCGCTGCAAGCCTCTGTAGCCACCAAAAACCTCTCAGGAGCCCGTTCCGGCACCCTGCCGGAGGGGGGGTCCCTCACTGGTGGCCATCTTCATCATCCCGTCGCTCTCCATGATGAGGAGGGAGTAGTTCACCCTCGGGGCTGAGGGTATGTACCAGTAGCTATGTGTTTGATCTCTCTCTCTCTCTCTGTTCTCCCTATGGCACGATCTTGATGTATCGCGAGCTTTGCTATTATTGTTGGATCTTATGATGTTTCTCCCCCTCTACTCTCTTGTGATGAATTGAGTTTTCCCTTTGAAGTTATCTTATCGGATTGAGTCTTTAAGGATTTGAGAACACTTGATGTATGTCTTGCCGTGCTTATCTGTGGTGACAATGGGATATCACGTGATCCACTTGATGTATGTTTTGGTGATCAACTTGCGGGTTCCGCCCATGAACCTATGCAAAGCATTGGCACACGTTTTCGTCTTGACTCACCGGTAGAAACTTTGGGGCGCTCTTTGAAGTACTTTGTGTTGGTTGAATAGATGAATTTGAGATTGTGTGATGCATATCGTATAATCATGCCCACGGATACTTGAGGTGACAATGGAGTATCTAGGTGACATTAGGGTTTTGGTTGATTTGTGTCTTAAGGTGTTATTCTAGTATGAACTCTATGATAGATTGAACGGAAAGAATAGCTTCGTGTTATTCTACGATGGACTCTTGAATAGATCGAGCAGAAAGGATAACTTTGAGGTGGTTTCGTACCGTACCGTAATCTCTTCGTTTGTTCTACGCTATTAGTGGCTTTGGAATGACTCTTTGTTGCATGTTGAGGGATAGTTATATGATCCAATTATGTTATTATTGTTGACAGAACTTGCACTGGTGAAAGTATGAACCCTATGCCTTGTTTCCTACCATTGCAATACCGTTTACACTCACTTTTATCTTTAGTTACCTTGCTATTTTTACATTTTCAGATTACAAAAACCTATATCTACCATCCATATTGCACTTGTATCACCATCTCTTCGCCGAACTAGTGCACCTATACAATTTACCATTGTATTGGGTGTGTTGGGAACACAAGAGACTCTTTGTTATTTTGTTGCAGGGTTGCTTGAGAGAGACCATCTTCATCCTACGCCTCCCACGGATTGATAAACCTTTGGTCATCCACTTGAGGGAAATTTGCTAGTGTCCTACAAACCTCTGCACTTGGAGGCCCAACAACATCTACAAGAAGAAGGTTGTGTAGTAGACATCAAGCTCTTTTCTGGCATTGTTGCCAGGGAGGTGAGTGATGAAGGTATATCTTTAGATCTTGCAACCAAATATTTTTGTTTCTTGTTTTATCACTAGTTTAGTTTATAAAATAATATTACAAAAAATGGAATTGAGTTTGCCTCATACGCTTCATCTTTTTAATATCTTTCGTAAGTATGATGAAAAGGAAAATTGTGCTCGAGTGCTAGAAGAAGAATGCATTAAAATGTTCGGTACTAGATCTTTGAATGATGAGCATGATTTCAATGTTGTTAGTATGAATTCTTTGAATATCCATGATGCTTACGATATGCAAAGCCACAAGCTTGGGGAAGCTATGTTTGATGAAGATGATATTTTTTGTCCCCCAAGTTTTGATGAGAATATTTATTATGATTCAATTGATGAAAGTGGGTTTGGAAGAGTGTCAACTTTAGGTAGTAGTGATCCCTCTATTTTGGAGGATGTTGAATCTTATTGTGATGAGTATGAAAGTGGATTTGGAAGAGTGTCAACTTTATTTAGTGATGATTCCACTATCTTGGAAGAGGTTTCAATCGATTATGATGAGAACAAAGTTGCTATCTATGATGATTATTGTGATGACTTGTATACTATTAAGAATAATGATAATCATGAAACTTGTCATCATGATTTTAGTTTTCAATTGGATTATGCCTCACATGATAATTATTTTGTTGAGTTTGCTCCCACTACTATTCATGAGAAGAATTTTGCTTATGTGGAGAGTAGTGAATTTTCTATGCAAGTAGATCATGAAAAGAATGCTTTAGGTGCTGGTTATATTGTTTAATTCATTCATGATGCTACTGAAAATTATTATGAGGGAGGAATATATGCTTGTAGGAATTGCAATAATGTCAAGTTTCCTCTCTATGTGCTTCAAGTTTTGAACTTATGCTTGTTTTGCCTTCCTATGCTAGTTGATTATTTTTCCCATAAGTTGTTTGCTCACAAAATACCTATGCATAGGAAGTGGGTTAGGCTTAAATGTGCTAGTCATATGCTTCATGATGCTCCCGTTATGTTTCAATTCTTATCTTTTATGTGAGCATCATTGCCATCATCATGCCTAGCTAGAAAGGCATTAAAGAAAAGCTCTTGTCGGGAGACAACCCAATATTTACACCTACTGTTTTTGTGTGTCCACATGATTATGCTACTGTAGTAATCATGTTTTATAGCTTTTATTTCAATAAAGTGCCAAGTAAGACCGTTAGGATAGCTCATGGTGATAGTTGTGTTGATCCTCCTGAAAATCAGAAACTTTTTCACCCAGTAATTTAGTTTTGTTAATTTACGGAAACGTGCTTTTGATATGATTCTTTTTTCTATGAATTGGTACACAAATTGCTTACAAATTCCTAATTTTGTAGTATTTTTGGAGTTCTAGAAGTGTATGTTTGATAGAGATTACTACAGACTGTTCTGTTTTTGATAGATTCTGTTTTCTATGTGTTGTTTGCTTATTTTTATGAATCTATGAGTAGTATCGGAGGGTATGAACCATAGATAAGTTGGAATACAGTAGATATTACACCAATATGAATTTAGAATGAGTTCATTACAGTACCTAAGTGGTGGTTTTATTTTCTTATACTAATGGAGCTTACGAGTTTTCTGTTGAGTTTTGTGTTGTGAAGTTTTCAAGTTTTGGGTAAAGATTCAATGGACTATGGAATAAGGAGTGGCAAGAGCCTAAGATTGGGGATTCCCAAGGCATCCCAAGGTAATATTAAAGGACAACCAAGAGCCTAAGCTTGGGGATGCCCCGGATGGCATCCCCTCTTTCGTCTTCGTTCATCGGTAACTTTACTTGGAGCTATATTTTTATTCACCACATGATATGTGTTTTGCTTGGAGAGTCATTTTATTTTGTTAGTATTTGCTTGCTGTTATTTAGAATAATGTTTTGCATTTTCAATAAAAATGTAAAGGATAGCCTTTACCATGCTTATTTTGCTAGTATACATGTTGCTGTTTGAAAACACAAAGTTTACCGCTGTTGCCAAAATTCCCTAGAAAAGTCAGAGAATGATATAATGTTGAAACATTTTTCATAGTGAGCTCTGATAAATCTTCTACAGCGTAGTATTTTTCTCATAATTTTTGGAGTTAGGTAAGTATGATGAATCTTGCATTCTTTACAGACTATACTGTTTTGGCAGATTGCTGTTATGTTTGCATTGTTTGCATATGTTTGCTTGTTTAATGATTCTATTCGAGGATAGAAGTATTAAATATGAAGAGACATTTAGTATGCAATGTTGAATAATAATTTTAGTAATTTGTTATAGTAGAAAATGATAAGGTTTTGCATTGGTTTATACTAACCTATCTCACGAGTTCTTGTTGAGTTTGGTGTGGATGAAGCGTTTGATAAAAAGAGAAACCATGATATGAGAGGAATTAAGAAGACACAAAAGTTCAAGCTTGGGGATGCCCAAGGCACCCCAAGATAATATTTCAAGAAGTCTCAAGCATCTAACCTTGGGGATGCCCCGGTAGGCATCCCACCTTTCTTCTTCAACAATTAGCGGTTAGTATCGGTTGAGCCTAAGTTTTTGCTTCTTCACATGAGTCGTGCTATCCTTGCAATGCAATTTTATTTTGCTTTGCTTGCTGTTTGAATAAAGTACTTAAGATCTGAAATTCTTAAATGAGAGAGAGTCTTCACATAGCTACTTAATTATTTAGGTACTCATTGATCTTCACTTATATCTTTTTGAAGTAGTTTGTCATTTACTCGTGTGCTTCACTTATATCCTATGAGTAAATGGTTGAATGAGTTGATTGTCATAAATATGAAATTATGTATGTCTCATTTGCTTATCCCATGGGGAGTAATGACTTCACATCTAAGAAGTAGAGGTTGTAAATTTATTGAAGGTTAGCAAGCATTGTATTGGTCATTTGAACAATTCATGAAAGAATATTGAAGGAAGAGAAATTTCACATATAAATATACTATCCTAGACATCTTTTATAATTGTGAGCACTCATTAAGTATGACATGCTAAAGAGTTGATGTTGGAGAAGGAAGACAATGTAATGGGTTATGTTTTCTCACATCTCAGTTAAAGTATATTGTCATGGATCATTCAAACATGTTGAGCTTGCCTTTCCCCCTCATGCTAGCCAAAATTCCTTGCACCAAGTAGAGGTACTACTTGTGCTTTCAAATATCCTTAAACCCAGTTTTGCCATGAGAGTCCACCATACCTACCTATGGATTGAGTAAGATCCTTCAAGTAAGTTGTCATGTTGCAAGCAATAAAAATTGCTCTCTAAATATGTATGACTTATTAGTGCGGAGAAAATAAGCTTTATACGATCATGTGATATGGTAGTAATAAAACCGA
>NC_041393.1:342536164-342538275 GCF_002162155.2 Triticum dicoccoides
AAGACTATATGATAGTTGAGTATGTGGAGTTTGCTAAATGAAAGCTCTGACATAGACCCTTCCTGAAAATAAGATGAATTGTAATTGTTTGATGACTGAGAATGAAGTTTGCTAGTTTTCAAGAAAGTTTATGGTCTATGCTTTAACATGTGAATAGCTTGTTACTTGATCTTGAGAAGTTTTATGAGATGAACTACTGTTATGACATATAATCATGCTAGAAAAGGTGATTGAAATTATCATTGATCAAACTTGTGCACCTGCTAGCATTCACACTTCATAAATTCTTTCTTTTATCATTTACCTACTCGAGGACGAGCAAGAATTAAGCTTGGGGATGCTGATACGTCTCCAACGTATCTATAATTTATGAAGCATTCATGCTATTATCTTTTATGTTTTGAATGTTTATGGGCTTTATTATACACTTTTATATTATTTTTGGGACTAACCTATTAACCGGAGGCCCAGCCCATATTGCTGTTTTTTTGCCTATTTCAGTGTTTCGAAGAAAATGAATATCAAACGGAGTCCAAATGGAATGAAACCTTTGGGAGCGTTATTTTTGGAACGGAAGCAATCTAGGAGACTTGGAGTTGAAGTCAAGGAAGCTTCAAGGTGGACACGAGGGTGGGGGCGCCCCCCCCCATACTGGGCGCGCCCCCTGTCCCATGGGCCCCTCAAGACTCCCCCGACCGACTTCTTTCGCCTATATATTCCCATATACCCTAAAAAACATCGAAGCGAACAAGATAGATCGGGAGTTCCGGCGCCGCAAGCCTCTGTAGCCACCAAAAACCTCTCGGGAGCCCGTTCTAGCACCCTGCCGGAGGGGGGATCCCTCACTGGTGGCCATCTTCATCATCCCGGCGCTCTCCATGACGAGGAGGGAGTAGTTCACCCTCGGGGCTGAGGGTATGTACCAGTAGCTATGTGTTTGATCTCTCTCTCTCTCTCTCTTTCTCTCTCTCTCTCTCTCTCTCTCTCGTGTTCTCTCTATGGCACGATCTTGATGTATCGCGAGCTTTGCTATTATAGTTGGATCTTATGATGTTTCTCCCCCTCTACTCTCTTGTGATGAATTGAGTTTTCCCTTTGAAGTTATCTTATCGGATTGAGTCTTTAAGGATTTGAGAACACTTGATGTATGTCTTTCCGTGCTTATCTGTGGTGACAATGGGATATCACGTGATCCACTTGATGTATGTTTTGGTGATCAACTTGCGGGTTCCGCCCATGAACCTATGCATAGGGGTTGGCACACGTTTTCGTCTTGACTCACCGGTAAAAACACTGGGGCACTCTTTGAAGTACTTTGTGTTGGTTGAATAGATGAATCTGAGATTGTGTGATGCATATCGTATAATCATGCCCACGGATACTTGAGGTGACAATGGAGTATCTAGGTGACATTAGGGTTTTGGTTGATTTGTGTCTTAAGGTGTTATTCTAGTACGAACTCTATGATAGATTGAACGGAAAGAATAGCTTCATGTTATTTTAGTATGGACTCTTCAATAGATCGAGCATAAAGGATAACTTTGAGGTGGTTTCGTACCCTACCATAATCTCTTCGTTTGTTCTCCGCTATTAGTGGCTTTGGAGTGACTCTTTGTTGCATGTTGAGGGATAGTTATATGATCCAATTATGTTATTATTGTTGAGAGAACTTGCACTAGTGAAAGTATGAACCCTATGCCTTGTTTCCTACCATTGCAGTACCGTTTACGCTCACCTTTATCTTTAGTTACCTTGCTATTTTTATATTTTCAGATTACAAAAACCTATATCTACCATCCATATTGCACTTGTATCACCATCTCTTCACCGAACTAGTGCACCTATACAATTTACCATTGTATTGGGTGTGTTGGGAACACAAGAGACTCTTTGTTATTTGGTTGCAGGGTTGCTTGAGAGAGACCATCTTCATCCTACGCCTCCCACGGATTGATAAACCTTAGGTCATCCACTTGAGGGAAATTTGCTACTGTCCTACAAACCTCTGCACTTGGAGGCCCAACAATGCCTACAAGAAGAAGGTTGTGTATTAGACATCAGGAACCCGCTGTGAGAGAGGAGGAAGGGGACGAGGCTGGGGCCGTCGGGGC